>NW_006206042.1:1659160-1660161 GCF_000334495.1 Tupaia belangeri chinensis | reverse complement strand
TCCTGCTAACCACAAGATGGCTGCTGTGCCGCATCAACTGATGGTCAACTCTGCTTGCCAGAACTGCCTTCCGGAGACTGTATTCCATGGAGACTCACCTACAGTTGCGGAACTGCACGAGACCCACACTTGATCCAACCTTGAATGGAATCTATTTTCCCTATTGTTAAAAACTTTGGACTCCTGGCCCCTCTCCCTCTACTCGCAGGTATCGCATTTTCAATGACCCCTCTGGAGGATAGCTGTCTATAGCAGAGATAGAGTAATTGGGAGAGGGGGAAAGGGCTGAGGGTCAAACATAGGATAAAAAACATATTTATATGTATGAAAGTAGAAATGGAACAGTATTGGTGACGACATGCTTGATTAAGACACTATGCAGTTTATCCTAGATGGGAGACTACACTTGGTGTGTTGTGATGATACTCAGGGAATGAGTGTTAGGCAATATAATTTAATATAAAATAATAATAAACAGGAGGAAAAAAATGCACATTTGATGACTGAAGAGAGTTGTATGGACACAACTGGGGTCTACTTTATAATATGTTCATTCTACTCCCTGGGGTTTATGCCTAGGATCAGATTTGGATACATGTGTAAGGATATGTCAGCTGTGCTAGCTAGTGGATATACCTAGACTAATTGAGTTCATTGGTAGAACAATTGAATGGGGGGGGCGGAAGGCATTGAGGGCAATCATGAATGTTAGGGACAATGGAGGAGGAAGACGGGACATGGCAGAGGGTGGGGATGGGGAACCTAGGATGGCAAAACAAAAGGCAAGGTATGCAGGACACAAAAATTGGGAAATCATTTGCTGAGAACATATATGTTGATGTGCTTGATTGAGCCAATGCACAGTGTATTTTGGATGGAAGATTCATATGTGTGTTGTGATGAGAAAAGAAAAAAAAGTTTATAATAAAAAACAAAGTATAAAAAAAAAAAAAAAGTTAAATGAGAAAAAAAAAAAAAAAAAAAAAAGCTCTAACACACCC
>NW_006206042.1:1657616-1659079 GCF_000334495.1 Tupaia belangeri chinensis | reverse complement strand
TATATGTTTGCATATATATATATATGTGTGTGTATATATATATGTATGTATATATATATGTATATATATATATACATACATATATATATATATTTCTAGAAGAATAAACAAGAAGCTGACTGCCTAGGAAACAGGGATGAGAAAAAAATTTAAAGTTTACTGTGTATTCTTTTAGACCTCTTGAATTGTATAGTATGTGCATTAATTTTTTTGTATAAGTAATAGATGTTAGCTTACACACACAAAAAAAATGTTTATTGCAAAAAAGTGAATTAAAAGTATCTAGTCGGGGGAAAAAGAAATACAGAAGGTTTTCCAGGCCAAAATCGCAAACTGTGCAAAAACGTGTATCTATTCTCTCTCCCAGGACCACATTAAAAAGATCTTAAAAGAATCAAAATGATATAAACTCACAACAGTAAAGAGAACAGGAGGGAAGCTACTGGTGAATGAAATATTTCTAAATATTTCTGGAAGGGGAGAAAGTAGATGAAAGATTCTGAAGCTGAGCAAAGAGTATTCTATCCTCAAATACAGAAAAAGGGAGCGGGGGCTGCAGCAAAGGAGGGAAAGAATCTCCCCATAGAACCGAGGAAGGCCCTAGCCTGCCTGCAAGAGTAGGAACCACAGACCATGGGAACTAGAATCAATCCCATCAGTTCATCCCCAATCTCTGACCAGAATGGCTGGTAGGTAAGTGTTTCCCTTCCAGGCCCAAAACACATATATTAAGAAAGTAATTACATTCTCTAAAGTAACTGACCAAATTGGGAGAACCAATGAGCTAGAAGAGGTGTCAGAATCCCAAAGGAATGGGGGCCCCTTAGATGTGTGACCTAAGGATCCTCAGTCTAGTGGCTGGCTTCCCACACACTCACCCAGAAAAGAAAGTGCACCGATGGGCAAACACAGATCTTTTTCTATAGTCTTATTCTTAAATATGACGTGTAACCAAAGATCATAATGTATTCCAGGAAAGAATGCATCACATATGTGAGAGACTGAGAGAAGGAAGGAGGAAAATAACTCTGGAGGCAGTACAGACTATTTAGGAAACAGAAAAGAACTCAAAAAGACAACTCTCATAGTCTCTGAAATGATGATCTCATATAATGAGGAGGGGGTATTATAAAAAAAGGAGGAGAGAACCAAAAAGGATATTTAGAAATAAAAATATAAAATAAATATACGACTGCACAATTAAAAAAATAATAAGAGCTGGTTTCATGGCCAATCATGCAGTTCGTGTCCCAGACCTGGCACCTCGAGAAACACGCTGAGCACGTGTGCATGTGTGCCCAAAATCCTGATGGGGTGGAAAGGTGGGGAGATGGCAGTATGACCATGGCTGAGAGGTATGGTTGCTTTGTCCTCTCTTTTCTCTGTCTCTCTGGCGATGGCACATGCCCTCTAGCAAATATATATATATATATATATACACATATATATGTGTATATATATAT
>NW_006206042.1:1636581-1657455 GCF_000334495.1 Tupaia belangeri chinensis | reverse complement strand
GCCAGACAGACAGAGAGAGACATAGAGACAGAAAGCGAGAAATCACCCCCCAGGGGGGATGGTCACGCCGCAATCCCCTCTCCTCCATTCTCCTCTCGGGATCTTGGGCACGTACGCACACGCGCCCGGCGTGAGTTTTTTTTAAGCCACCGGGTCCGGGACACGAACCGCGGTCGACTACGTGGGAGTCCAGTGACATAGCCATTATGCTAACTGCTGGTTCCCAATCTTCTAACCTAAGGTAGTCCACTAAGTGCTCAACATGATGAAAAAAGGAAAAGGGTAACACACACACATACTCACACATACACACACACACCTAGTCCCAAATTACTGAAATTTCAGAATGTCAAAGATAAAAAGAAAATCTTAAAAATTTCCTGAGAGGAAAAAGTAATTACTTAACAATGAGAAAAAATATTTGATATTAGACTTGACAAATCCACATAAAGCTTAAGAGAGAAAACTCTCCAAAGTAATAAAGTAATAGATGATAGATAGACATATAGATAAAATATATATATATATATATATATAGAGAGAGAGAGAGAGAGAGAGAGAGAGAAAGAGAGAGAGAGTTTGGTTTTTCCCCTAGGCACATTTGCTCACCAGTTAGTGACAGAGAGAGGGAAAGTGAGAAATCACCCCCTAGGGGGGATGACCACATCTCAACCCCTCTTTTCCTCCATTCTCCTCCTGAGATTTTGACCATACATGCACATGTGCCCAATGTGATTTTCAAGCCTCCAGGTCTGGGGACTCTAACCAAGTTCCGCCATGCGGGAGTCCAGTGCCTTAACCACCATACCACTTAAAACTTGATGGCCAACTTATCAACTGAGTGTGAGAGGAGAAGAAACACATTTTCAGACATAAGGGCCCAATTTATTTATCTCCTTCAAACCCTTCCTTGAGAAATTACTTTGAGACACACTCCAGCAAAGTTGAGAGGTAAACCAGAACAGAGAAAGATGAGATCAAAGAAACTGGAAGTCCAGGCCAGCCTAGGAGAGTGTGAGAGGCAGGTCGCAATGACATCGTCTAGGCCAACCTGGAAAGAATCGGCCTGGATCACAGAGAAAGCACATTGGCTCCATAAAGAGGTATCTTTAAGATGTGGTGGGTAGAGGGAAATAAGGTATATCGTTGGTTTGGTAGAATCTTCACCACTACAAAAACAGACAATGCAAGAGAAAGGCAATTAGAAAGTCCAAGGAACAACAACTCTGAAAAGGAAATACAATCTTAGCCTATCATTTGGCTCTGCAGTGAACAATATTCACAAAATTATAACCATGTAAACCCTGTGACTTTCAGCTTTTAGAATCTATCTGTAGACAAAGCTCACACTTTATGTTGAGAATCAATTGCAGTAGTGGTGGCACAGCTGTAATACAACTGGACCGACATGGAAAACATCCTGAGTTCACATCCCAGGACCCACCTGAGTACCCCAGGTGTGCATGCATGCCCATGACTCAGGCCAGCTGAGACCAGAGGTGGGTTCTACGTGAAGACCTTGTGTCTCTCTCTCTCTCTGTTTTTCTCTCCTCTCTCTTGCTGTATGGGGAATAAAATAAAATTTTAAATATATCCCATCATAAACATTATTTAATGTGGTATTCTATGAAAAACAGGGGAAAGTGAGAAGGGGAAGAATAAAGAGATACTGTCTAAAGTGTCTCTGCTGTCTGGAATTAAAGAAAATGTCACAGAGTAACCAATATCCTAATTAAACTGGTGACATACCTCTAGTTTAGGGAAGTGGTGAAGATGGGCTGACTAACTCTATCGCGATAAGAAGTGTATAGATAAGGTTGAACATTAGCAAAAGAAGAATTAGCAATTCAAGCCTTTTCAAAGGAATGAAGACTACCTCTATAAAAACAAATAATTTTAAGACTTTAATTGCCACTCTAGAATGGGGCTAACTGTAGAAAGGTGAGGGGAGACAGTTTTCCTTTAAAACACTTCTGTCTATTGCATCTCTTCATGGCAAGCAAATGTTAGTTGAATAAAACAAAAAATACATCTATACATACAAGTTTAAAGGAAGTGTAACTTCCCATATTTCTAAGGTCTTAGACAGAGTTTTAAATAGATATGGGAAATGTGAATAGAGCCAATAAATATCTTATGAGATTATTTAAACCGAACTAATAATCTTTCAACTGTTTTCTTTGAGGTTCTCAGTAAGAAGAATGAACAACTTGAAAACTATATGAAATTTCCTACCAACTCAAAAATAAAGCTGTTCATTCAATTCCCAAAATGTTAGTGAGTTAGATTTTAAAAAAGCTGAACAGGATATGAAAAGACCTGAACGTAAGCCTCACTGCTGAATCTGACTCACCGCCAGTAGACTTTCAGAAAATCAGTCCTCCTGCTAAGCCTCAGTAAGTGCCTCTGCGAAGTGAGAGGGTTGTTCTAGACCTGTGGATCTCAAAGGAGATGCCACCCCCAAAGACCACTGTGAATGTATGCAGGGTGTTTCTGGTTGTCACACAGATCGGGGAACCTGCTGGCTTTGAAGGGCTGTAGCCAGGATACTCTTGATCCTTTCATCTTTGAGATAGTCCTGAACAACACAATTGTCTCTTGTGGCTTTCAAATGTCCTCCCAGAACTTCATGTCATTTAAAACAGATATATATTCAGGAGCAAGCAGGTGGTGTGGTGATCAAGGCACTGGACTCCTATGGTTCAAGTCCCTGATCTGGCAGCTTGAAAATCATGTTGAATACATGTACGTGCATGCCCAAAATCCTGAGAGGAGACTGGAGAAGGGTTAGGGCATGAGTGATTTTTCACTTTCTCTGTCTCTCTTTCTCTCTCTGTCTGTCTCTCTCTCTCTCTCTTTCTCTCTCTCTCTGTCAGGTGCACATATCCTATAAGCTAAAGAGAAAAAAAAAAAAAAAAAAAAGAAAGAAAGAAAGAAAAAACTAAAAATACAGACCAGCAGATGGTGTAATGGTTATGTTGCTGGACTTCTGTGGAGTCAACCTCAGTTCAAGTCCCGGACCTGACAGCTTAAAACGCATGCCAGGCACATGTGTGTGAGTGCCCATAATGTGAGAAGAAGGGATTGTGGCATGGCCATCTGCCCGGTGGGTGATTTTTCACTTTCTGTCTCTGTCTCTACAGCAAGCGCATGCACTCTATAGAAAAAAAACTTCTCTAAAAAACTAGAAAACTTGGGATGGAACAACCTTTATAAGTAACCTGACATTTCTCTCTTGCCAAGTTTAGTCTCTTGTCTTTGTCTGTGGTTTTGACCGATCTGGCTATGATGTGCCTTGGAGAAGATCCTCTTGGGTTGATTCTATTAGAGGTCCTTCGTATTTCTTGGGTCTGGATATTTGAATACCTCTCTAGATTTGGAAAGTTTTCTTCCAGGATTTCATGGAATAGATTATCAATGCCCTTAGTTTCTTCACCTTCTGGGATACTGATTATCCAGAAGTTGGGTGCTTAGTGATATCTAATATTTCTTATAAAGTATTCTCATTTTTTTTTGGTTGTTATTTTCTCAGTTTTTTTTTTTTTGGTTATTTTTTTCTAGGTCAGAGGTTTTGTATTCAACATCCAAGATTTGATCTTCTGTGTGGACTAATCTGCTTTTAATACTTTCGAGGGAGGTTTTGATTTCCTGTATTGCAGCCTTCATCTCTAAAGCTCCATTTGATTCTTTTTTTTTTTTATTGTATGTATTTCCTCTTTCAGATCATGAAAGAACTTCCTCATCTCCTGAAACTCATCTCTTTTCTCCTGCATCTTCTGAAGTTCATTGTCTCTCAGCTCTTGCATCTTATTTAGTTTTGTCACTATGAATATTCTGAATTCTCCATCAGACATTTCCACAAGTTCCACTGTACTGTCTGTGGATGATGGAAGATTGTTCTTTTCCCTTAAGAGAGAAATATTTTCTTGATTTCTCATATTTCTTGTGCCTCTCTGGTGGTTTCTGGTCATTCTGTGGCAAAATCTCTCCTCTACTGTGTTTTGCAACGTGATATCCACAGAACGATTTTGAGTTCAGATTTATAAAAAGGAGTTTCTTCCTTAAGACAGGAGCTTCAATAAGCGTTGAGGATTTCAATGACCCTGTCTCAGTGTTTTGGAGGTCTAGAAGATGGGATTTAGAACACTGCTTCAGTCCTCTTGGTCTCTGAACCAATGCCCATCTTTTAAAAGTAGCCTCTGCTTTGTGATATGTCTCTCATATGGATCTGGGTGCATTCTTTAGATAATGATCTGTTGATAAAGACAGACCAAGAGTAAGCAAAAAGCATGCCCAATATTCTCTCACAGTCATCCAAACAATGAGGAAAGACCTAGATGGTCTAGAACACTGGTTGTCCTCTCTCTCCATTGCATCCTGTAGAGAAGTCAGATGCCCTGAGCATAGCTGTCCCAGGTACCAGTGGATCCTCTACAGCAACGATTGACCAAGTTGGAGAGATACCTCTCAGCCTCCCCATGACCGTTGCAAACACTAAATGTCTTTTAATAACACTAAGTGTTATTAAGCAGCCAACCCATACACACCTTTTAAGATCTCAATACCACAATCGTAATCATTCTACTTCCTTAAAATTTTCTTCTCAAAGTTCTGCACCAGGCTGGATTCTATTTGATTTTCAAATTTTACTAAGATCTCACCACCCCTGGGAGACTTCCTTGACTGCTGTCTCTTGCTCTCCTCCTCCAACTTTCTAGGAATAGTAGACACCCACCACTTTTAATTCTCAAGTATATAACACAACAGTTACCTAATAGGAGCATAACTATGAAAGACTTCAATAAGTTCATGAAGACGTGTATTATGAAAAAAAAAACATACATGAATTCCAAAATTTTTATACCCAAATAAACCGATACTTTAATTCCACTTTCTGCAAACTTGAAGTCCCCTCTACATTTATGTGGGTGCCCTCCTGGTAGACCGAGAGTACTGAAGGGCAGGGCCTGTCTCATTCACCTCTTTATCCATAGTGTCTGACTCAGTAGGAGGCGCTCAGTAAATATGTATCGGGCCAGTAGGGGAGCATAAGAAAGAATGAAGGATTTCTTGAAAAAATTCATTGACATATTCCAGTTTTCATTGTTCTCATTCCTAATCTTTCCTCATAGACACATCGTATTCTTTTACTTATCTGTAACTTACAAAGTCTTTTTGTATTGGCTTTGCAGGACTACAGAAATGTGTCTCAGGACACATTGGCAATGGAGATCCCTACCACGGTAATTCTTGTAGGCGGCTGCTTATCGCCTTGGCACAACGAATGTCAGAGAAAACCTCCCATTGTCACTATCCCCTCATGCCTTGTACAGATTCCTCCAGGAACGCCGTCCTTTCTCCTCCTCTCCTTTGAGCGCAGTGCCCCAGTGCATTTCGTGGTAGATGGAGCAGAAATAAGCATCCTCCCACCCACATTACTATTCATCTCCATTATTTTGTCTTTCTTATGCCTTCCTGCCATTCTCGGTGCCTTCTCTAACTCTGCTGTTGCTTTCTGCAGCTTGACCAGGGGTGTTCTACTCCTGCCAGATGCTACTGGCTAAAAGTCAGCCTGTCCTGCTGGCACCTAGATGTGATTCTATGTTCCCCACCGAGAAAGCTTAGGAAGGAGGCTGCTCCTGTTGGCTTCCATCTCCTCCAAGATCCCCCTTTTGCTGCTTCTTCCTTTTCCTTAGTTCCAGGACCTCCCCCATTTTCTCAAAATGGCCATCTGGGCCATCGGATCTCAGCCACTACACACTCCGCACCTCTCACACTTAACTCTGTCAGAGAACCACACGCTTCTCTGGTAAACACCTGAGACCCAGACCTTAGTACCAAACCTTCTCCCAACACTGTAGTTTCTTTCTCCAGGCATAAGGACTATACACCATTTTAGAGCCTCGTAATAAAATCACTCCTGGGCACGATTTTGAACTGGCAATCTATAATATGCTACAACAAACACACTTCTGGAGTGTTTTTAATACACTGGGCCTCATCTTCCCAAGAGAAAGAATATTCCTGTGGATTCAGGGCAGTCATGAGTCACTTAACACTGGAGAAACGTTCTGAGAAATGCACTCTTAGGTGATTCTGTCATTACATGAACATCACAGAGTGCACGTACAAAGCCTAGATGGTACAACTACTGCACGCCTGGGCCAGGCGGTACTGCCCCTCGCTCCCGGGCTACCAGTCTGCACAGGAGGCAGAACGCTGCAGGCAACTATCACACAGGGATATTTATGTATCTGAACATAGAAAAGATACAGTAAAAGATGGTATAAAAGATAAAAAGTAGTATAATGGTGAAGGGAAGTTACTGTGAGAAGAACTAGTGGGATTGGAAATTACTCTGGGTGAGTCAGTGAGTGAGTGTGAGTGAATGTGCAAACCTAGAACATTACTGTGCCATGCTGTAGACTTTATAAACACTGTACAGAGTCTATACTAAATTCATAAAAGTATTTGTCCTATCTGCTATAATAAATTAACTTTTGCTTACTGCAACTTTCTTTTTTGGGGGAGGGAGATTTTTGCTATAGGGCACTTGTGGTCACCGGGAAGACAGAGAGACAGGAAGTGAGAAATCATCCTCTGGAGAGATGGCCACGCCACAATCCTTTCTGTTCTTAGAATTTTGGGCACATACACACATGCGCCTGGCATGAGTTTTAAGCCACTGGGTCCAGGACTCAAACAGAGGTCAACTATGTAAGGGTCCAGTGACATAATCTTTATGCCATATACTTATCCATGTCTGCTTCCTGTAACTTTCATCTTATCATCTTTTTCATTTCTGTTTAGCTTTTGACCTTTTTGTAATAACACTAACTTAAAACACAGATGCATTGCATAGCTGTACAAAATATTTCTTCCTTGGTATCCTGATTCCATAAAAAATTTTTACTAATTTTTTTTTCCTTGTAATTCTTTTGATTAAAAATTTAGAACTTAGACAGAAATACGTTGACCAATATCACTGTCCTCCCCTCCACATCTTGTTCCACGGGCAGGGCCCTGATAACCAAAACAACATGAGATTAAGTGAAGACAAGAGAAAATGATGCAATCAAGAATGAAGATAAGCAGACGCATGGAGCTGCTGCTGGCACGACCTGGCCTACTGTTTTATGGAAAATTATTTTTTATAAGTAGAAAGACACTCTCAAATAATGATAAAACATATGGTAAATACATAACCAGTCCCATAGCCATTTATGATCCTTATCAAGTACTATGCACTGTTTGGAACTGCATGGACTGTACTCTTACTCGACTGACAATGCAGTGCTATGTTCCCGCCAGCATCACCACCGTCACATGAGCCGTGTGCTGTGCTCCTTTGTGACGGCTCCCACATCACTAGGGGATAGGAATTTCTGGCTCTATTATAATCCTGGGGCGGGGAGACAGCAGGCAGCATGATGGTTGGGGTCTTGGATTCCCACATGGCTAACCATGGTTCGAGTCCTGGACTCGAACCTGGACTCCTGGTGGTGGCTTCCTTTCTCACTTTCCCTTTCTCTCTGTCTCGCTCTGGTCAAATTTTAAAATAATAATAATGTTACCGACCGCAAATCAGGTTCGCTCGCCCATGCGCTATAAACCAAAGCCATAGGCACATGGTGTGATGACAGAAAGTACAGCTTTATTGCAAAGCGCAAAGCGCAAAGCAAGGAGAGTCGGCAGCTCATGCTGAAAAGACCCATCTCCCCGAGATGTCCCCCACATGCATTTTTAAGGGCAAAATTAGGGGCAGAGGTCCTAGGTGCACGATCAGTTCAGTGATTGGTTCAAGAGGGCGTGATCATCTCGTGGGCATTCTTGATTGGTGAGGCGTTAGATAATCAAATTCCTCTTCAGGTGTCTGGGGCCATTCAGTCTGGAGTCTCTGAGCTCACAACCAGCAGTTTCCAGCCTACAAAACATCTTACAGATTGAAATGAAAACCTTCTCTTTCCTTTAAGTGAGAGTTTTAGAGGTCAAATGGCCCTCACTCATGGTCCATGTTGGTCATTATCATAACCTAAGTCTGAAGACTTACTCCTTACTCTGGGCCATTACCATGTAAATGGACTTTATAGTTCAGGAACCCTAAGAAAACACATTAGGGGGTCCTTGCTTGGTTTCAATAATAACAATAGTAATAACAAATACAATTAAATAATTCTTTTAAAAAAATAATCCTACAGGACCCCATTGTTATGCAGTACATGACTGTATTCTTGTACAGGAATAGAATCAAAAGATGTTCTGAGTGTACTTTTTTCCCCCCACACAGAGGATAAACTCACCTCTGTTCAAGAGAGGGGAAAAAAAGATACAAGAGGAAATGAGTCCTGAGAAAAAAAATCTGTACAAAAGAAAGACTCAAAACATAAAGTACATACTTCTAATGATTTCCTCCACAATACTTTCAATGATTTGATGAAAACTTATTTGCCCTCTGGTAGAAACAGAGGAAATTGGGCCCCCAGCTTGATGAAAGGCAATTTTTAAGTCTTCCCAGGTTTGTTCTCTTTTTATTCAGTGGGGACCTCTACTTCTTTTGTTCTCCTAACAAAAGCTTTTATGATTGAGAATACTTTCGCCTACAGCCTCCACTTACTTTTCTTTATCTCAGGAATGAGTCTACCTCTGTGCTGTCCAATACAGTAGCCACGTGGCGTTACATAAAACTTCTTTAAAATGAAATCGTATTTCCACGCAGTTGCGCAGTCGCACTCGCCACATTTCAGGTGCTCAGAGCCACAGGTGGCTAGGGGCCACCTTCTCTGGCAGCTGGGACTCCCAACATGCCCATTCTCTCCAAAAATTCTACCAGATAACACAAGTCTGGAGGAATTCCCATTTCAGTCAGGGCTGATTAAAGTCCCTTTGTCATAATGGTGTAGAAAGGTCATATTGCCACAGAGGATTTATAAAACTCAAAGCCACAGTGTCTTGCCCCTTTACGTGTGACTAAAACTCCTAGTGCTGGAGAGGAAACAGCAGCAGTCCTGCATCCGGGACAGGGATGTGGGTGTTTATGGATACCGACAAGATGGCACCGGAAGAGCACTGCCAAAATGAAAGAGAAGGAGCCTGTTCCTTACGAGCTGAGTGGAAGGTGTGCGGGCCGGCTGGAAAGGCAGCACAGCCTAGTTACTTCAGGAGTGGAGTCGGTACATGTCCCCAAGTCCCTGAGCCAGCTTTTTTGCACTAATCCCTAGACGCAGCTATGAAAGGGTGGAGAGCAGCAAGGAGACCCAGTGGAGAACGACAAGATCAGCGCTGCATTTCTGAGGTAGAGACTCGCCAGCCCCAGGGTCACCGTGTGTGCCCTGCAGGGTGTTTACGGCGCGTGGGTTCCAGCTGAGGGGACGAGTGTTGGCTGCCGTCTCCCCACAGCCCACTCACCAAGCCACGCACCTGGCACAGAGCCAGCTGCCTGTTCGTTAAGAGAGACGTGTGACTAGCACTGGCCCAGATGAGGCCTGCAGGCTTTTCAAGTTTTTCTTCTTCAGCCTCTCATCCCCATCTTCTGTACAGTGAGCACGACAGACTGAATACCTACCTGTATCCTAATCCCTGGAACCTGTGAACAATGGCACCTTCCGTGACAAGAGCGATTTCGCAAATGTCCTTAAATTAAGTGTCTTGAGTGTAGATTCCAGAGTCTGTAGTCGAGGGTAGGTGGGAGGCGCTCAAGACAGAAATAATGAACAGGCATAGGAACAGTAGAGTTCTCTGTTAAAAATGATGTACACAGTAATATTCTTGATTTGATTGTCACACACCGCGTGCGTACTTTGAAAAGCTGTATTGTATGCCACACAGATAAGCAGCCATTAAATGTGAATAAGAAATCATAAAATAAAATAAAGTAAATCAATGGTCTTGAGATAGAGACATGATCCTGGATTATATAATGAGAGGAATTCAAAAGGTTTCTGATAAAGCAGAGTTAAAGTTTGAGTTTATTTTAGTGCGAAATATTTTCAAATCCCTGCGTAGTTTTAGTAAGTCACATTTTCTGTTTACTTTCTGTTTGTTTGTTTGTTTGGTTTGTTTCGTTTTGTCATGGGGCATGTGTGCTTGCTGGAGAAAAACAGAGACAATGAGAGGGAAAGTGAGAAATCACCCGGGGGGGTGGTGGGTAGGGAGGCCATGCCACAATCCCTTCCCTCAGTTCTCCTTCTGGGATTTTACGGGCACACACATGCCCAGCCTGATTTTCAAGCCTTTGGGTCTGGGACTCAACAGCGATTAGCCATGGGAGAGTCCAGTGCCTTAACCACTACTCCACCTGCAGGTCCCCCTCCATGAACTTTTTAAAGACTCTTCATAGTTGGGCTCAATATAATGTCAAGAGGCCTCATAAGAGAAAGGCAGGAGGTTAGAAAGGAGAGAAAATACAATGGGACTAGCTTTGAAGATGGAGAAAAGGGTTACAAACCAAGGAATGCAGGCAGCCTCTGGCTGCTCGAAAAGGCAAAAAACATTTTCCCTTTGAGCCTTCAGAAGGAAGGCAGTCTTGGGACCAGCAGTTAGCGTAATGGCTATGTCACTGGACTCCCATGTAGTCGACCGCGGTTCACATCCTGGACCCAGTGGCTTAAAACTCACGCCCCGTGCTTGTGCGTGCGTACCCAAGATCCCGAGAGGAGAATGGAAGAGAAGGGATTGCGGCATGGCCATCCCCCCTGGGGTGGGGGGCGGTGATTTCTCGCTTTCTGTCTCTCTGTCTCTCTTTGTCTGTCTGGCGAGTGCACGTGCCCTATAGCAAAAACCTCTTAAAAAAAAAAAAAAGAAAAGAAGGAAGGCAGTGTTATGAGTCCTTCCATAGAAGCCTCCTGGTCCCCAAATCGTAAGATGGTAGATTTGTGTTGGTGCTATTTCAAAGCACCATATTTGTGATCATTCATTACAGTACAAATAGAAAGCTAATACAAGGGTGTCTTTGATCATGTCTACAATCCTTTCAACCTAAAAAATAAATCGCACAGGTTTTATCTCTTCTGAAGGAAAGCATAGCATGTGTTTTACTTCTCACTTAAAAATAAAAGCATGGTGGCACAGAAGTTAAGGCGGCTGGATCCACATGACCAACTGAGAAGTTCAAGTTCTAGACCCGGCATCTAGAATACATGCTAGGTACGTGTACGTGTGTTCCCAAAAATCCCAAGAGAAAAATGGAGGACAGATTGCAATGTAGCCATCCTCCTTGGGTGGTGATTTTTCACTTTCGCTCTCTCTGTGTTTCTGTCTTCTCTGGCGAGTGCACATGCTCTATATTATACTTAAAAATTAATGATTTAATTATATAAAATTAAAATGCATTCTTTGGTGTTGAGGAAGACAGGTCAGGGAAGGGAAGCCCAGTATCCACACTGCAGAATTCTAACATATAAAGCAAAGGAAAAAGCTTCCAAGTCTGACACATGGAGCTGGTTAGGTGTCACGTCCAAGAGGCATCCTCAGGACCTCCACTTTCTGAGATGATACCAGGACTGATGGGGCTTGGTGGACATCTAATCTGGGATTAGGACTGAAGTCCCACTGTGATGGACACTGTTCTGCCAGTGACAACAGAAACACCCCTGTGTTCATATCCCAGGGTCGCCCACCAAGGACGAGTTCTTATGAAAGACCACGCCCACCCATCAGGAATGTGGTCCTGCTCCAGGATCATGCTTGCCACTGTCCGCAGCGAGTGAACGTTCTCCAGACTTCCCCTGACCATGGGCTTCCCATCCACCCGGAGCCCAGTAATCTCTGAGGGGAGCTGCCAGCTCTCGCAGATGTACAGCAAATCAAGAGTGCCCAGCAACCTCGAGAAGGGCGCCATCCGCTCAGTGTACACAACTGATTTCTTCCTCATGGGGTAGTCTCATTAGTTTGGATCTAGATATTACAAAAGAGGCTGCAGCCACAGGCAAAGTATGAGTGGTCTTCACAATGACCATGGAAATGCATCTCCATAGATTTCAAATTTTTCTTACACCAAAATAAACTCGCACTTTAATTCCACTTTTCCATCAACTTTACGAAGTATCCTGTACAGATCCTGACTGGCTAGTGAAGGCTTCTTTTTTTGTGCTTATCTGGTTATGTAGGAATGGTATTCACCTTGGAAAACACAAAAGCCTTTTTGTTTGTCTCTGTGGAAGAAATAAAAGGGCAAAATAAGACACTAAATTATGTATTGTATTTATAAAGGTCAATAGTGGAAATAAAATTCACTTCTCCTCCTCACTCCGGCGTTCTGTGTGTTCTCAGCTCCCTTCACCAACTCCCCAACCCACACAAGGCTTTTCAAAGTCTCAGCCCAGTGGACCAGTACTCGGCACAGCCTGGAGCTGCAAACACTGCTGGGCCTAGGCGGGCTGCCGTGGACCAGGAAACAGAAGCTTCACCAGCTCCCTCTCCCTACTCTCAGTGAGAGAGCGAGTGGATGAGCTCTTAGCACCTAAATGTCTCAGACACTCTTGACTTCTGCTGTTAGCTAACATGTGAATCACTGCCTCAAACCAACGCCGGAGGCTTTATTTTAGCAAGAACCTGCCCAAGGTGGGAAATTGATGAGAATTATTGCAGATTTCAGACATTATCATAGCTTCAAATCTCAAGTCATGATTGAAAACCAGGGAAAAATTTATTCCACCTGCCATTTTAAGGCAATTATTCAAAGTATAAGAAAGGGGTTTTTTCCTTTTGTTTTGAAACTCTTTTTAAAAAAGAATTATCTTCGTTTACTTCATTTGTTTGTTTGTTTTCATTTGACCAGAGAGGGACAAGAGCTAGAGCAAGAGAGAAAGCACTGCCAGGTCCAGGCTCGAACCATGGTCAGCCACATGGGAGACCAGCACCCTTAACCACCACGCCACCTACCGGCCCCATGCTTTGTTTTGTTCTTTTTACGCCAGTGTTATTTAGAGAGGCAAACTATTAGAAAAAAAATTCAGGGGCCAGCAAGTGGCATGGTGGTTTAGGGCGCTATACTCCCATATGGCCGACCATGGTTCGAGTCTCAGATCTGGCAGCTTGCCTTCTCACTTTGTTTTCTCTCTTTCTCTTTCTAGTTCTGTCCCTCTCTGGTCAAATTAAAATGAATAAATAAAGTTAAATAAAATATTTTTTTTAAAAAAGAAAAGAATCTTAATACTCATTCTGTCCACTGATTCAAGCCAGAAGCCTCTCATTGCTTTATTGTCCTAACTTCTGGTTAACTCTTCTCCCGTCAACACTTCTCATATCTATCCATGCCTGCCCAGCACTTCCGCCTTAGGCCCTCTCAGCTGCCTTACACCTATTTCATCTCCCACCTGGCTATCCAGCACTGCCAGTTACTGTCCTCACAGTCTCCTTTGCCCCCTCCATACCAGTTTGCAGAGCAATTGCTCTAAAATAATATCAACTCTCCGACTTAGAACATGTCAGTGGGGGATGAGATGGTGGCGCGGTGGTAACACGTAGTGCTCTGTGAGGTGATTCAACATGGGAAGGTTCCCGGTTCCAGTATGGAGCACTACCTGAGTACTCTGGGCACTCACAGTCTGGGGCTGGCTGAGGCTAGGGCTTGGATCGCAGCATCAAGACCCTATTGGGAATTCTCTCTCTTTCTCTTTGTCTCTCTCTGTGTCTGACTTTCTCACTCATTGAAGAAATAAATAAATTTTAAAGGAAAGTCTATTGAACACATTTCAGTGGCCCCCTGTATTAGGATTTACGTTTATCTGCAAGAAACCCACTCAATGTGGGCTTATTTACCTCACTCAGGAGCAGGCTGAGGGGAGGGAGGTGGTGCTGGTGTGGTGGCTCCACAGTGCCATCAGGGAAGCGGGAGCATTCTGTCCTCCTGCTCTACAATCCCTAATGACCACCTCTCGCCATCGCTGCCGTCCAGGCGGAAAAACAGGAAATCAGGTAGCAGCAACCGCAGAGTTCTGCTTGGTATCGACAGGCCAGAAGTGGGTCACACAGTCCCTCCTAACTCCAAGGGAAGCCAGAGCTGAGTATTTTACCTTACGTCACTGTAGAAGAGTAAGGCAGGGAAAAGAAAAATGAGATTGCAGCCAACCTCCTGAACTCTAAGAACCGTAGGCTGTATTAGAAGTGCCTCGATAATTGGAGCCATGTTTAATCCTTACCTTCATTTCTCTCCACGCCCCATCTTGAACCTCAGTATTGATTTTTCAGTTCTCTGTTGATTTTTCAATTCTTAAAACATGCCAGTATCTCTCTTCCCCCACATATTTGCACATGCTGCTCCTTCTGGGTCACGTCCTCATTTGAACTGCTAACTCCTGCCCTTTTCCCATTTTTGATGTACATGAAGAAACCTATGAGAATGACTTCTGCACCTCCCAACTCAGATGAGGTGATAGCCTGTTGACTTGTGGTATTATTCATGACAAAGTCCTTGAAGATGGTACTCGAGGTTCTGTCATGCTTGCTGTTAGGTTTCCAGTGCCTAGCCCAGGTGTGCCACACGGTTAGGGGTAATCACTGTGTACTCAATAAACAAGGCAAGGACACTCACTGAGGTGTAACTTGTTATTGCTCTTCCTGACTAATTGGAATATCTCCAGTTCCAAGCAAGTAACATCACACTTCCTGTCTCAGAAGAAATTTGTAACAGCATGCAACCGAAGAGGTTGCAGATAATCCCCTATTGAACACTTGCTTCCCAACACCCTGAGCTCTTGCAGAGAATATGCTGGGAGCTAAAGGGAGGCGGACATTCCGAGAGCTCCAGGGAGAATAAAGAGAACCCCCAGGTTGGGAGAGAAGCAGAGGCTGGTAGGTCTGATGTGTATCAGGGGCCCTGACTCCACTCTGCTGGCCTCTGGTCAGGGAGGAGAGTCCCTGTGATGATGGCTGCCAGGAGTTCCTTGAGACCCCCCTACCTGGGCCACAACACCTGTGGCCTATTTGGCGAAGCAGCAGGGTTGCAGACTTCAAGGGTTCATGTGGGCTTGAATGAAAGTTATCTCAGCAGCACCCAGTGGGCCTCCCTGACATCTGAACGTTCATAAAAGACTCCTAGAACCTTTACATGACCTTGGAACAACAGATAGTGAACCTCATCGGTATCTAAACTAGATTTTTTCAGCAACTCTGTGGGGCAGAAGCCCAGAGACTTATTTAACTTGATTTAAAGCAAATAGAGATGTGACATTTCTTACTCACCTCAGTTTATTGAATAAGATTTATATTCACTGCATAAATGAATGGCTTAGTGATTTATACTACATACATGTGATGGATGAGATAATAAGAAGTCACTCAAACTACCAGTGGCATACCCGGAGAGAAATAAGCCTCACAATGACAAAGTTCCATAAATGGTTCTTATTACTCATTGTACTCTCTTTAAACACTCCTATTTTAACCTAAAAAAATCTGGGTTCACTCAGTGAAGGTCTCTCAGTACAAGAATACCTGAAAGATCTTTATCAAAAAAATTCTTTTTCACTAGCATTGAGAATTAACGCACTCACGTTCTCCGATGAGGACAATGTGTCTGTTGTACCTGTACTGCCATAGTTACTTACTTGGCCTTTAAGGTTTAGGCCATGTGCAATGCTTTGTGGCTTCTGGTGTAGTTCACTGAAGAAAGGGAGAATCTTGACCTCTGTAAGATATATGAACTAGTGTCTGTTCTGGCATGTAGATGCTGTTTCCTGAGCCCCCGAATATTCCAAATCCCAGGGTCAGTGGCTTCAAAATCACACTAGTCACGTGTGCGTGCATGCCCAAGATCCCAAGAGGAGATTGCAGCATAGCCACCCACCCTAAGGGGTGACTTCTCATGTTCTCTTTCACTGTCTCTGTGTCTCTCTCTGGCAAGCACACACACTCTAAGGCAAAAACCTCTAAAAAAAAAAAAAGCATACAATTTCATCTTCTTTGCTTTGATGATTTGATTATCAAGCCTCAAAATGTGCTTATGTCCCTCCTCAAAATAAAGCTTGAGTGTTTAGTCTCAACGGATGCTTCTGCAACATCTGACTTTGCCCAGGCCTCACCAACCAGGGAAGGAGAAACTGAATCACATTAACTGAAACACTCGGTAGCCATCCCCTAGTCTCAGAGTTACACTCAGTTATTTCTGAGAGTTCCTAGACATGCTCGTATAGTTCTGTTTCCTCTTGGGCTTTCACTGTCATCCACTTGCTGGGAGTTCACAAAACATCTCTTGAGCAGCACCTCTCCCGGTTTCTGTCACCACTGCCTTCTGAAAGAAGCCCAGTTTACCCCAGGGATGCTATTCTTAGGACTTCCAAAGCTGCCCTCACCAGGTACCAAGGCTGAATGTTCTCCCTTCAGCCCTCAAGGCAGCAAAGCTTCACTGTTTTTCCACATGAAGTGGGGGGAAGTGGGGAGCTTCTGCCCGACTCAGTGGAACATAGAACTGCATTGCTTGCCCCCCCTACATGGCTGAGTTCTCCACAAAGAAGCTGTCTCCTTTGTAACCCTAAATCTCTAAATGTCTCAAGAATAGGTGATCAACTGTTGGCGTAATGACTATGTCTCTAGACTCCCAGGTAGTCTACCGCAGTTCGTGTTGCAGACCAGGTGACTTAGACTCACGCAGAGCACGTGTGTGTGCGTGCCCAAGATCCCGAGAGGAGAATGGAGGAGAAGGGATTGCGGCGTGGCCATTCCCCCTGGGGGGTGATTTCTCGCTTTCTGTCTCTCTGTCTCTCTCTGTCTTTCTGACAAGCACATGCACCCTATGGCAAAAATGTCTCAAAAAATAAATTAATTTAAAAAATAAAATAAAAAAGAATGGGTCCATGAGGCCAAACCATTTTTTAAAAAAAATTGGAATACATACCAGCTTTCCTCCCATTTTCCAGTCCCTCCCCCCATGTCCCAAATAAATATCAACTCTTTTCTTTAGAAAAAAAATAATAATAATAATTCTTGGGCAAATAAACTTCCAGTTCTGCTTCTCCTTTGTCAGACATGTCCTAATCCCATTTAACAGTGTCAGCTATACACAGAGGGCTGTAACCCGTTCTTTCTAACATTTCAGCCTACTGCTCGTTTTTATCCTCCCAGACTTAGTCGTCTATCTCTGCATAGTCTAAACCACTGGCAGAGGAGCAAGATGTTTTCCCTGACAATCGGGATCCCCTGACTTGTACATCAAGTTTCACATCAAGATTTCCAGGGAATGTCTGACTGTCTTCTACCCACTCTGTAGAAAATTCTGAAGCTGTAAATGCATATGTGAGCTTTTCCTCTCTATGGTCCTCTATGCACAATTGAACAAGGTAGGGTGATCTAAAAATTACATCGCAGAAACCCAAGGCTTTCATAGTACATTCTTACAAAATATTGACTCATTTAAGCAGCCATGTTCTGCTCACTGTAATTGTTTTCCTCAAATATTCCCCAACAATAACACTATCGATGTCCTCAAGTTCCATTCAAGAATCTCACCACCAGGGCCAGTAGATGGCATAATGGTTATGTTGCTGGACCATGTCAACCGTAGTTGAAGCCTTGGACCTGGTAACTTAAAATACATGCCGTGTGTGTGTGTGTGTGTGTGTGTGTGTGTGTGTGTGTGTGTGCGCGCGCGTGTGTCCAAAATTCCAAGAGGAGAATGGAAGAGAAGGGATTGGGGCATGGTTATCCCCTCTGGGAGCTGATTTCTCATTTTCTATTTCTGTGTCTCTCACTCTCTCTCCAGTGAGTGTACATGTCCTATAGCAAAATCTCTTTAAAAGGAAAAAAACACAAAAAATCTCACCACCTGTGAATACTTCCTTGATCCTATTCCTGCCACAATCTTTCCTTCCTTGTTTCAAAGGTAAAATAAATTACTCTATTAGTTTTCACCCCTGTAGTTCATAATTTGCTAAACTGTTACAACACAGATCTCATTGGAATATAATTGTTTGCATATGTCTTCCTCACCTGTGAGCTGCGAGGACTGTCATCTTCATTGATTTATTGATTTATTAATTCACTCACTCAATAACTATCTTGCTCCACTATGTGTTAGGGACTGTTCTAAACCCACTTGTCAGCTTTACATTCCAATAGACATTAAATGACTAATTTTTGCCTGAATGAAGAAGAAATGAGTTAATTAATAAGTAAATAATTGTCCATCTCCTCTTCAAAAAAAAAACTTTTATTCTTTAGTTACTTCTTCCTAATACTTTCCTCATGGCACATTCGAGTTGGTCTGTCAATTTATACTATTTCTCATATTTCAAAACCCCTTAAAGTGAAGAACTACCCAAAAATCTCCACAGATGAAAGGACAACTGGATTTGGTATTTCCTGCTCTGATCCCCTGAAATTCATATTCCCAAGAAATTTTTTGTTTTATTATCATCTCATGGTCTCAGGGGTTCTTTGCTTCTTTAGTCAACTGAACCCCAACCCCCCAAATGGACATAAACCCTTCCCTCAATTCTTTATAACACAGCTAAGCCCATACCATGTGATATGTAGAAAAATATTACTAAAATTCTCAGAGATAAGAAAAAAAAAATACCCCAAAGAAGAACATTGATCTGGTTCCTGGATATGACTATTCTTGAAGCCTGCAGCTTCCTGCTCATCTTCCTCAAATCGCCTTATCCTACTCCCCTTCCAACCCAAAGGATGTTCCAAGGAAAATTCACCTCTAAACATTTCTATCCTCCTCCTCCTCCTGCCTGTCTAGGCCCACAAGAGTATGGACCTAAGATAGGAATGCGTTCTCTCCCCTTCTCACTAAGCTCCACTTCTAAGCCTCTCTTGCTGTGAGATCAACACTGGGACTATGTGGATCTTATGTGTGAAAATCAAGATCCCATCTTTATATGCAACCTTAAGGATGAGTCCAAACTTGGACTGCAATAGCCCAACCTCAAGAGAAGAGATAAGCCTACAGTTAGGAGGACAGGGAAGCTATTTACCTTCCACTAACTATCCCTGTGCCCTGCTTCCCCATTCAAGCTTCTCTTATTGTTACTCTCATTCCCTTCGCATGGCCATAAGCCTCACCTTCCCCTGGTTCCTTGACCATCAGCTTGCCACAGACTTATTTTCTCAACTTTGGCTTTAAAATACCCAACCCGGAGCACTTTGCTGGCACACACACACACACACTCATACCTGAAAACAGGTGTGAGTAAACAATGCATCCCTCAGGAGACCATGAACCGCATCATGAAGCCGCAAATATGAACCGTCTTGCCGGTTTGTTTTCTGCTGAAATGTGTGCATATTTTGTATTCTGATTCTTAATCTACTGATTTTTTTTTATATTCAATATAGGCTTAAAATGACTCAAAATTGCAATAAATAACTCAACCATGGCCCACCTATCTTACCACCCTGCAGGTAAGCAGCTGAGGTTGATGTACGAAGCGTGTCACTTTCAAGATCTGGACTGAATTAAGCTGAACTGACACTTGATAAATCAGATTCAGCAACCAGGCAATTGCTCTTGTCTGTCTTAGTATCATGATATTTCAAGAGTCTAGGCTTACTCATGTAGATACAAATAGAATTGGCTTTTGAGGGTGGTGGTTCTGTGTTTTGTAAGGAAAGAGGTTGCTTTTGTGTTTATTTGACTGTTCTTACGTTTTATTTTCATGTCAGAGTAATCACTTAGGTGAGAAGCCAAAATACTGATAAGTAGTACCAGTATTTCCAACTGCTACTTGGTGGAAATTTTGATTAGGGTATTTTCTTACTGAGGAGCCAGTAGCTTCTGTCATTTGTGACGCTAAAATGCTTCTGATCCACTGGTCATTTCATTTTACTGTTTGGGGAAAATACTTGTCAAAAGAATTTTTCCAGCAAAGAAAGATGACAATGATGTTGTTCTTACTTTAGCATCAAAGGTCTCATTTTCATTACATCCACAGGAATAGAGAATTTCAAATGATATATAGTTATGACAATCAACTTTCTTTAATCAGTTCTCAAGCAGCATCTTCATTTCAGTATGTTTGCTATGTGCCAAGAAAACTTTAATAGTTTTCCCTTACAGTTATTTATTGACAGTATTCAGGCTCCAAAGAATTGCTACGTAAGTTAAATTTGTGGCCACTCTTTTACTTATTAAGATAACAATTTAATCGGTTTACTCTATTTAGATATTTATCCTTTTGAAAGACATTTTTATTTCTCTGCAGATAGATAATCAATCTTTAATTTGTGAACTCTGACCAATCCCTCTAACTACTTTAGTATGAGTATGTATGTCAAGCAAAAAAAAAAAAAAAGGAGAGAGAGAGAGACAGAGAGACAGAAAGTGAGAAATCACCCCCCAGGGGGGATGGTCACGCTGCAATCCCTTCTCCATTCTCTTCTCGGGATCCTGGGCACGCACGCACACGCGCCCGGCGTGAGTTTTAAGCCACCGGGTCCGGGACTCAAACCGCGGTCGACCACATGGGAGTCCACAGCAACATAGCCATTATGCCAACTGCTGGTTCCTCTCCCCCCCCAAAAAATTTTCAAAACCACTTCTCTGTTCACAATAAATTTCACTTTTATAAGGACAAAATGTAACAAAATTTTTAAATTTAATTATTTAAGTATAAAGTTTCTTTTTCAAAAAAAATTCCCAAATATTAAAAAACATAAAAAATCATAGCCAATCTTTTTTAAAAAGTTAATTTTATTTCAAAAATTTTGTATGCAAAACTAAAAAAAATTGTTTAAAATTTGTGACGATGACATTTTTCCAGAAGGGAGATTGCTATGCTGAATTAAAGGGTGGAGGACAAAAGAGGAATAGGGGTTCCTGCCCAGCCTGCCTGGGTAGGTTACTCCCTGCTGACCACATGACTGATCTGTACAAGTCAGTCTTTCTCAAGATGACTCCAAGTTTGCAGCCGGGTTTGCAGACTGACCACAAAT
>NW_006206042.1:1627469-1636550 GCF_000334495.1 Tupaia belangeri chinensis | reverse complement strand
TGCTGAATGGACTTCCATCACCTCCAGTAAATTGCTTCAGACACCTTCTGCTAACAGACTCTTACCCAATCCTGTCCCTTTCCTAATCTCTAGAACACCCTCCTCTGTTATCTTTGCCCAGTGTAAACACTTTCCAGATCGATCTATATGAATTGCACCCTTTTACTAGTAGGAAGGCTTGCATTCTCAGAGCTTTAGGACCAATCCGACGCTTCCCTCTGGTCCTGTGACTGTTTCTGACTGCACATGCTAGTGTCCGAACTTATTTTCTGCTAGCTTTGTGAGACCAACCAGTTCTACTGTCTTTATAATGTCTACTTTACAGTTGTTCTTTTTTGGTCCAACATATTTTTACATGGGAAAAAAATACTTTGGGAGAAGGACGCATGTAAATAAATACTCTCCCTCAGATTTAGGGTGGAACCTGCAAAAGTGAGAGTGCCACTAAGTGTACAGATTTTCTCTTGGGGTGAAAAATGCTCGCTCACACTTAGACACAATAAAGCCTGTGTTTGGCTAGGCTTCTAAGAACATCCTAGACCTTTTTATTTGAACGCTGCTGCTGACCACCAATTAGTCATGACAAGGGCCAGTGCTGTCATTCTCCCCATCTAGTTTGTGAGGAATAAAATTGCGTCCGCCACAATCTTCACAGATAACTGTTTATCTGAATGTCCCTGATGTTCCCACTTGTGTTCAGTGATTTCAAGCTTACACTGCAGCCTGTCTTTACTAAAATGAATTCAAATCCTCACTGGAAAATAGTTTTTAAATGTTCATAGTTTTAAAAGGAAAATTAATAATGACAGCAAAATTCAGAGATGTCATTTTGTGTCATTGCAACTGTAAAATAAAATATAGCTATAGATAAATATTTGATGGAATGCAATTGTGGCAGGAATTTGAAATAAATTGTAAAAATTGTGTGTGAGAGAAAGCAAGACAAATATCAAAAGAAATAAAAAGAATTGTCCAGAATCTTGTCATATATACTAAGACCTGAGAATCTCCATCCTCTCCCTTCTACTCCCTAACACAAATACGCACACACATATACACACACATACAAAACCCAGAAAGACAGAAACTAGGATCAATGGTTGGTCCAGGGATGGGAACATGCCCAACCTGTGCCAAATTAGATCACTTGAATTTTCTAGAACAGTGATGTAGATGTGAGCCTAGAATGGACCAATAGCCATTCCAGCTACACAGAAGCAGCAGTGTGAGAGAATGAAGAGACAAATGGAAAAAAGCAAAAGTGAGAGGAAGCCCTGCAGCCCAGCCAGGTTCCAGCCACCCCGTTGCCCAGCTGTGCCTCACTCCTCTTGGCAATTTGGTTCCATGAACCAGTGGAGTCCGATTTGTCTCATGGCCATTTATGTTTGAGTCCCTGATCACAAAAACATAATAAAAAGTACTCCTCGTAGCTATTCTATTCAGCATCCCTTCTCAGCCTTTTGGCTAAGGTCAAGTGTAGTATTTAATTCCGCAAACACTTACATAGAAGTAAGTGGGGTTTTGAATTTTGAAAGGAATAACCTCACGTACTGATGTAACCTAATTAGACACAGGACTCTCTACTTCTGAGGCACTTACAACCTAGCAAGCAATTTGCAGCAGTGACATTTGAGCTGGCTTTTGAGATGTGTAGGAGTAGAAGGCAGGGACACGCACCGACACTGTGCAAAGGCAGTCATGAGGCTGCACGCCATGTCTGGGAATAGCAAATAGCTCTGGATTTCTGAGGCTTCAAGTTTAAGGGCTAAGTGGAAAGAGGGGAGAAACAGGCACAAATTCATAAAAGGCTTTGAAGGAAATGCTAAGGGACTTGGACTGCTTGATCCTCCAAGTTGAGAGCTCCAAAAACAAGTGACACACCCCACTGAAGAGTAAGGTGACCCATTTAGGCAAGACAAGCTACATAATTCACAGGATCGGTGCAAGACAACAGTGCAAGGCCGTGTGCTTCAAATATCAAAGAAGGTCAAGACTGCAACAGCAGAACAGTAACCCGAACGTGTTACCCTGCGGTGAGCAACCACAAGGAGCACACACCACCCAGGGCTGCAGTCAGCCCTGCATTCAAGCAGGAAGAGAATACTGGAACTATCTCATGTTTATTTTTATCTCATCCTTTTCTTATTTCTACTTCCATGGATGTCTTATGATATACATAATTTATTTTTACACTACATACACAAGGAGATTTCAGAAAGTTCATGGAAAAATGGAATTAATAGTGAATTTATTTTGAAGCAAAAGAAATTGAAATCTGCATGATTTTTAAAATATATGCATTTTCCATGAACATTTTGAAGATTATTTATAATTCACAACTAAATTAAATATATATGCATAGCGTGCCTAAATTTATAATCGATGGTAAGTGATAAAGGTTAAAGATCCCACTATCTTTCTAAAACTGGGCCACCCAAATCTCCTTACAGAGAGCTTGGCTGAATTGTACTGGAGTGTGAGGGGAGAGAGGCAGGAGAACAGAGAAAGAGACGGATAGATGGGTGCAGAAAATGCAGAGCGAGATTATGATACAGAAAGAATGAAATTCTTGACTTCTCCACCCTCTGATGAGAAGAGAAAGTGAGGAGACTGTATCTTTTAAACCTAGCCAACCAGAACCCATCACAGTCTTCAAATCCACCCAAACATTTAGGATCGCTCTTTCTTGGGGTGGAGGTGAAAGAAAATAAAAGGTAGAGACCTTTATTTCTGCACTGGTTCTGCTTAAATGATTTCTACTGACCCATTGGGCTAAGTAGGGTCCATGGTTAATTAGAGCCCGAACTGCTTTCTCCCCAAAAGACCCCTTAAAAAAGCTGTATTGAGGACTCTGATCACACTCCCTCATTTCCACCATTCAGTGCATCCATCTGAAACCGGAGAGGCAGCTGTTCAGCTCACAACTACCTTTACGGCCCACAGAAGGCGTGAGCTGGGTTAGAATGGAACACTAGCTCAAAGGCCACATGACTTATAAATTCCTTCTCTAGTCAATGCCTCTTTTTTAATGTTTAAAACTTATTTTACTTGATGAAAGTAAGATCTTTTTAAAAAAAGAAAAAGTGATAGAAGTCAGTCTAGACAAGCTGCATATTATATGATTCCAACTATATGACGTTCCAGAAAAGACAAGACTATGGAAGCTGATGAGTGACGGCCAGGGCTTGAAGGACGGGGCAGTGGATAGGCAGAGCATGGAGGATTTCCAGGTCAGGGAACTATTGTATATGACACTGTAATGGTGGATACATGTCCTCATACACTCGTCCAGACCCATAGATTGTGCGGTACCAAGAGTGAGCCCTAGTGCAACGGGGAACTCTGGGTGACAAAGGTTCATGGACTGCAGCAGTGTATCCCTGTGGTGTAGGATGTCAACAGTGGAGAAGGTCCTGCATGTGGGGATGGGGGCTAAAGGAAAATGGGAAATCAATACTTTTTGCTCAATTTTGTCATACACCTAAAAAATGAAGTTTGTATTTTTTTTTAAAAAAAGCTAGATGTGGGCCAGCAGCCAGCCTGGTGGTTAAGGTGTTAGATTGTCACATGGCCAACCACAGTTCGAGTCCTTGACCTGGCAGCTTGGTTTCTCATTTTCTCTCCCTCTCTCTCTCTCTTTCTCTGGTGAGCACATATGCCCTATAGCAAATTAAATAATAATAATAAACAAAATTAAATAAATATTTATTTTTTATAAAAGAAAAATGTTGGGACCAGCAGTTGGTGTAATAGCTTTGTCACTGGACTCCCATGTAGTTGACTGCAGTTCGAGTCCCAGATCTGGTGGCTTAAACTCATGCTGGGCATGCATACATGAATGCCCAAGACCCTGAGAGGAGAATGGAGGAGAAGGGATTGTGGCGTGGCCATCCCCGCTGTGGGGTGATTTCTCACTTTCTGTCTCCCTCTGTCTTTCTGGCGAGCACATGCACTCTATAGCAAAAACCTCTCCAAAAAAAAAAGAAAGAAAAAATTTTATGTATCTATTAGGGTCAGCATGTGGAGTAGTGGTTAAGGCAGGTTGATCCCACATGGCCAACCATGTGGTTTGAGTCCAGGACCTGGCTTGACAAACACACTGGGTGTCTATGCATGCATGCCCAAAACTCCAAAAGGAAGGAGAAATAAGTAGGAGAAGAAATTGTGGCATGACCATGCCCTATGTGGGAGGGGGTTTTTCTCGCTTTCCCTTTTTCTTGGTCTCTCTGTTTCTCTCCAATGAGTACAAACCAAACTAAAAAGGAAAAAAAAAAAAAAAGAGCAAGATATATTTATTATACAAAAGCTAATTTTTTTAAAGAATTATTTTATTTAACTTTATTTATTCATTTGATCATTTCAATTTGACCAGAGAGGGACAGAGAGAGAGAGAGAAAGTGAGAAAGCAGGTCGACAGGTTCAGGCCTCGAACCACAGTCGGCCATGTGAGAGTTCAGCACCTTTAACCACCATGCCACTTGTAGGCCCCTAAAAGCGAATTTTTTTGGGAGAGGTTTTCGCTATAGGGTGCGTGCGCTAGCCAGCCAGACAGAGAGAGACAGAGAGATAGAAAGCGAGAAATCAGCCCCCAGGGAGGATGGTCACACTGCAATCCCTTCTCCTCCATTCTCCTCTCGGGATCTTGGGCACGCACGCACACACGCCCGGCGTGAGTTTAAGCCACAGGGTCCGGGACTTGAACCGCAGTCGACTACGTGGGAGTCCAGAGACATAGCCATTACGCTAACTCCTGTTCCCTAAAAGCGAATTTTTTAAATTACCTATAATTCCTTCTCTTAGGAAAAAAAAAAAAAAACACTTAACATTTTATTTTGACTCCTTTTCATATTTTTCTATGTCCGCACATGTATATGGAATTTTTTTTTTACTTTTTTTTTTAAAAGGGGGGGGGAAATGGATATCCATATAAATTATTTTTAATTAAAGTGCATTAAGGATATATGTCCATGTCCAAACATTCAGAAACACAATAAAGTAAACCTTAAGCATAGTCTCCATGGCGGATCCTGTGGATGCCCCACACCATCTCCATCCCAGCCTTCTGTTGCACTAACGATCCGCTAAACACTACATTTCCCAGGCTCCCTTGCAACCTGAATTCTGGATGGAAGTCAGGCTGTGCCAATCCAGTGCACTTTCAGAAAATTCAGAAGCTGGAACTGAGACCGAGGCCCTTTTTCTCCCCCTCTACGAGGCCGTTTTTGCAGGCTGACAGAGGAATGAGATTTTTGTCGCAGTGCCCCATTGCTCATTCTCTGATACCCACGGTACTGAGAAATGGCTGGCTGAATTTCCTGATTCCAACTCTTGAACTGAGAGCTTCTGAAGGTGGCTTCTAAGGAGATCCTGGTGTGTCACTTTTCAATTGTTCTAGGGGTCATTTTATTCCCAGAGGCCAGCCAAAATACTACTTTTTCAGTTCTTGCAATAATTTTGCACACAATTAATTTCCTACATTTAATCATTTCCCATTTAAAATAGTTTCTCATTTCTACATGGTACACCAATGTAATCTAATCACTTTAAAATTTTTTTAATAATAATACAGACTTTCCATCTCTACCTATTTATGGTAACACAAACAGAATCCTTCCCAATTCACCTTGCTTTTACAGATAACTACCCTTACCTATCTGCATACCTACCTACCAACTGCATATCCACACACAAAAATATCCCTGCGTTGCAAAATGAGATTGTGTTGCACTTACCGGTCTGTACCTTGCTTTTTCCCCTGAGCATGTTTCCTCAATGGCACGTGTAATTTTATCCCATTATTTTTTAATAACTGCACAATTTTCCATAGCATGGCTGTAGCACAATCTAATTAAGCATATTGAAGAATTCCCCAATTGATGAGCACGTGCATGTTTCTTTCCAAATGTTTGCAGTTAGTATGCTGCAATGAATACTGCTAACAGATCTGCTGATGGCCTTCGATCTCATTGCAATAAGATAGAGTTCTACAAGCAAAATTATTTGGCCAAAGATATGAGCATTTCAAAATTTTAATAGATACTGTCAAATTCACTTCCAACAAGCTTCTAGAAATTTACCCTCCCAGGGCAAACATATGAAGCTACTATTTCCCCATAATCTAGTGACAAGCGTACAAACAACTGTTTCTGCCAATCGAAGAACACAATAGAATCAATTGTCTCTAAAGACATTTCTTAGGTTACAAGTAAGTTGTCATTTCAGATGTTTCCCGACTATCTGCAGGTTTGTTTTTTCTTTAGATTTTTACCATAGGACACATTCATGTGCCAGAGAGATACAAAGAGAGGGAAGGTAACAAATCACCCCCACGGGGGATGGCCATGCCATAATTCCTTCTCCTCCATTCTCCTCTCACAATACTGAGTACACATGCACACATGCCCAGAATGATTTTTAAACTGCAGGGTCCAGGGCTTGAACCTGAGTTAGCCATGTGAGAGTCCAGTACCTTAACCACTATACCACCCGCTGGCCCCCCTCTGCAGTTTATTTGCTGTGATGGGATTTCAACATGTACCCTGTGTCCATTTCTTTTCTTATCTATTTGTCAGCATGTTGCTCTATTAAAGGTATTAGTCCTTTGTCTGATATGTATACGCACATGCACATACATTACACAGAAAGACAGAGAGAGAGAGAGAGAGGGAGAGAGGCATGGCAATAGTCTCCCATTTTGTCATTTGGTATTTGGTTTTATTTACATTAACTTTTGCCACAGAAAGGTTTTCATGCAACCATGGGTTTCCTGTGCTGTGTAGAAAAGTCTACATGACTTTGAAATTTTATAAATATTTTCTTAGGTTTTTAAATATGTTCAGTAATTTATTGTTTTAAACATGATGATTTAGTCCATTGAATTTTTAGTTTGGGATATTGTACAAAATTAAGATTGAACTTGATTGCAAATGAACAGACAATAGTTTCCATACTCATCCTCCCCTCCACTGAGATTAATTGCTGTTCTGGCTCTGTAAGTACCTAGATCCATCTCTGAATTCTTATTTGTGTTTCCTTGATTTCTTGTCAATTTCTGTTCAAATATTTTATCGATATGATCACAGTGGCTCTATAGACATTAAGTTCTGATATCTATTAAAATCATATGCAAGGGCTGGACAGTGGCACAGCAGTGAAACATGACACTCTGCAAAGCTGACACACAGCGGAAGGTACCAGAACTGTTCCAGAGACTTCCCTGGGTACACCAGGCACATGCAGGTCCACGATCCGGGGCTGATAAAGTTGGGGTTGGATCCTGTTGGGGGTGCTGTCTGTCTCTCTCTCTCATGGAATAAATAAACTTTTTTTAAAAAATTAATTCCTTTTACAACTGTTTTCTCTTCAAAAATGTATTGGCATTTATCACATATTTATTCTTCAAAATCAATTTCCAATTTATTTTCCTTGATGAAAATAATCTAGAAGTTTTATTCACATTGTATTAAATTTGTATATTAATTTAGAATTTATTGACATCCTTAGAATGGTGGAGATTTTGTAATATGAAGTCTACCCTCACAGAAGATGGCATGTTCTTTAACTTATTCAGATTTTGCCCTTCCACAACACTCCATTTTTCCTTCATATGGATCTGTGACTCTTCTATTAAGTTTCTTCCTTGGGACCAGCAGATGGCGTAGTGGCTATGTCGCTGGACTTCCATGTAGTCAGCCATGGTCAAGTCACAGACCCAGTGGCCTAAACTCACACAGAGCGCATGTGCATGCATGCCCAAGATCCCAAGAGGAGAATGGAGGAGAAGGGATTGCAGCATGGCCATGCCCTCTGGGGAGTGATTTCTCACTTTCTGTATCTCTGTCTCTCTGTCTCTCTGTCTCTCTCTCTCTCTCTGTCTTTCTGGTGAGTGCACGTGCCCTATAGCAAAAACCTCTCCCTACCCCCCAAAAAAAATTCTTCCTTGAAAGATTGACAGTTCTATAGACTATGACAAAGTAGCATATGCTCATGGCTCCCTCCCTTGACTCATACTCTGGAGAAGCCACCAAAAGGGAAAAGGAGGTGACCAGATCCCAGTACACACATGAAAAGAAAAAGAAAGAAAAGAGAAGAGAAGGGAAGGGAAGAGAAGGGAAGGGAAGTAGAAAAGGAAAGAAAAGAGAAGAAAAAAAGAAAAGAAGGAAGGAAGAAACAAAAGAAAGAAAGAGGGAGAAAGAAGAAGGAAGAAAAAGAAAGAAGAAAGGAAGGAAGGAAGGAGGAAAGAAAGGAGACTAAGGAAACCTGACAACTAAATGTAACATTTGATCCTCTGGATCTTTTTTCTATAAAGAACATGATTGAGGGGCCAGCAGGTGGCATGGTGGTTAAGGCACTGGACACTCCCACATGGCCGACCATGGTTCAAGTCCTGGACCTGGTGACTTGCTTTCTCTCTCTCTCTCTCTGTCTCTTTCTGGTCAAATTAAAAGAAATGAATTAATTAATAAAATTAAATAAATAATTTTTTTTTAAAAAAGAACATGATTGGATAATCGGCGAAAGTAGAATGGATGTCGTAAATTATATTATAGTACTGTCTCAGTGTTAATTTTCTGACTCTTTGATGGCTGTATTATGGCTGCGTAGAGGAAGGGCCTTGTTTGCATGAATTATACACCAAAGTATTTGGAGATAATAGAGCATCATGCCAAGAACTTATTTTTAAATGATCCATTAAACAAAAGTAGTTTTCAGAGTTTTAAAATAGTCACAATTGAGGCTAGCAGATGATGTCATGGTTAAGGTGCTGGATCCCACATAGCTGACTTGGCAGTTTAAAAAACAAAAATCTTTATTCATGAATTTAAAATTTACTTTGCACCAAAATAAACTCATACTTTATTTATTTATTTTGATTATTATTTTTATATTACATTTAATCACATATGTCTTTACAGTGTTTAACATTTCTTTTCCAGAATGATTAACATGTATATCCGTCAAGACAAAGACATTACTATCCACATCATCATCAGCCCATAGCTTTTCAATTTTTTCCAGATTATTTTTTATTTTATTTTATTTTTCTTCTTCTTTTTTTTTTTTTTTTTTTGGAGAGTTTTT
>NW_006206042.1:1601804-1611525 GCF_000334495.1 Tupaia belangeri chinensis | reverse complement strand
GGGACCTGCAGATGGCATAATGGTTACATCACTGGACTTCCACATAGTCGACCATGGTTTCAAGTCCCAAATCCTTGAAACTCACACCAGGAAAGTATGTGCATATTCCCAAAATCTCAAGAGGTGACTAGAGGGGAAGGGATTGCAGCATGGCCATGCCCTCTGGGGAGTGATTTCTCACTTTCTGTATCTCTGTCTCTCTGTCTCTCTGTCTCTCTCTCTCTCTCTGTCTTTCTGGTGAGTGCACGTGCCCTATAGCAAAAACCTCTCCCTACCCCCCAAAAAAAATTCTTCCTTGAAAGATTGACAGTTCTATAGACTATGACAAAGTAGCATATGCTCATGGCTCCCTCCCTTGACTCATACTCTGGAGAAGCCACCAAAAGGGAAAAGGAGGTGACCAGATCCCAGTACACACATGAAAAGAAAAAGAAAGAAAAGAGAAGAGAAGGGAAGGGAAGAGAAGGGAAGGGAAGTAGAAAAGGAAAGAAAAGAGAAGAAAAAAAGAAAAGAAGGAAGGAAGAAACAAAAGAAAGAAAGAGGGAGAAAGAAGAAGGAAGAAAAAGAAAGAAGAAAGGAAGGAAGGAAGGAGGAAAGAAAGGAGACTAAGGAAACCTGACAACTAAATGTAACATTTGATCCTCTGGATCTTTTTTCTATAAAGAACATGATTGAGGGGCCAGCAGGTGGCATGGTGGTTAAGGCACTAGACACATGGCCGACCATGGTTCAAGTCCTGGACCTGGTGACTTGCTTTCTCTCTCTCTCTCTCTGTCTCTTTCTGGTCAAATTAAAAGAAATGAATTAATTAATAAAATTAAATAAATAATTTTTTTTTAAAAAAGAACATGATTGGATAATCGGCGAAAGTAGAATGGATGTCGTAAATTATATTATAGTACTGTCTCAGTGTTAATTTTCTGACTCTTTGATGGCCGTATTATGGCTGCGTAGAGGAAGGGCCTTGTTTGCATGAATTATACACCAAAGTATTTGGAGATAATAGAGCATCATGCCAAGAACTTATTTTTAAATGATCCATTAAACAAAAGTAGTTTTCAGAGTTTTAAAATAGTCACAATTGAGGCTAGCAGATGATGTCATGGTTAAGGTGCTGGATCCCACATAGCTGACTTGGCAGTTTAAAAAACAAAAATCTTTATTCATGAATTTAAAATTTACTTTGCACCAAAATAAACTCATACTTTATTTATTTATTTTGATTATTATTTTTATATTACATTTAATCACATATGTCTTTACAGTGTTTAACATTTCTTTTCCAGAATGATTAACATGTATATCCGTCAAGACAAAGACATTACTATCCACATCATCATCAGCCCATAGCTTTTCAATTTTTTCCAGATTATTTTTTATTTTTAGGGCACGTGTGCTCTCCAGACAGACAGAGAGAGACATTAGAGACAGAAAGCGAGAAATCATCCCCCAGGGGGAATGGCCATGCCGCAATCCCTTCTCCTCCATTCTCCTCTCGGGATCTTGGGCACGCACGCACACGCACCCAGCATGAGTTTTAAGTCACCGGGTCCGGGACACAAACCGCGGTCGACTACGTGGGAGTCCAGCGACATAGCCATTACGCTAACTGCTGGTTCCCTTCTTCTTATTTTTTTAAACATTTGATCACTATACATCGCTTGGCTTGTAAAGAGAATTTGCCCAATATGAAATACTTCTCAGACCAGTCTATAAACTCATACTTTAATTCCATTTTTCCTTAACTGTCTACCCCATGTATTCTTCACGGTCTTTTCATCTTCATTTCCCTACCTGCTTTGCTGCCAGAAGCATAATGCTGGATCAAATGTTGCTGTCTCTGGATGTTCTCTCTTTCCTCTAAGGACCAAGCCACCACACACTTAGACCATTCGTCAGCAGAACTACGGCCTACCAACTTGCTACTCTTTAAGTTATTTCTCCATCTGCAGCAGGAGCCAAAGCATTTCTTAGCTGCTGCTGCCTTCTCTGGAATTAATTAATTCATCAAATATTTATTGAGAACATAGTAGGAACCCATACCATTCTAGAAACTGGGAATATAATAGAAACATTTCTCAAGGAATTTGCAGTTTAGTGGAGAGAGAAAACCATAAAGAAAGAACAAGTCATTTTTTTCAGCTACTGATATTTCCTTGGGAAACAATAACAGGCGATGAAAACGACTTGAGGAAGGTCCTTTCTAAGGAGAAGAATCTGCTCTGAGACATAATGAGAAAGAGCCAACCAGGCATGTGAGGATCAGAAGAAAAAGCATATGGGGCCAAGGGAAGAAGAAATGCAAAGCCTTGAGGTGGAAACGAATGAAGCATATTTCAAGTTTCTGTAATAAGGGAGTAGCTGGTGACACAGTGGTAATGACTGGACCCACATGAGTGAGGTCCTGAGTTCATATCCCAACCATGTTGGGAATGCATTGCCCTGGGCTGGCTGAGGCTGAAGGTGGATTGTGGCATTGAGACCCTGTTGAGGGTGTCTATCTCTGTGTCTCTGCCTCTGTCTCTGTCTCTCTTTCTCTAATGGATAAATAAACTTTAAGAGGAAAAATACAGTTTCTATAATTTAAGTGCCAGGTGGCCATGATTCTGTGTTTGGAGGTGGGGGATTTGTTGCTGTTTCTACGATTTTGCTGCTTACCCCAGGCATCTAAAGCTGGTGCCCGTCTCATCATTGGTTCTATATGTACTTATGGAATAAATGCCATACAAAAGGAAAGTTAGAGAGGCTGAAATTTGGAGAATGAGAGAAAGGTGTGAGGAGGTCCCAGAGGGAGGAGCCTGTGTCGGAAAACACAAGGCCTTGAAGGCCAGTTAAATGAGCTAGAATTTATACCAAGTGCTATGAAAGCTTCTGCAGATTTTTCACCAGGAGGACACTTGATCTTGTTTGCATTTAAAAAGATCCTTCACCTTGCTTATTGGAAATAGGGAAGCCTGTGTAGAAATAACTCTTTGAACTTAGCTTCCCAGCAAAGGGTCAACTCCAAGCTTATGCTTTGTGGTTAGTGCTTCCAAAGCCCCCAGAGGTCACTGGGGACCACTGTATCCTCCAACTCAGATTCTCCCCAGCCACTACCTCCCTGCAGAGTGACAGTTTCCAGACCCAAAGTAACTTGGGCTATTCAAAGATACACGTGCCTTTCTCTCCACCTTCTTTCCTCAGAAGTATGATCTGGTGCTATGTCCTCTAAAGCCACACTCTCTTTTTCTCTGTGTCCCCTCTGTTCTTTTGAAGGGCACTTCATTGCTGAGCTTTGAAAGCTGCAGCCAGCAGCCCTCAGGGAATCTGGCTCCTCTTACCTCACATAGGGCCATCGTGGATAGATCACAGTTATCCTCCCTTCCTTTTCCATTCCCTGTTGTTTGTAGAATAAAGGCTGTCTTTAAAGTGAGCTTCATCCTCCCTGAGTTTCTTGTATTCTCCCGAAAATCTGAGTGCGAGCTTTCAGACCACATGTCGCATTCTGAAGCTTCCTCACCCTCTTGTTGTAGTCATCCATCTGCCTCTGAACAAACCTGTTTTCTGTAGTCACCGTGTTCCAGACACGGGCCTTTCCCTTAGGCCTTGAGTATGTGATAATTGCTACGGCTTTTTTATCCAACACAAGCTAACACATCTCTCATAGAGTTGGAACCTCCTTTCTATATCTGTTCATTCTATGTCTGTTCATTCATCCTTCTAGGTCTCCGATGAACAGCTTCAGTCTTTGCAATCTGCAATCCCAGTCAATCTGATGCAGGATATAAAGAGCCCAATACTAGCGCTGGATTCAGGACCATGAGCTGAGCAGGTTCTTGTCTCATGTTCACAAAATATTAGAGATGCAGACATAGGGAGAAATAGTAAAGCAGGAGTTTACTAGAAGGAAGAAAAACAAGCTCCCATCAAGTGGGGGAGTGGGGTGTCCCAGAAAAGTGGGTAACTAAAGAAGAACTAAGGTGAGGGGGTTTGATCCTGGTCAGGAGAAGCTTTGTTCAGGCTTATTCTCAGGAAGGGCTTGTTTGCTTTTGTCTCGTCCTGAAATTTTTCTCCTCATAGGTCTGTAGGTCATCAGACGCTGCTGGTGAATTATTGCCCGGGTCTTTGTAGTATTTCCTGAGCCATCATGGTCCTTATCTTTGTCCTGACCTAGGGTAGGCCATGACAGAAGCCTCCATGGTTTATCTGCCTCAGCTAGCTGTCTTGGGAATCAGTGTGCTTGCTTTCTTGGGAGTAAGCACTCCACTGAGAGCTGAGCTGTTGTTGAGCTGTTGTGTGTCTCCATCTTAAAGCTTAGCCATTCCGTGATTCCACCTTGGCACTTATAAACAATAAACTTTATTTTTAGAATTCCTGTCTGCTACTTCATTCCCCCACTCTGCAGGGGATTCCCTAAAGGCCATGAGGGGATATGGATGACAAGCACTCTGGCTGCTTCCTGCTGCAACGGGTACCGATGGGGATGGCAGTTAAGGATCTTCCATAGAGGTAGGTCTATCTAGAGGCCAGTGGTAGAAGTCATGAGGGGTGTCCACTGGAGACTTTGTCCTGACCATTATTTGTAACTTGATGGAGTCTAAACAAGAAGAGCAGTTTATAACGATGATGATGTCATAGAAAAATAAATTTAGCTATTTCTACTGCAGATAGCACATAAAGTAACAACCAGAATTGTGACTGAAGGCGTCACATCAGTACAACAGAGCTTTCTCTCAGACTCTTCCAACATAACGCAACCTTCAACAACACGCTTTAGACTTTCAGTTTTTGTCCCTTCTTTGACCTTTACTTTAGCCATGTTTCCTTAAGACAAAAACTTTACCACACAAAATCCCTTCTATATGAAAACCTTTCCTTTTAGTCTTACTTAAAAAGACTATATCTTTACAGCTGTAATCTTCTTTTTATGTATTTCTTCCCTATTATTACCTTTCCTTGTTTTTCTCTTTTTATAAGTTTACTTTTGAAAATAACCTTAACTTCTGTTCCAGATAAATGTTTGTATTTTAAAGAAGACATTCGCCTTAAGGATTAACTGAATCCCATCTGCTAAGATTTCCAGATGTCCAAGGGGGAACTGCTGCAGTCTTAGGCCCATCCTCAATTTCAGAGGCCATCATGGACTCAGAAGTCCCAGGCTCCCTTTGAAGCTTGGGGCATTCCCATTCCTGCACATTGGAGCCAAGATCCCACTGGGAGACAAGAGGATGACACTCATGGGCATTTCCTGTTCAGTGCCCAGGTTTCCCACATGGAAAACATCTAGTTTTGCTGAGACAGAGACTCTGATCTCGACTTTCCCGATCCTGTCCTTGGGTGGAACTTGTATTCCCAGACTTCGAGAGTACCCTGAGCAACTTGAGTGCTCTTCAAGTTAAAGTTAAATCAAAGGTTACGGTAAATTGCCCATTTATTATAGCATTTTTCTGGGTTAGCTGAGAATTTCCCTAGATCTGCTCTGACCTACGAGAGAGATTCTTCACTGAGAAGAGGACCTAAACTTGAATGGATCCTGTTGGTCTGTTTACTCTCCTATAAGGAGCAGCTGAGTGCAGCCAGTGTGTAGATTTTACAAACATCTGCCTTGCTGGCTTATACAGTCATCATGTCAGCCTTCATTTTTATGGCGAAACCTTCGGATCATCTAACTTATATTGGGGCCAGGCCAGAAGGTCTGGGTGTTAGACCTTTCCCAGTTCCTGAGAATGCAGCCAAGTGGAGAGTTCCAAGGGGTAGAAGTTTGTCCATCTGGAAGAGAAAATGGGGGAGTGCCAGAAAGTAAGAAGGAAGAGAACAGGCAGGAGCTCTGGCCTTAGCCCATCTTACCCAGTGCTTCGAACTTCTGCCCTGTCGGCTCGCTGGATAGGAGTCCCTTAGTTCCTGTTTTCCATACCGAAGCCTAAGTTAGTCCTGGGGCTTTCACTATAGGGCTGCCTGGATGTTTGCCTCAGGTAGAAGTGACTAGCTAGTCTAAATTGGCCTTTTGCCACTTGGTAAGCAAGTGTGTCAAGGGGAAACTGTAGTACCCTATCCTGGCAGGTAGGTGTATTGCAAGCACATATCTCTAAAGAGAATCTCCAATGGCTGCACCAGCAGGTGGTATGGTAGTTGGGGGCACTAGACTCCCACATGGCTGACCGCAGTTCAAGTCCCGGACCTGGCAGCTTGCTGTCCCATTCTCTCTCTATCTCTCCCTCTCACTCTCACTCTCTGGTCAAATTTAAAAATAAATAAATAAATAAACCGATACAGTTAAATACAATAATTCTAAAAAGGAGGGAGAGAGAGAATCTCCAATGGGAGGGCCTCTTAAGTGACTTTATTGAGTCCTCATATTTATACTCCCCTAGAGAATCTGACCCCTTTGGAAAGGCTATCAAACTTGTAACCTTGTATGCAGGACCAGAATTATGAACTCTCAGCAACCTTAGCTTTTAGCACACACTAACACCTAATGAACATGTATTTTACAAACTAACAAAAGACTGTTTAACAGATGTCCCAGTGTAGAACAGAAGAGTCTTATTAAGAGACTCCATGTCTTTCACTCCTATAAAATCTAAAGGACCCACAATAGGAATAATCCACGCATGCTAACGTATTTAAAGATGACTTAAGCATTTTATGAATACTTATCGTTTCCATTAAGCATCATTTTAAGATCCCAAGTGATCTGAAAACTTTACTTGTAAATACCCCATCTACAAGCACCTAAAACTTTTTATTTATTTATTTATTTTATTTGGGGGAGGGGAGTGGGGAGTTTATTGAAGGAGAGGGAAAGAAAAAACAACTCCCACAAAAAAGGGAGGGGTCCAGGAAAATGGATTGTCAAGGAAGAACTGAGGTGGGATGGGGAGTGTATCCTGGTCAGGAAGCGCTGTGTCTGGGCTTGTTCCAGATGGGGCTTGCACATACACTCCCCTCGTGGTGGGAGCGGCACCTGCTGGATGGGTCCGTTTATTCTCCTAATTTTGAAGTGGGTATGAAGGTCTGGAGATTTTATTTTATCTAGAAGCTTGTGGCCATAAAAACCACGATTTTGTGTTCTTCTTGGAATGTGGTGGGAAAAAAGGACAAAAAGCTGTGTTTAGTCTAGGTCGTGCTGCCTAGGACAATCACTGAACCACTGCTGCCATTCTTCTCTTCTGAGCAAGCGGTCAAGCTTGAGGATTCCTGGTAAACAGGTAGAGTCAGATATAGAGGAAGAATAGGTAGGGCAGCCTCAAGCAGCTAGCAGGCTGGGAGTCCTTCGGTCTTACCTCATATGAGCCTGGGAAGCCTGGCAGGCTCTGAGCCAGCAGAGAAGTGTGAGTTACGATGAAACAGGGGTTTCCCATTGAGGACTGCATTGGGTCTGCTTGTGGGTCTCTGAGATCTGAAAGTTGACAACTTCTTTGCATCAGGTGGCTGCCCCCGGTGACTTTGCAGCCGTCATCATGCCACAAAATGAATATATTACATCATAAACGCTATGGATACTATTTGGATTACCAAGAGAAAAAGAGAAAGAAGGAAAGTCGGGAGGCTCATGAACATTCAAAGAAGGCAAAAAAGATGATTGGTCTAACGGCTAAGCTCTATCATAAACAGCGCCATATTGAGAAAATACAAATGAAAAAGACTATCAAGATTCATGAAAAGAAGGGAACCAGCAGTTAGCGTAATGGCTACATAGTCGACTGCAGTTCACATCCTGGACCCGGGGGGCTAAAACTCACGCTGGGCACGTGTGCGTGCATGCCCAAGATCCCGAGAGGAGAATGGAGGAGAAGAGATTGCAGTGTGACCATCCCCCCTGGGAGGGTGATTTCTCGCTTTCTGTCTCTATGTCTCTCTCTGTCTGTCTTTGGGGGACAAACGGCCCCAATAGCAAAAAATTTTCAAAAAAAAAAAAAAAAAAAAAGAATACATTACACTTGTGGGTGGAGATGGGATAGTTTTCTACCTGTACTCTGGCCCTGTTGCACCTCTGTGTGACCTCAGAGTCCACCTTGGGGACTGAAGACTTCTGGGTGGATGGGAAGCCCAGAGTGAAGTAGAGTCTGGAGAAGGGTTACTCTGTGAGTACAAAGGCAAGTTACACCCAGGATTTGCTTAGTGGGAGCTTTGATACAAACCAATCTCTGGTTTGGGGAGAGGTGAACATGTGGGACCTTGCGCTGTCACCAGGTGAAGTGAACATAGTCTACGTTGGGAGGACCTTAGATCCTAAAGCCTTGGGCTGTGGGGAGCTGACATATGAACCACATGGTGAAGTGTTCACCAGTGTCCAGCTGCAGCCCTGAGGCCCTGCTGTGGGTTCTGCAAGTGCCAGCGGGGAGCTGCTCCTTGCTTTTTTCTTGTCTCCACGCCCAGTGTCTCTTCATCCTATGTACATGGCTCTTCCATCCTGTGAGGGGGACCTGTGTCTTCTCTCTTCTTTTTCCATTCTGTTTCCATCAGCACAAAGGCTGGTTCAGAGAAGAGAGTTCCATCCAAGTTGCACCTTAGAACTGCTAATCCCACCATAAGCCAATTAAGTATGATTTTTCTGGAGGTGAGACTCAAGCATTCATACTTTTAAAAACGCTCAAAGTGATTTCAGTGCTCAGCCAAAGCTGAGAGTCATTGCATTTACATGTCTAAGAGTAAATGAGCCAACTTTTTTTTTCTCCTAAAAGACTGAATGTTTTTAACTCTAGTCCTGCCAACATTTTTGTTTCTCTTTATAGATGCATTGCCATATTTTATTGTGCTTTTTTTTTTTTGTATTAACTGAAGATTACAGGAAAAGAATGTTTTTTGGCATTCTACCCCTGCCATCAGGGTGTGGTCATTACAAATTAGAAAGATCTTTAATTCTTTAATCCTTTTGATTTAAAGATTCAAAAACCTAAGAAATAATGGTATACCTCTGTAGTCCCAGCTCCTTTGGACTCTAAGGCAGGAGGGTCACGATATAGCAAGACCCTGTCTAATCTGATTATCATGTTGAAAGACGGGGCCTTTGGGGAGAGATTAGGTGTGTGGATGGGTCCCCATAACTAAGGCCTGGTGGTTATGTAAGAAGCAGGGATGAGACTGACAGATTCGAGGACACAGTTGCAAACTTCTCTGCCCTCAACCATTTTATAATGCAGCTAGGGTAAGGCCCCTGCACCTTGGACCTTGGGTTTCTGGGAGATTGCCTTTTTTCACTGGGTACACAGGATATTTAAGCTTCCTTAGAAAGAATTTGGAGTCGCATCTTGACTTTTCTATCAAAATGCCCCCCCTATATCTGTTCTAGGTTAATACTGGAAATGAGGACGGGACCTTCTCCCTCTCCCTGCCCTTAGTGCCTGTTATCCCGAATTGTTGGGAGTCGAGACTGGGATTGAGATTACAGATGTTTACAATGATGTTTCTGGATCTTACAAACTAGTTATTTCTGTGTTGAGATACCTGAACTGGATGGACCTTATTTATATCAGAAAAGGAACCCAGGTGCTGTTGTTGAGGCAAATGGATGACGCTTAATGTGTAACTGGCTAAACGAGCTATACCGTGTTGTGTCCTGGGTGCAAGCTGGGTTCTTGAGGAACCGGCACCAGCAAGCACAGAGTCTTACAATGGTGTTAAAGGTACCAACGTACAGGATAATAGACAGGAAGTGGAGAGAGGAAAGCCACCAGGTGCAGGTGAACCTAGATACTCCTGGTGGCCTCTCGGTCTCTGGAACCATATGCTAGGGTGTGGC
>NW_006206042.1:1578279-1601046 GCF_000334495.1 Tupaia belangeri chinensis | reverse complement strand
GGTGGGGGGGTTCTTCTTTTTTTTTTTACTTTTTTTTTTTTGAGAGGTTTTTGCTATAGGGCGTGTGCGCTCACCAAACAGACAGAGAGAGACAGAGAGACAGAAAGAGAGAAATCACCCCCCAGGGCGGATGGCCACGCTGCAATCCTTTCTCCTCCATTCTCCTCTCAGGATCTTGGGCACGCACGCACACGCACCCGGCATGAGTTTTAAGCCACCGGGTCCGGGACTCGAACCGCAGTTGACTACATGGGAGTCCAGCGACATAGCCATTATGCTAACTGCTGGGGGATTCTTCTTTACACCGAGTATTGGCAGGCAAAAGGTGACTTTCAGTTCAGGATGTGCTACGTGGGCCTTCTTGAAGCATAAGCTCAATGGCTGGTCTTTCATATTTAGGTAGTTTTCTAGTAAAGCCATCCCCAACAAAGCAGACTTTTGTAACCATTCTCTTCCATGTCCTCTTCTTTCTCTTTCTTGCTCAAATAACTTTTAATACTTCCGTTTCTCCCTGGGCTCGAACTTTGGGTATAGGGATTTCCCATTTTCCTGCTTTCTCCTTCCATTTTTCTTTAATCATACTGGAAAGTTCTTAGGCTCAGGACTGTCCTTCTCTGTCCAACAGATAGGTAGGTACTACTCCTTGTGGAGTCTTTTAATCATTCTTCTGTTTGATGTTCCTCTTTTCATGCATCTTTTTTTTTGGGGGGGGGAGGTTTTCGCTATAGGGCGCATGCGCTCGTCAGACAGAGAGAGACATAGAGACAGAAAGCAAGAAATCACCCCCCAGGGGATGGGTCACGCCGCAATCCCTTCTCCTTCATTCTCTTCTCGGGATCTTGGGCACACACGCACACGTGACCGGTGTGAGTTTTAAGCCACCAGGTCTGGGATGCGAACCGCAGTCGACAAGGTGGGAGTCCAGCAGCATAGCCATTACACTAACTGCTGGTTCCCTAGTATAATGTATTCTTCAGTCTTTTCCTCAAAGAGGAGGATCTCCTTATCTATCTTCTTCGTAGCATAAGAAAAAGGATGATATTGACAGGTCAGGTGGGTATAGAAAGGGGAATACAGAGTAAAGGCCTTGAGTGGCTTCTTTAGCTCCAGATCGGAGTCACAAAGAAATTCTCTGACTCTTTGGGGAACACAAAGGCCTTTTGTTCATGCCCGTAAGTCTAGAAAGCACAGAGGGAAAGGTCATCAGTTAAGCTTGTAAGGCAACAAAGATGTATCCTCTCACTCTGTACAGAGAGAGTGGATTTACAAACCAGACTGGACTCTTCCCTGGACATAACTGGCCCACGCTGCTCCTTTTCTCTCACATGGCTTTGCACTCTATAACCCCAGGGAGACCTCGGCTACCGTGAAAGCAGTGATCCTACTGCAGTACCCACCTGTCTGGGAAAAAGCACTGGGGAGGCTGAGAAAGGCCAGGAACCATGGGAAACTCCACGTTCTCGGCTCGGTGTCTGTATGACCAGAATTTGGATCATCTTTTGGAAAAAGTAACAGTGGCTGATATTCTGGACTTGGATGTCTGAAATCCCTGTGTCTCAGGTCTGCTCCACCTTGACCTTATATGTGCAGTAGTCGGGGTGTCTCAGCTGGTAAATGATTTTCCAAAATTGCCCCTTGGAGCCATGAATCAAAGCTCTAAGAGCAAAGAGAGCAAGATAAATCACAAAACGAGGGATCAATATGAGTTATTTATTAGCAACTGCACGGTGCCTGCTGGTGTTCCAACAGCTCTGCATGGCACTGCTTGGTGAATTAGGACAGTCACATCCTGGGAATCTATTCTGGGGACATGATGCAAATGATTGGGAGAGCGGGGACTAGGAAGCTTTATTCTCAAAGATAACCGTTTAACATTACTGGGATAGTGAAAAACTTAGAAAATCTAGCCATGTTTAAGTAAATTGTATCTACATCTACTAAATAGGATGGGTAAGCATTTAAAATGTTAGTTGTGAATTTTTATATGATGTGTGGAATGCTTATGAAAAGAGAAAAAATAACAGGTTTATATATACACTACTTTTAAAATAAATAACCACTTTAGAGAGGAAAAAAAAACTACAAGAAGTGCTCACACATAATGTGTTCTTATTATAATAATGGAATTATAAAGAATTTTCCCCCTACTCTTCTTCCATAATGTGGCTGTATTGCTTCTAAAATGATGTATGTGCGGGAGTGTGTAATTAAGAAGTAAGGGGGAAAGAGAATGCAGATCGGTAGTTCCTGGGGCTCCAAAAAGCTACCGTTTCATTTTATGAATAGGACGCCCAGTCTGACTGTGGCTCTTTGGCTTTAGGCCCAGAAAGCCTGAAACAGAGAACAATATCAGCTAGACATCCTGAGAGCTATATATATTTAAGTACAAAAGTATCTTGCAATATATAAATTCCTATATAAAACATTATAATTTCATGTAAAAATAATCTTGCGCTTAGTCATCTCAGTCTCATCATGGGTTTTCCTATTATATTCAATGAGAAATTGATAATAAGAGGTTATTTCTCCATTGATGAAAAGAAACAACGAATACGTGGGCAGCATACTCTCAACAAATAAGAAGAAAGGAGTATCGCAAATCATTTTTTAAGGACATAGAGTGAAATTTGTTTTTAATGACCCTTCCCAAACATCGTGCGTCTGATTTTGCTTTATGTTTATTCATTTCTTTCTTCTGGGAGAGAAGGAGAAACAGAGACACAGGAGCCCTCAACAGGGACTTCACATCACATTCTGCTCCCAGCTGAGGCCAGCCCAGATAAGAGCCACATATGCCCACAGCTTGGGTGTTCCCAGAGGCCTTGGGATGCAAACCCGGGGCCTTCTCTACATGTGTCCAGTTGCTTTACCACTGCACCACCACCTGGCCCTGACTTTTAAAGCATAACACTGACTTGAACTAATTGCTTCAAAAGCTTTTGTCCTATGCTTCCAACCATTTGCCTAGGAAAAGCTATATGCATCATTTAAAATAGAAAAGGTGAGAAGGTTGGAACAGAAAAGATTTTGTCCTGACACCAAATTGCCCTCTTCTTAGCATCTGGGCTTCCCAGATAAGTCAAAAGAATGCAGTTGCCAATGTGAAAGGTGGACGCTGGAAATGTTATTGATTTCATGGAGCCCACTATATTATCAGAGCTACCTCCAAAGTACACATGCTGTGAGTAAGACTTAACACTGAAAGGCAGGAGAGAGAGGCAGAGCCACATAGTAAGAGACTGGGAGAGTCGGAGCTACAGCAAGGAGAGGAGAGGGGAGAGAGAGAGGGAGGGGGAGAGAGAGAGACATGGAGAGCCCTCCTCTGTGAACCATTTCACAGTCCACCCCAGTTCCAGCAACCCGCCAATGCAGCCAGTGCAGCCTGCTCCTATCATGACAGAGTGCCAGGAGGGAGGTGTGACACATCGGCTCGCAGTGCCACCTTGTGCAAAGCCTCTCTCTCATCTTCTTCTAGCTTGTGATGCTCTGATCAAAATACATGGAGATCTAAGCTTTTCCACCTTGGCACTTGGGTTTCTCCCTGACCAGGCAAACATCCCAAATTATAGAAATCTGAAGTACCCATGAGGGAAAAAGAAAAGCACTCTATGGGCAGAGTATTTGTTATCACAGCAGGGCTTTATTGAATAAGTAAGAACGCTCTAAATACAGGGCTGTCACCTATTTCAGTCTGGAGCTACAGCTCTAAACTCCGGGGCGTAAATAGAGAGTTTGGTATGCTCTCCTGCTTCAAACTGAAACTACCGTAACACAAGGACAGGAGGGAGTGAGGATGGCGTGGGTCAGGAACAACCACATGCACAGTCAGGGACGACAGCTGCGGCCCTGCAGTCTCTCCCAGAACAGGGGTGCCCCAGCTCCCACAGCTGGAGACTCGCAGCACGTTGTAATTACCAAGGAGCTTTAAAATGTGGGTGCTGGGAAACGCCACCGGAGCTCTCGTGATGACATGGGGCAGGGCCTGGACAACGGGGTTTAGAAAATTTTCCCGAATGATGCTCATCACGGCATCTGAAGCTGGAAAACTACTGGCCTAGGGGATTCCTTGCATGATTCTATGCCTGTGAATGCTTCCTAGGACCTGAAGCTATGTCTAAGGTACACGTCACTGGAGGCGGTGAAGGTTCGAGGTCAGAGAACTTCAACAGTGTGGTACAGGCACAGTCAGCCCAGTGCTGTGTAAATGCCGAGGCCGGGTGGGATTTCTATGCGCGAGCCTTTCTTTAAAAACAGAAGGAAGAGTAGAGGCCCAGCCATCATGGCCTGATGCTGCTGCTTGGTAGGCTGAGGAGCCCAAGTCTGATTCCCAGCCTATCCGAAGAGGGGGAAAAAATCTGGGGCAGGGCACCAGCAGATAGCATAATGGTTACATTACTGGACTCCCATGTAGTCAACTGAGCTTTGAGTCCCAGACCAGGTGGCTTAAAACTCACACCAGATACATGTGGGTGCGTGCCCAAAATCCTGAGAGAAGAATGGAGGAGAAGGGATTGTGGCATGGCCATTCCCCCAGAAAGAGATTTTTTTGCTTTCTGTTTCTCTGTCTCTCTGTCTCTCTGGTAAGCACATGTACTCTATAGCAAAAATGTCTCTAAAAACAATTAATAATAATAATAATAATAATAATAATCCAGGGCCAGCAGGTGGCATCATGGTTAAGGTGCTGTACTCCCATGTGATCGACTGCAGTTCAAGTTCCAGACCCAGCAATATGAAATTCATGCCGGTGTGTGTGTGTACATGCCCAGAATCCCAAGAGGAGACTGGAGGAGAAGGGACTGTGATGGTCATCCCCCCAGTGGATGATGTCTTGCTTTCTGTCTCTGTCTCTCTAGCAAGCACATGTACCCTATAGCAAAAATCTCTCTCAAAAAAAATATTTTTTTAATTCATGTATGGGAGAGGTTGCCAGTTGTCAGGCACCAGTAATGGCTGCTAATACTCTGGACATATGCACCCTGGAATAGCTTTCCCACGAGGAAGAATGCACACTTCCCCGTGCTCTCCCTCCCCCACTAGGGGTGTAGGTGCAGAGAGAAGCTTTTGTTGAACTCTTGAGGGGGGTGGGGGGAGAAAGAAAGAGAGAGGAAAAACCACAGTGGTTAAAAGCACAGAGTTGTGTAGCCAAATCCTGGCTCTGAGCAGGTTAATTAACCTCTCCAGACCTACTCTCCTCATCTGTAAATGAGGACTATAAGCTAGTACTTAACTCACAGGGTTGCTATTTAAACAGTTTAATAGGTGTTAAGGACTTGGGTCAATGTCTGCCCCAAGGTGAGAACTTGGTAAATGTAAGGTATTTTTAAGACTGCGTGTGATCTGCCCTGAGTAACTGGGTAATTGGGCAATGATTACCCTGGGGGCAATGACAGAACCTGGGGTGGGGGGCATCATTTATCTGTGTGTGTGAAAGGACTCAAAGTAGAGGGGACTGCCCATGACTGGGTCCTCAGAGAACACACCATCGAGAGGCCAAGGCGATGGCTTGAGTCCAAACACATTGGATCCTTTAAAGATGACGATCTGCTCCAGTCTCACTGGGATCTGGGCATGTCCTCCAAGTAAGACACCTGAGTTGCTAAGAAAACACTAAAGTGATGGTTCTAAAAGCACACTGGGTAAAAGAGCTTAGGGTATTGCATATTCTGGGCTCTGACTCTGGAGATTCAGGTCTAGCAGGACCGGGGTCAATGAATCTACACTCACAATCAACACGCCAGGTGATAATGCTGCCTGCAGTCAGCAGACCACAATTTATCACTGGGCCAGGTGACCCAGGAAATGTGAGCTAGCAGTCTGCATTTTCTGAAGAAGGCTAACAAGCCCTCTTAACCCACTTTCTGGTACGGGAGAAATGGAAAAGATGCATAAATGAGGTAGAGGACAGGGAACCGAAGGGAAGAAATCCAAGCAAGTTACTCAACTCTTGTGAGACCAGAAGGTAGTTAACTCAAGATAGAGCTGCCTGGAAGTCAAAGCAGCATTTCTCTTCTTTCCCTGGGATTCTAGTGAGCAGAAATCAATATTCTGGAAAACTGATTTGGGTGCCGTTCAATGATCTAGAGTCATTTGCTTTCTTTGTTTCCCTGGGGCACATCAAACTTGGGGATAGTGGAAAGCATGAGGAAAATAATGAAAGATTTAGCCTTGTACTCACTTTGTCAACTGGGACTCCAAATCCACGTCTACCAGACTCCAGCCCCACTATGAGGCTGTCCTTGGTCTCCCCTCCAGGCCCCCGGTTCTTATCCACTCATCTGGCCTAGCTGTAACAGATCCTCATCTCAGCCATGTCTTTTTCATGATTGCATCTTACTGGAGAGTGTGCAAGACTCTCGCCTAACCCCTGATCCTGTATTTCTGCCTGCTGCCGGGAGATTCTAAGTTTCTGATCTGCATATCACACTGCTGCATTCCAGGTAAGCTTAGGAAGACATTTGGGTCAGGCCTGACCCTGTATCAACATGGTTATGTTCGGTCCCAAAAGGAATGTGTCCTCTCAGGTTGCAACCTGAACCCTGCTGTTGGTCTACCTCTTCTTCTTTGGCCTGTAAATGCACTCTAATATCTGTTCAGGCACAGGGCTACTGCCCCAGTCTCATCTTTTCTCTGTAGATTTCATAAACCACGAGACCCTCTGTCTTTTTAACTTATGCCCAATTGCCTGATCCTACTTCTGGACAAACTGGATGCGTGATTCTTGCTACAAGGGAAAGTCAGTGTGGAAGAGACAGCTTTATTAACCACAGCTAAAAGTGACCTCCATAATGATTGATCTTTCTCTTTCTCTCCACTCACCGCAAAAAAAAAAAAAAAAGAAAAAAGAAAAAAAACGTTTAGAACCCATACCCAAACCAAAATTATCCTCTTTGGCAGATGTCATCTAACGTTTAATTGGATTACATCGAACAACTCTATATAGTATGACAATTCACCAGTTACCAAGGGATACATTTTCCAACAAGATTACATTGAAGGACCCACCAATAAACTAAATTGCTTAAATTTAAACATTCTAGGAATGTTTTATTTAAGATTTTTTAATGTTCACCGAATGCAAATACCAGCTGTTAAATTTTTCCTGGCTAAAATTATTAGGGCCAGAGGCTGTCCACTAGACTATGTAGTAAGGTACAAGTAATTGAATTCTGAAGAAAATATTAGCTCAGTCCATATCCCTGGGGAGTTGGGATGGCCTTCTATAATTAAGATATATCTCCTGACTGTATTCTTTAACTAGAAAAGAGTGTCAACCCTCTCTGCTGCTTAGCTGAATGTCAGGGTGTGTGGACTGGTCCTAATTGGACAACAGAGAATATCTGCACTCACACTTTTGCCCAAGTAGGTATCCTTAATTTCTTAGCTTCCCAGTGGTTGCCAAAAGTCAATTATGGAAACTGATATTCATAAATAATTGTGTCAGAGATTTTCTGTTCATCATCCTAATATTCTGTGCTTAATTCTTAGCAAATCTGACCCTGCAGTTGCTGCCATCCCAGACAAATTATACTTCATGGAATGTAATGAGCCTATGTTTAAGAATATAAGATAAAATAGCCTTTTAAACATAGCGGCAAGTAACTGTTATAAGCCAATGATCCAGGGCTGGCTGAGGTTAGGGGTGGATCAAGGCCTGAAGACCGTGTAGGGGGTATTGTCTCTCTGTCTCTCTCTGTCTGTCTGCCTCTCTCACTCATGGAAGAATAAATAAATTCTAGAGAAAAGAAAATGAAACAGCTTAAACTCACTGAAATGAAAAGGGACTTTACTGGTTCATGGGCCTGGGACTTCCGGATATAGATGTGGTTCCAGGCAAGGTTGATTCAGAGGCTCCGTACAGTCAAGGGTCCAGTGCTCTGCCGATCCCTCAGCTCTTCTAGTCCCAGAATGGCTTCTTTCTTCAGTGTCTCTCCAAGTGATAAACAATATGGCTGCTGCTGGTCCCAGACTTATATCCTCTAAGGCTGGAATTCTGGCCGAAAGAAGGTGTCTCATTCCCAAAGTCCATAGCTCAATCTTGGGAAGTCTATAACCGGTCCTGCCAGGAACACGTAACTCTTCAAAAGCAGGCTCCGGATAGGAGGATGGAGAGAGTAGGTCCTCTGGTAGCACTACCCAGGTCACGCATCTGCTGTTTGGCCTGGGTACTGGGAATGTAGACATGGAGGAGGGATGCACAACCCCACATGGTTCCCATGAAGTGGGGAAATTTCCCCAGAAGAACCATAAAAATAAGGAAGCACTATAAGCAAACAAAAACTACATTATGTAAGTTCTTGGAAGTAACAATTAAAGTAACTACGCTTGGATATTGCATTTTTTCCAGGGGGAGGGGGGTGGATAAAAGACCTTCTCTTTTTTTATTTTTTATTTTTTTTGAGAGGTTTTTTTGCTATAGGATGCATGCGCTCGCCAGAAAGACAGAGAGACACAGAGAGACAGAAAGCGAGAAATCACCCCCCAAGGAGGATGGCCATGCCGCAATCCCTTCTCCTCCATTCTCCTCTCGGGATCTTGGGCACGCACGCACACGCGCCTGGCGTGAGTTTAAGCCACCGGGTCCAGGACGCAAACCGCGGTCGACTATGTGGGAGTCCAGCGACATAGCCATTACACTAACTGCTGGTCCCAAAGACCTTCTCTAGTAGGGGAAACACTGGGTGCCTTTCTGGGGCACTTCAAGAAAGTGGAGGAACTGCACAGCCTGTTAGAACACTTGGGCCCAGTACTTCCGTGTTGAGCAGAGTCCAGAAGACCTGGGCAGATGTCCTAATTCTGAGACTGAAAGGTCTGTTAATGTGAACAAGCCCCTCCTATTTTATGGGACAGTCCTGAAAGGGGAATTTACAAAAGACCAACCCTCCCTTTCCAGCTAAAATGTGTACTTGTCTTGTGACTTAAAAAAAAAAAAATCACTTTCCTTTCTGAGTGTTCTCATCTAAGTGAAGGTAAGGGATTATCTCTAAGATCCTGTCAACTTAAAGAAAAAAGAAACAAAATCACTTGCAGTTCTGATTCTTCTGCACAAAGCTTCCCAACATAGTTCATGAGCTCCCAAGCCAGGCACTTACTCTAAATTCCATTCTCTGGTGCTGAAGAAGGCAGGGCAGGAAAGCAAAGGACTATGTTCACAAGCCAGACCTACATCTGAGGAAAGGGCCAGAGCCAGAGACATAGGGCCCATGGAGGTTCATGCCCAGGAAATACCTACAAGACCAGCAGGGCCTCAAACCCACAGCTTGGGCTTGATATACACGTCCCCATTTGCAGAAAACATCAGCTGCCGCCAGTTCAGCATATTAGGACTGTTGGTTCCCCCACGATAGACAGACCTGATCATCTCTGGGGACAGCACAAAGTCCCACATGTTCACATCGCCAATATCACCCACCAAAGACTGCTTTGCATCAAAGTCCCCACCAAAGGAATCCTGATCCTGCCCCAGGATGATGCTTGCATCTGAGCCCACGGTGTATCCTTTCTGCAGACTCTTCCTCACCCTGGGCTTCCCGTTCACCCAGAGCTCTGCGATCCCTGAAGCAGACTCCCAGGTGGCACAGAGGTGTGTCGGGGACGCAGCGTTTTCATAGACCTTGAATTCTAGTTCAGGTCCGCCCACTCCTAAAAGATACCCACTCTCCTTAGACCGAAAGATAAGGATATCATTAGCACTTTTTCTAGTGGCGTAAGAGAAAATACTGTACCCACGGGTCGGGGCCAGTTCGCTATAGAAGTAGACGCACACGGTAAAGGCATTGAGTGCCTTCTTTAACTGCGCTTTCAGAGATACATAGGAATTCGCCGTCTCTCTTGGAAACACGAAGGCTTTTCCATGGAAGTCTGCGAGACAGAAAACCAGAGATAGGAAGTTCATCGGATAACAAAAGATCTATCTCCTCACTTACAAATAGAGTTTGGAATTGAGGAATAGATGGTCCCTTCTCCAGCAACACACACACACACACACACACACACGTGCATGTACACACCAATTCATCCACGCTGGATGTTCCTCTAACTTTGGTTTCTATATTCCTAACACCCTCCCCCCCCCCATCCCTCAGATCAAATCTTTGGCATAACCTGAGGTAGCTCTTACCTGACTGTCCAAAAGCATTAAAGAAGCCGATGAAGATCAGAAAACACCACAAGAGCTTCAGAGGTGTGTCGGGGACGCAGCGTTTTCATAGACCTTGAATTCTAGTTCAGGTCCGCCCACTCCTAAAAGATACCCACTCTCCTTAGACCGAAAGATAAGGATATCATTAGCACTTTTTCTAGTGGCGTAAGAGAAAATACTGTACCCACGGGTCGGGGCCAGTTCGCTATAGAAGTAGACGCACACGGTAAAGGCATTGAGTGCCTTCTTTAACTGCGCTTTCAGAGATACATAGGAATTCGCCGTCTCTCTTGGAAACACGAAGGCTTTTCCATGGAAGTCTGCGAGACAGAAAACCAGAGATAGGAAGTTCATCGGATAACAAAAGATCTATCTCCTCACTTACAAATAGAGTTTGGAATTGAGGAATAGATGGTCCCTTCTCCAGCAACACACACACACACACACACACACACACACACACACGTGCATGTACACACCAATTCATCCACGCTGGATGTTCCTCTAACTTTGGTTTCTATATTCCTAACACCCTCCCCCCCCCCATCCCTCAGATCAAATCTTTGGCATAACCTGAGGTAGCTCTTACCTGACTGTCCAAAAGCATTAAAGAAGCCGATGAAGATCAGAAAACACCACAAGAGCTTCTTCATGGTCACCTCCTGCCGCTAATGTTACTAGGATCTGGATTCACCCTTTTGAAGAAAGCAACTCTGGTTGAAAGCTCAGAGACTAGAAGTCCTAGATCCCTTGTCTCAGATCTGCCTGATCCTGCCTGGATTTATATTCACAGAAGAAGGGAAGTTGGTACCACTTTGTAAATGATTTTCCAACACTGTCTCTTGGGGCAAATGTCAGAGATCTGGGAGGAAGGGAAATAAAATCATTCTCGGACATAGAAATCAATGTGGGTTATTTATTACAAACTCCTGTGACTACTGAATCGCCAGTTCTTTGCGACAAGAGAAATGAAGATGTCTTCCAAGGTTCCACTCTGGCTATCTATCCTGAGAAAAACAATGGAAAACTTTAACTTAATGGACCAGTGGCCATCTGTGTGCATGCGATAGCTGCCTCTCCAACACCGACTTCAGCCCAAGTCATACAGTTTGACGAAGAGGAGCTGACAGTTTCTGGAGATGGGCATCGTCACTAACCCCTTTCAGAAGCTGCTCATTCACAGAATGGAAAATGAGAAAAACAAAGATATCATTTCCTGAGCCAAAGACACATTTTTCTTAGCCTACCGAGCATACTTAACACGAGATCTCCATTCTAGTGAAAAGTGCGTCTGATCGTGCCTTCCCATTATGACAGAGTTCCATCACAAGGCTATTTTCCGAATAGGCAAACCTTCAGTGAGGATCCGGGTAATCTGATTCCATCATTTCCTTTATTTACAAAATTCAAGTAGTTCCTTAATGCCTGGCAATCATACTACAGTTTTCTGCATAACCCCTTGTTTGGAATGGCTACTTCACTCCTTCTCCTTCTTAGACCCCCAAAATCTCATCTATGCTTTCATTCAGTTGATGAACTCATCTCTTCATTGAGACGTTAGAACGAAGGAAAAAAAAAAAAAAAACCCTACCATATCCCTTGTAGCAGAGACTTTTTTCAAGAACAGCATTTTCAGTTGGGTACATGGTCATCCAGCCAAACGCTAAACTCAGCCTCTTCTGCAGTAGGGAGTGATAATGTAATTAACTTCTGGCCAGTGAGCTATCAACATAATAGGGATAATCTCTAAGTGACTCCTTTTAAAAAGAAGGTGTGTGTTTTTCCCATTCTCCCCCTACCTCCCCCCCCCCCCCCGGCTGTCACCTTTCCTTTGGCTCGTATTTAAACATGATAGCAGGAAATAAAGAAGTTCACTTTTAGACCAGCAAATGTAAGACACAGTTGAGGTTGGCATGGCAACAAGATAGAGAGAGTCTGGGTAATTCATTATGGAGCCACTGTAGAACTCTAGCCAACCTACCTGAATGTGTACTTGAAGGAGTGATATTCTTCTTTCCTGTTAAAGTACCACAAATTCAGCCTCTATGTTATTAAAGCCTAATTGATATCCTTATGCATCCTTCCACCACTAAACCTACCAGCATTTCTGCCTTCCTACTGTGGCAAAGGATGAACTGTCCCTATATATATTAAGGACAACCTTGTTCTTCCGCAGTGGATCCCAGGTTCTCTCAATCACTCAAGGACTTTTGTTTCTCCAAGTATTTTAGATTATCGTCATTAATCTTCATTTTTATCATCCCCCTAACAACCATACTTTAATATTTTTAATCGTCTAAAGAAAAAAGGAAAAAGGAGGAAAAAGAGAGAAAAAGGAGGGATGATAGAAGAAGAAAAAGGTCCTATTTTGATGAAAATCTCACTTTGGCCTCTACCACTCCAATGACACCAGTATAAACAAAAACCTCTTGTTAGAGTTAAATATGGGTTTTCTGTTCTTATCTTACTCATCTCCTCAGCAACACTTAACATAGTCTATAAGTCTCTCTTGAATTATTGCGCAGAGTTTAAAAGGTGAAATGAGGGGCCAGCAGATGGCAATGAAGGTGCTGAATTCTCACATGGACAGCTATGGTTCAAGTCCTGGACCCAGTGACCTGAAACTCACATCAGGCACCTATGTGTGTCCATGCCCAAGATTCTAGGAGGAGAATGGAAGAGAAGGCATTGTAGCGTGGCCATGCCCCCTGGGGATGATTTCTCACTGTCTCTGTCTGTCTGTCTCTCTTTCTCTCTTTCTGGTTGAGTGCACATGCCCCAAGGCAAAAACTTCTAGGCAAAAAAAATGATAATAGGAGTAGTCTTTTTTCATATTATTCTGCACCCTAGACTCTCAACTACAGCTGAGAGATACACAGAGCCTCTGTGACATTGCTTGAGTCTCTGAATCCAGTCTCACCTGACTCCAGCTTTACCTCAGATCTTCTGAAGCCTATTAGCTCATCAACCCACTCTATACTTATTTTACATGTTTTAGTTGACTTTATGATACTTAATATCTGAATGAGTTGTGGCAGAAATACCTCCCTAGCAATGTCCTGAACCTAAGACATTGTTTGTCCAAATTGATCATTACTTGCCCTGAAATATTACATACATTGGCATCCTTGCCACAGGAATCCTGCCAAAGAAGCACAGGTTTTACAGAGCACTTAAACTGAGACATAAAAATTGAAGTAAGAGGGGCTGGCAGGTGGTGCAGTGGTTAAAGTGCTGGATTTCCACATGACAGACCACAGTTGAAGTACTGAACTCAGTGGCTTGAAAATCACTCTGGGCGTGTGCACATGCATGCTCAAAATCCCGAGAAGAGTGGAGGAAAGGGGATTGCAGTATGGCTATCCCCCTTGTGGGATGATTCCTCACTTTCCTTCTTTCTGTTTCTCTCTTTCTCCAGAGAGTGCGCGCACCCTATACGAGCAATGGTCACCACCAAATTTCAGTTTCTGCTGTTTTTGCTATAGGGTGCGTGCGCTCGCCAGACAGAGAGAGACAGAGAGACAGAAAGCGAGAAATCACCCCCCAGGGGGGATGGCCATGCCGCAATCCCTTCTCCTCCGTTCTCCTCTCGGGATCTTGGGCACGCACGCACACGCACCCAGCGTGAGTTTTAAACCACCAGGTCCGGGATGCGAACCGCGGTCAACCACGTGGGAGTCCAGCAACATAGCCATTATGCTAACTGCTGGTCCCTCTGCTGTTTCATATACAAATTTGAACAATCTTACTTGAACCTCTATAACCAAGATAGTCCACTTAAGTGAATCAGTGTCTTCTCCAGTCCAAAATTTTATTGATTTACTATTAAAAATTCTAAAATTTTCACTCCATAGATTGTACCAGTTAAATTTATTTATTTATTCTTCTTGTTAAATTTATTTATTTATTTTATGAGCAGGAGAGACAGAAAGAGAGAGAGAACAACACCCCCAGAAGGGTTTCAATGCTATGACCCACCTCTACCCTCAGCCAGTCCCTGATCATGTTCAGGGAGATCTCAGAGCACCAACCCAGAACTTTCCTATCTGGGTCATTCTCACAGAGCATTGTATCGTATCACTGCACCACTGCCTGGCCCTCCTGTTTATTCTTATATTCACACTCAATCTTAACTATTCATTAGTGGCACTTCTACTCAGCATCCCAATTTCCCAGTCATTATTAAAATTGCTATTCTGCTTTATCAGCAGAACAGTTACATTTGCACTTGTAAAGTATTGTCTTTCTTTGTTGCCATTATGTATGTAAATTTCTTAATAAAATAGTCAATAGAAAGTTTGAGTTTAAGGTCTTTCCCTTTATACACATAAGAAACTTTTTTATGATGTCTTATTCACTTTTCATTGTACATCTCTATAGCGCACAATATGATTTTTCAAATTATGAACTTTGAAGGTTGCTTCCTTTCTTATTTGTCAGGGTCTCAGTATATCATAATCCTCCTGCCTGAACCTCTCAAGTAGGAACTGTGATTACAGGTATGCACAACTGCACCCGGCTCTTAGAGTGGGCTGGGAATCGAACATGGGCCTCCCATGTGGCCGTAGCCTACCAAGTAGTGGTGTCAACCAGTGTGCCACCATGGCTGGGCCTGAAGTTTTCTTGATCAAAAATATAATAATCATATCTTCACTATAAAAATTATATTAGTAGCAATATAAAGGATTTATTGGAATAAGAGAAGTTATAAATTGGGATGCCCTTTCGTGGGTCTCAGTTCATTAGTTCAACCAAGATACTTGTTAGGAGCACTTACTTGAGATCGTGGTTTAAGCCAACTAAACAAGTTGCATTAAAGAAAATCAGGTGCAAAAATAAGGCAGAAAAGTGGAAATGCAGAGAAGAGGATAAATTAAAGAGTCTTGTTTAAACATAAACCCACATCAGAAGTGAAATTGATAGGAATGGAAAACTCATCAAACATGGAGCTTTAGAGATCAGTGTTCAAAGTTACCTAGCTAGTGCTCTTATGTCAAACGACACGCAAGTGAGGTCAAGACAATTTTTCCATCAGTGCATGGACCAGTTGGTTTCACTTATTTGGTGGTCAAACACTACAATTTTAAAAAATTATTTTATTTAATTTATTATTATTATTGTTATTCAGTTTGACCAGAGAAAGAAGGCAAGCCACCAAGTTTGGGTCTTGAACCAGTGGATAAGTCCAGGGTGGGCCATGAGGGAGTTCAGTACCTTAACCACCACACTACCTACCAGTCCCCAAACACTACAATTTTAACCTTGGCATCTAGGAAGGATGACCCCAAGGTCAAGAAAACTGCATATAGATTGATGCAAGTACAGCATCGTCAACTCTGTTAGAAAAATAAATTAGAGAAATTTAGACCCTTAAAATATTTATGAGCAATAGCATTACCTTCTTGAAAGTCCATTGCAGAGCCTGGGACAGAGTTGATGCTCCGTGGAGTTGTGGGGTCAATAGACAAAGGAATGAATGGAAGTACAGAAGAAAAAACATAGAAGACAGATTTAATCAGTGACAGAGTGAGCCCGAGTGCCAATATCTTCCCACCTCAATTCCTACCAATGACAGAAAACATATTTTTATTTTATATTTTTAATGGGAAGACAGAAAAGAAGGAAGAGTTTCATCATCAGAAAGAAACACGAGGAATCTCTGAAAGACAGGAATCAGATCAATTACTTCAATACAAGAAATCACAACCCAAACGTAGGCAGGGGAAGGACTGCTGTGGAAATTCAAGGTGTGGGACCAGCAGTTGGCATAATGGCTATGTGGCTGAATTTCCATGTAGTCAACCGCCATTTGAGTCCCAGACCTGTTGTCTTAAACTCACTCCAGGCACGTGTGCGTGTGTGCCCAAGATCCTGAGAGGAAAAGAGATTGCGGCGTGGCCATCCCCCCTGGGTGATTTCTCGCTTTCTGTCTCTCTGTCTCTCTCTGTCTTTCTGGCGAGTGCACATGTCCTATAGCAAAAACCTCTCCAAAAAAAATTTTTTTTCAAGGCCTTTCTGGGAGCGTTCCAAAGTAAGTATGATGAAAACAAGTGACAACATACAAAGTAGTGGAGAACATGGTTAGGGGGTCACTGCTCCCTTGCCCTCTAAGTTAATAATTAAGCGGCAGAGGTCTTTGCTCTCAAGTATCATTCTTTCCTGAAATATGCTCATGATGGCTTTGTTTGATTTCATTTTTTCCCCCATCATAAATTTGCCTGTAAACTGGTAAACAAACCACAAACATCCTTCTGTATTAACAAAAACCTTTCAGTGTTGGGATCCATGTTTTCAAACTTTTCTTTTCTTTGTATTTATATTTAATCATTGTACATCTTTACAGTGTATAATATGGTTTTTCAAAACATACGCACAGTGGGGACCAGCAGTTAGCATAATGGCTATGTCACTGGATTTCCACATAGTCGACTATGGTTCGAGTCCCGGACCCGGTGGCTTAAACTCACGCCGGGTGCGTGTGCATGCATGCCCACGATCCCGAGAGGAGAATGGAGGAGAAGGGATTGCGGCGTGGCCATCCCCTCTTGGGGGTGATTTCTCGCTTTCTATCTCTCTGACTCTCTGTCTGTCTGGCGAGCGCACGCGCCCTATAGCTAAACCTCTCAAAAAACAAACAAACAAACAAAAAAAACATACATACGCACAGTGCATCTCAATCAAGTCAAAGATGTTCTCACAGACATCATCCTCAGCAGGTAACTTTCCATTTCTATGTCTGTTAAATTTTATTTTTTCTTGAACTCCTCCGTCTCATCCCTGTCTTCGGACTTTTGAAGGTGCTCGTTAAATTTGCACAAACTTCCCCTAAACTCTTCATTGTGGATTTTCTTGTGAGTTCTTGTTTTTCTCTTCCTGAAGTTTCCTTTTCTCTTGCCTCTTCTTCAGCAATGCAGCCCTGCTCCAGTTCCAATTCTATTTTTTTTTCTTTTTTTTTGGAGAGGTTTTTGCTATAGGGTGCGTGCGCTCGCCAGACGGACAGAGAGAGACAGAGAGACAGAAAGCAAGAAATCACCCCCAGGGGGGATGGCCACGCTGCAATCCCTTCTCCTCTTGGGATCTTGGGTACACACGCGCACGCGTCTGGCATGAGTCCAAGCCACAGGGTCCGGGACTCGAACCACAGTCGACTATATGGGAGTCCAGCGACATAGCCATTACACTAACTGCTGGTCCCTCATTGGCCAATTCTTCAGGAACCACCTCTAGAAGCTCCTCAGTGTCATTCCCAGCAAGACCCAGATTGAAGTTGTTAGTGATCTCGACCACAGCCTTGATTCGTACAATCTCCACACCCTTGGCAAATCTTTTGAAGTCTTGGATGAAACTCCTGAGTGTCTCCTTCCAGATGCCATTTTCCCTCCTCCCCCTCTTGGTGACATCACTGCAAGCCTAAACAAGGCTGTTGATGCAATCATTGAGATAATCCTTCCAAAACTATGACTATGTCTTCTCTGTTTTTCCCAGTTGCAGCAATAGCTTGAGCAAAGGTCCTCCTCTGCCAAAGGCCCTAAAAGCTGCTATAACTGCTTGATCCATTGGTTGGATCGAAGAGGTGGTTTTGGATTAAGAAACACCACTTTGATGTTGGAATAAATCTCATCAATAAAAGGAAGATGTTTATGAATAATATTAACAATAAGCATAATCTCAAAAGGTATGTTATTCTCCATACTTCATTTCACTGGCTTCACTGGCATAGCAATTCAAGGGGGTATCTTGGAAGAGGAGCTGGGTCATCCCTGCCCCTTTTTTTGGAGAGAGAGAGATTTTTGCTATAGGGCGCTTACTGGAAAGACAGAGAGAGACAAAGAGACAGAAAGTGAGAAATCACCTCCCAAGGGGGATGGCCGCACCATAATCCCTTCTCCTCCATCCTCATCTTGGGATCTCTGGCATGCATGCACACACTCCCATTGAGAGTTTAAAACCCCTAGTCTGGGTTTGAAGCACAGTTGCCCATGTGGGAGTCCAGTGATGTAAATATTACACCATCTGCTGGTCCTGGTCATCCCTGACTTCTTATTACTCTCATATGACACTGGAAGTGTGTGCTTATTGATAAGCTTGAAGGCCCTGGGATTCTCATTATGCCAGATCACAACAGGCTTCAATATATAGCCTACAACATTGCCTCCAGGCCAAACTGTTACCCTGTCCTTAAAATCCTTGAAACCTGACATTATCTTGGCCTTCTTATGAATGAAAATGCTTTTAAACATGCAGTTCCAGAATAGGAAGATTTCATTCATATTGAAGATTTGCTCTGGCAAGTAATTTTCCTCCAAAATCAGATTTTCTAGAGTATCTGAAAATTCTTCAGCTGCCTTTATGGCAACACTTGCAGATGCACCATTCACTGTCACATTATGTAAGTAGTAAGGATTCTTGAACCATTTAAGCTACTCGTAGTAACTTAAGCTAGTAATAGTAAATTCAACATCACAGTCAGGCCCAGCCTTTTCTTTCAACATCACAAACTTTTTGCTTTGGCCATGGTCATGGCACTGACAGGAATATGCTTCTGTGTCTAGTCTTCAGTCGAGATCATTAGAAGATTCTCTATCTGATTTAGGTCTTCCTCAAATTTGTGTTACTCTCACTGGCTTCAGTGAAGCAGATCCTTTCATGGTTTCCATCATTTTGTTCTTGTTCTTCAAGATCATAGCTATGGTGAATTGGGACATGCCTGATTGGTGAACAATAACCATCATTGATTTTTCAGCTTCATAGTCTTTAATCACTTTTCATTTTGTTTCAGGTCAATCACTCAATATGGCCGCCTACTGGCACCATTATCAGTGCATTTTGTACACTTAGGCTTCATAGTGAGCAAAACAACGTGAGATTAAATCAAACAAAACAAAAAATCATATAATCAAGAGACATGGTAAGCACACATGTATGAGGTTGCTGCCAGCATAACACAATATACAATTTACAATAAACTTGTTTTAATAAGTAGTACACTTTAAAATAGTGAATGAAAAATAGTATATATCTATATAAACTAGTATTATGGCTATTTATTATCATTATTAAATGTTATGTACTGTACATAATCATGTGTTCTACATTTTTATACAACTGGCAGCAAGATGGGTTTGTTTACACCAGCATCACCACAAACATGTGAGTGATTCACTGTCATGATATTTTGATGGTTATCATGTCACCAAGTGATAGGAATTTCTCAGCTCTTTTATTAGGTCATCGAAAAAGTCATGATGGTTTTTTTTATGTTTTTCTATGCAAAAATGTGTCATGACTTTTCTGACAACCCAATATAATTTTATGGAACTACCACTGTATATGTGATCAGTATTGATCAAAATGCTATTTTATGACACATGGCTGTACTGGCTTCTCCCCTGGTGTGATCAGAGTCCATGACTTGGTGGTAATATGACGACTTAGTATCCCCAGCTGGGGTGCACATCAGCCTTTCCCTGATGCTCTTGGGGACTGAGGTTCAACTGAGGTTCATTTACCTTGCAATGGCAGGTAACGAACTTGGCACGCTTTGAGATGATGAAGCACATACACACTCATGGCAAAACGCATGCAAGCTATCCCCTGATCTGACTGAGGGATAGGTGTCCAAGCATTGCAATTGAGAAGGCTTTTCCAGGTAGCCAGCTATATAGCATTATTTTGACAAGAGAAAATAATGCTCACCTCTTAAGAGTTTTCCTCAAAAATGCAGAAATAGTTTGAAATTAGAAAAACCTATCAGGGTAACTTATATCACCCTGCTAGACTGAAATAGCAATATCATGAGATCATTCCAATAGATCCCCAAAAAATGTTAGAAAACTCATCATTTATCCATCCTTAATAAATTAAGAGTAAAAATTAAGACTAAAAACGTACAGCAAATATCATACTTAAAGATGAAATCTAGTTCACCACTTTGGGTAGCAGAAACACAATGTTCTGCAGTGCTGAAGCCACATGGGGGAGTGGGTTTGAGATTTGGGTCCTAAGGTCTCCCTGTTCACACTAGGCTACTGAAGTCGAGAGTAGAATACAGTGTTAAAATCCTATTGGAAGTATCCTCTCTTTCAGAAGAAATAATTTAAAAAAGAAAAATGACATTGTGGAGTAGCCAGCAGGTGACACAGCAATTAAGGCACTGGGCTCCCATGAGGTCAACCACTGTTCGAGTCCTGGACTCAGGGACTTAAAACTCACTCTGGGTGCATGTGCATGCATACCCAAAATCTCAACAGGAGACTAAAGGAGAAGGGATTGTGGCATGGCCATTCCCCCAGTAGGTGATTTCTCGCTTTCTATCTCTCTGTCTCTCCAGAGAGCACACAAGCCCTATAGCAAAAAATCTCTCAATAAATAAATAAATAAATAAATAAATAAATGACATTGTAGAAACTTCCTTTTAGAATCAGGGGCATTGTTATCAGTCTACTGCATTATCCAATCCAATGCAGTAAGACAAGAAGAAAAATGTTTTCTGATGATCAAAAAAGAAGAAAAAGTTACGATGATTTACACATATGGAAAATCTATACATCAACTGCAAGAATCAAGAGTTTAATATGTGTGTTGACATAAGATCATCACACATTAAAAATATGCCTTTCCCATAGCAGAAAGCAATTAGAAAATAAAATATTAGGTTGTCAGAAAAGTCATGATGCACTTGTGCATAGAGAAACATAGAAAAAAATCATGATTTTTCTGACAGTCCAATATGTAAAAGATCCCATTTACAATATCAATAAAACCCATAGAACACCTGGAAATAACAATAAAAAAATGTGCAACACTTTCATTCCTAAAAATTATAAAATATCATTAATGAACATAAAAATAAATGAAGAACTGAACTACAACCACTGAGTAACTGAATATCATGATGGTGCCAATGCTCCCTAAATTAATGTATTTGTTCCAATAAGTGCGTTCATACCCTAGGATCCAGGAGTTCTGCTTCTAGGAATATCACCCATAAAAACTCCCTCAGAGGAACAAAGACATCCTGGTATTTGATACAAAGTGGATGAATATAGAAGTGTTAATGCAAAGCAAAGTAAGCCAGACTATGAAATACAAACACTGCAGGTCCCTGCTTAATATAGATCGAATGTCTGCACTCTATGGCAAAAATGAAAAGACCCAAAGAGGTAACGGCAGGGCAGACTAGTGTAGATACCAGAAACTCTAGGGGTGAAGGGTAGGTAGATAGCACAGGACGGGTGGGAGGGACTCAGGAAAGAAATATTTAATAGACATCAAATGTAAAATTCTCCAATGAAAATTTTGTAGATGGTAACATCTTGATTTGATTGTCATGGACTACATGCATTCTTTGAAAAAATATATTGTGCTGTAGAGATGTACAACCATTAAACGTGAATATGAAATCATACCCAAAAAAACACAATGTGGAAAAAGAGTTACATATGTTCGTACAGAAACTTGTGCATGAATGTTAACAGCAGCATTACTCATTAGAATCAAAAGATGGAAATAACCCAAATGTTCATCCCTGGACGAGCGGCACTACTGGAAGTCTAACCTAGAACCTGCTTTCTCAGTTCTTCTGAAGCTTTCATACAAATTTATTTTTCCAATATTAAGCTCCTTTCTGATAAAAAAAAAAATCCCCTCAGAGACATGACCATGAAAATTCTTTGAAGCTTTGTCTATTATTGGAGAAAACACAGAAGGAATCCAAATGTCTGTCAGTTGGGAAATGCCTTCTCTTGTGAAGGAGTGGTATATCTAAGTTTAAAAGAATGACAAAGATTCCGTACTGCTCTGTGACAAGTACAAGTGTCTGGATGCAAATTAGCCTGTGAGTGATTAAAATATGTAAATAAAATATTTGCATCCATAAAAGAATAGTGTCGGTATAGCATTGAAGTTATATGCATGCATATGCTATCTTCCCTCGTAGGTTAATATAATGAAGCAGTAAAGACCCACACTTTCTCACATTAAAGAAAAATCCTTAGCAATATATAGATCCTAATGAAAAGGCTAAAAATTCCAAGTACTGTCAGCATGTAATAGATGCTTTAATGTCTTCAAAAATTGCTATGCCTTCCACAGTGTTCAGCTATATTGTAATGCTACTGATGAAGAAGCTGCCAAGACATTTCCCTCTGTGTTAAAATTTTTTTATTGATAACCAAGCCACATTCATGATCAGATTTTAAATTTTGAAGAAACCAGCCTCTATTGGAAGTGATAGCCCTGAAAGACGTACATCTCGAAGGAGCTTTGGGAGCGCTGGTCTGAAGGCTGCAGCAGCGTAACTAATTGGGAGCTAGTGGAAGTGTCTGAGAAGCCTTCGCTGTGCTGATCATTTCCCTGGGATTGTTCCTGCTCATGTTAGTCCTTTGGTGTGTTAGTGCACAGATTTTGAGTGGTCTGCCCTAATTATCTGTGGGTCTAACTATCTATGGGTCTAATTATGCCACAAGTTCTGTTATATTTAGTGCACAATTATGCAGAACACGAGGATTTTCAGGAATGCATACATCACATTATAGCAAAAAAGTATTTCGAAAGCATAGATCTCAAAAACAATATTGGATAAAAAAGGCAAGTTATAAAATCCTGCTGACATTGTATCTCATGCT
>NW_006206042.1:1576809-1577463 GCF_000334495.1 Tupaia belangeri chinensis | reverse complement strand
TTCAGCTTTTATAATTCAAAACAATATAATAAAGCGTACATAAATATCTATATATTTATTGTGGTTCTATGTAATAAAAACAATAGCCGATTCACCCCCAAACATCCAAAACTCCAGTCGAATGAGGAGAGAAATATCAGACGAAAGTAAATTGGGAGACTTTCTACAAAATACCACACCAGTACCCCTCAGCATTGTCGAGGGTGTGAAAAACAAGGGAAGACTGGAACCAGCAGTTAGCGTAATGGCTATGTGGCTGGACTCCCATGTAGTCGACTGTGGTTCGAGTTCCGGATTCGGTGGCTTAAAACTCACGCCAGGCATGTGTGCGTGCATGCCCAAGAGCCCAAGAGGAGAATGGAGGAGAAGGGATTGCAGCATAGCCATCCCCCCTGGGGGGGTGATTTCTTGCTTTCTGTCTCTCTGTCTCTGTCTGTCCTCACGCCGCTAGACACAAACCACCCAAAAAAAAAAAAAAAAAAAAAAAAAAAAAAAAACAAGGGAAGACTAAGAAACTGTCACAGACCAGAGGAGACTAAAGATACATTATGATTAAATCTATAACAGGGCTTTTAAAAGTTCATGAGAAATGGAATTAAAGTACAAGTTTATTTTGGTACAAAAAATCTTTTTTTTTTTTTTTTTGAGGGGTTT
>NW_006206042.1:1556315-1576665 GCF_000334495.1 Tupaia belangeri chinensis | reverse complement strand
CACACGCGCCCGGCGTGAGTTTTAAGCCACCGGGTCCGGGACGCGAACCGCAGTCGACTACGTGGGAGTCCAGCAACATAGCCATTACGCTAACTGCTGGTTCCGTGGTGCAAAAAATCTTAAATTCATGCCTAGTTTTTAATAATACTTTTTCCATGAGCTTTACGAAGCCCTCTTGTAATGTGCTATCTCAGATTGTATCCTTAAAAAAGAAAATGACACTAGTTAAAAAAAAAAAAAATGACACTAATGCAAAACCTAGAAAAATCTGAAAAAAGATTAGTTAATAGCAATGTACCAATCCTGTGGTGGTTGTGTGTGTGTGTGTGTGTGTGTGTGTGTGTGTGTTAGTTTTGACAAATGTACATGATAATGTAAGATGATAATATTAGGGAAAATTGGGTGAGAAACATATGGGAACACTCTGTATTATGTTTACAACTTATCTGTAAATCTAAAATTATTCCAACATAAAAATTTTATTAAAGAAAAATGTTCCACTCAAAAGAAAAAAAATGTAAGAAAGACGCAATATAATTTCACCACTGTGTTTGCATTTAGGACAGGAGATAAAGCTTCCTTCAAATTATTTGAGTGCTAGCTTAAAAAAATATATACCAGATACAAATTTCTTACTCTTAACGAGATCATTTTTCAAAATCAAAAATATAGGATTATAATGTCAGCAGGTGGCATGGAAGTTAAGGCATCGGATTCCCACATGGCCGACCATGGTTGGAGTCCAGGATTCAGCAGCTTGAAAATCACACCAGGTGCTTGTGTGTGAGTACCCAAAATCCTAAGAGGAAAGTGGAGGAGAAAGGATTGCAGCCTGGCCATTCCCCGTCGGGGGTAATTTCTCCCTTTCTCTCTCTCTCTTTGTCTCTGATGAGCACACATGCTCTATGGAAAAAAAAAAAAAAACAAGAATATATTTAAGTTCAAAGTAATCATAAAAATAATATAAATACATACAACTCTCAAAACAAGTCAAGGAATAAAATATAAAGCTGAGGACACTTATCATTAATCTGTTTGTTCTCTTTGCCATCTGAGTTTTGAAGAAACTCAAAGAGAAATCAGGAAAAAGGAGGTTAAAATATTGACTTTACAACTGTAAGGAACTGGATTGTTAAAGATAACTTAATACTGGCCCCTAGATAAAGGAAGCTCTGCTCACCCAGTTCCGGATGATGTCCGGCCAGACAAAGATCCCTTCACAGCTGCACAGTATTTACTGCCAAGGTCACCATGAAGTCAAGTGCACATCCATACAGACGAGCATACCATGCACAAGTGCACACACATACACCCTATGACACATATACACATATGCTCATACTTGGTTTGTTATCCCAAAGTCATTGATGAGTAAGTCACACCTGGGCCTACTGGTAGACCAGTTCTCTGTAATGAAAAGCCCTGACTTGAGCTGTCTGCTGGTTTCTACACTGTAAATACTCACACTGGGGCTGATCTCCAGCCTCCGAAGTGGCATCACTGAATGCAGAGTTGAGAAGCAGTGTGCAGCGCATGACCAAATGCTGTGACTAGGAAAATGGATGACTCTGAGAGAAATGAGGCCAGGAATGTTTCTCTGAGGCTGCTTCCATCCTGTGGAAGGAAACACTTGGAATGAAGAATAAATATCTCATGCAAAAATACCTCTAATTTTGTTCTTTTTATTCATCAGGTCAATCAATGAACTTGTGAGCCAACCGAACACAACACTGTTCTCAGTGCTCCTCTATAAATCCTCCCAGATGACTGGAAACCATTGTGGGGTTTGCCCCAGCAGCTGGAAAAAGGGTCAGAACAAAAGAATAATTAACTATAAGGCTTGTGCACCCATGTCTAAAATTTGCTCCCTACTCTACTCCTAATATGAGTTAGTTTTAGCCGTATTGTCCAACATAGTCTCATCAAAGGTTCTGCATTGAAATCAAATGACAACATTAAGCTATTTCAATAAGTGACAAAAAGATATAGATGCTCCAAATCTAAGTTCAAAATTTCTATCATTAAATTTCAAAAAAGAAAAAAGATTAAAGTCCAAAAATTAAGTTCATTTGTAAGTAAAGTTCAAATGCGTTGAAGTCTAAAGTCAAATTGTCCCTACCCTCGTGAGTCAAACATTCAAAGAAATTAGGCTACAAATGCAATCTCTTCCATTTTCAATTTTGCTTGTTCTCAACCAGAGAGTCACACTGCATAGCCTGGGTTAAGTCGGATTTCTTCAGCATTTGCAACCTGGACTTCGTCCACTAAGTAAAGTGTGGCTCTTTCAAGTCCTATGAGGTTGAATAAGTCTTCCCTTTAAAGAGTTAAAATTCTCATGGGGCACATTATGCTGTCACAGCATGGACCCCACATACACAAAAAGTGCAGACAACAAGCTAAAATCATGGCTACTAAATGACATGTTGTAAACAAGACTATTTTCCCCAAACCCTACACTCAGGCAATAATTGAAACTGCATAATGTCTGGAGAATAAGAATAACTAAAATCAAAAATATATATTTTGGCTTCACAAGACACCAGTAAAATGATGTCAGTAGTCCTGAATCTGTAACCTATAATCTCATTTGAAAGAAATAGTTAGAGAGATTAGTTTAATCTCTTAAGAGACTAATTCCATGAATTTATCCTGTCTGGAAGAGGAATCTATCTCAGCACATTCCAGGAGCTGCACTCAAGACATCGTGAACAGTTTAGAATCTACAGCATGGGCCAGCAGGTGGCATCGTGGTTAAGGCACTGGACTCCCACTGGGTCGACCACTGTTTGAGTCCCAGACCCAGCAGCTTGAAACTCACACTGGGTGCATGTGCATGCGTGCCCTAAATCCCAAGACAAGAATGGAGGAGAAGAGATTGCTATGTGGCCATCCCCTCTCAGGTGGGAGAGGGAGGTAGTTTCTCACTTTCTGTCCCTCTGTCTTTCTCTTTCTCTCCAGTAAGTGCACACACCCTATAGCAAAAATCTCTCAAAAAAATAAATAAAAAGAGTCTACAGCATTAGTGATTGTTCTAGTCCATTGTGTTGCTAATAAGAGAGCGTACCTGAGTCTCGGTAATTTATAAGAATAGAGGTTTATTTTGTTCATGGTTTTGGAGGCTCTCCTTGTTGGTGTTCCAAGTCGGTGCAGGGCAATACATGGCAAAAGCTTGCATGTGTGTGTTCTTGTCTGTGTCTTCTTATAAATCCATGGATATCTAATCATGGGGCCCACTCTGATCCTATTCTCCTCCCAGAGGTCCCTAACACCATGTAAAGAGACTTCACAAAGTTTATGGAAAAATACAATTAAGTTTGTTTTAGTGCAAAAAAAAATTTTTTAAGAACTGTTCCTCTTAGAAAACATGTACTTGCTGGAGACATAGAGGGAGAGACAGAGATGATGAGAGGTAAAGTGAGAAATCGCCCTCCAGGGGAGATAGCCATGTCCCAATCCCTTCTCCTCCATTCTCCTCCCAGGATCTTGGGCATGCACACAAATACATCTGGCATGAGTTTCAAGCCACTAGGTCTGAGATTTGAACTGCAGTCAGCCATGTGGGAGTCCAGTAACATAACTGCTATACCATCTGCTGGCTTGGTGCAAATTTTTTAAACTCATGACTAATTTTTTCATGATATACATTTTCCACGAACTTTTTGCAGAATGCTTCATAGTTGAATTTTTTTTTTTTACTGCAATAGGATTATTTATTTATTTATTTATTTATTTTAGATTTTTGTCATAGGGGTGTGTGCTTGCTAGAAAGAAATAGAGAGAGAGGGAAAGTGAGAAATCACTTCCCAAGGGCGAGGAAGGATAGCCATATCACAATCCCTTCTTGTCTGTTCTCTCAGGATTTTGTGCACACATGAATACATGCCAGGTATGATTTTCAAGCCACTGGGTCCCGGACTCCAACTACGAAGTTGGCCATGTGGGGTTCCAGCTGCCTTAATCTCTGCACCACCTGCTGACCACAACAGGATTATTTATTTACATTTATTATTTTTTTTTTTTTTGGTGGTGGTGGTGGGGGGTGTTGCCACAGAGCTCATGCACTTACTGGAGTAAGACAGAGAGAGAAAGTGGGAAATCATTCCCCAGGGGGATGACCATGCTGTAGTCTCTTCTCCTTTCTTGTGCACTTAAGATTTTGGGCACACGTGCCCACACATCTGGCATGATTTTCAAGCCACTGGGTCTAGAACTCAAACCATGGAGCTGACCATGGGAGTCTACAGCCTTAACCATCATGCCACTTGCTGGCCCCACTATGGGATTATAATACGTGAATTTTGAGGGGTAAAATTCACACCACGGTCATGGTGCTTGTCACTGTCTCATGTCTTATTTGATGTGTCTCTCCTTTCTTCATAGTCAAATGCTCTTGATTTCCATACACCCCTCTGAGCCTATTTCTCTGGACTCCCCGCACCCCCAGGACTCTCACCTAATAGCATAACTTCCATGGCAAATCCTGAGCAGGAATAATGGTTCTGGGCCCCAGGGGCTGCTGTCATAGCCTTCTGCTGAAGAATTGTTCAGGATGGTTACACATACTCGAAAAAGGTCTCTTCCATGCCCTCATAGTAGTTTCATCTTGATAATCACCCTAAGCAGATTGCTTAACTAAAAGTGAGGATGTTTCTGAAGCTCAGCCCTGTGCAGACAAATACACTACTTGAGAAATCACTTCATCAGCATTTGACTGTTCCAGGTCATTGTTGAGCAGCATTTCTTTCTGCCACATCATTTTCTTATGAAATTAACAAAGGCAGAACTGACTTTGGAGGTGATGACTCAATTCAGTTAAAGAAAGAACAGGTGCTCGCTGTTCAATCGTAGCTTCAGGATAAGGCCCCTCGTATTTTTTTCTAACCAGACTGCCACTCCTAAGCCCCTTGTATACAAAACTTGTAGCATCACCCCTGCTGGTCATTAGTATAGTCCATTCACCTACATTCATTTGTATAATGATCTGATCATTGTGATTGGCAAATGGGGGGGTAGCAGTATAATACAGGGGTGGGATCTTTGTTTTTCTAAGCCAGTTGTTATTTTCCACCACCCAGTACTAGCAGCTATCACAAAGTACACTAACAGGGGAATACAACCAACTGGAAGAATGCACAGCCAAAGTCTGCCCCTCAGCCCTCTGGCCATGTGCTCCTTCTTAGAAGGAGCTATCCTATGATCTCATGTCACCTGCAGGTGCCTCTCTGCACCTGGCCTTTTGTCTCCATCACTCTGTCTCTCTTTATCCACTTTTCTATTGGTTGAGCTGTACTTATCTTTTTTAAAAGAAAGAGACCAGCAGATGTCGTAATGGTTACATCACTGGACTCCACATAGTCCACTGTGGTTTGTATCCTGGACCCAGCAGCTTAAACTCACGCCGAGCGTGCGTGTGTGAGCGCGTGTGTGCCCAAGAGCCTGAGAGAAGAATGGAGAAGGGATTGTGGCCTGGCGAGCCCAGGGGGTGATTTCACTCTTTCTGTCTCTGTCTTTCTGGCAAGTACACACACCCTATAGCAAAGACTTCTCAGAAAAGAAAAAAAATAACACCAATACTGTTTCTTATTTTATTCATGACAATAGTTTTGTTAAGAGAGTCACTATTTTCTAAATTGTACAATCACACTATTGTGTAAATTTTGAATGGCATGCTCCAAACCATGTTTTCCCCATAATACCTGTTATTTTTTAAAATGATTTTGAAGAATAAGAGATTACTCCATGACATGTTCCATTATAGCAGAAATATGGCATTTAGAAATATTCAGAGCGAGAGGGATTTCAAATCTTATGAGATCATTTATTTGAGATTTTCTATATTTAAGGTTTGGTCAAAGACTTATACCAGATCCTGACATAAAAATCACTTATAGGAAAAAGAAGTCAGACTCCTGGAAATCTGCAACAGTCATTTTCCTAAAGCTTGCTGAATGAAATCTCTGAATGGTAGGACACCATGGTGAGAAAACTGGGTAAGGGTATTCAGCAAGGATTTTGTGGTAACAGAGAGCATAAATCTGAAACGGCAGAATATTTTTTTTTTTTTTGGAGAGGTTTTTTTTTGCTATAGGGCGCGTGCGCTCGCCAGATAGACAGAGAGAGACATAGAGACAGAAAGCAAGAAATCACTCCCCCAGGGGGGATGGTCACACCGCAATCCTTTCTCCTCATTCTCCTCTCGGGATCTTGGGCACGCATGCACACGTGCCCGGCGTGAGTTTTAAGCCACCAGGTCCGGGACGCGAACCGTGGTCGACTACGTGGGAGTCCAGCGACAGCCATTATGCTAACTGCTGGTTCCCAGGGCAGAATATTTTTATGAGGAATCAGAACCAGGTATCCAAACAGTTTTCTCTCTTCATCTTTCAACACTGCTCAAACTGAAGGAGAGCCTGCCGGTCTTAATTCAAAATTAGAAATAGTGGAGTCAGCAGGTGGCACAGTGGTTAAGGCACTGGACTCCCACATGGCCAAATGTGGTTTGAGTCCTGGACCTAGTGACTTGCTTTCTCACTTTCCTTCTCTCTCTATAAATCTCTCTCTGGTGAGCACATGTGCCTTATTGCAAACTTAAAAAAAAATAAGAAATAAATTCAATAAATACATAATTTTTTAAAATTAGAAATAGGAATCATTTACTTGGCTCAGGTTAAGTCAAACCACCACTGATCTATTCAACTCTAGTTAAGGATTTTAGAGCACAAAACAGAAGCACGCTTGCTAGAAATCATCCTTGGCTATAGAACAGGGGCTCTGTTACCAAAGAAGGGGACTTCTAAGACACCCAACTACATCTACAAGAGTAGGAATCAAAAGACCTACCAGGAACAGTAATAATGGAGTCTGCAAAGGAATACTCACTTAATAGCCGGCCATGGGCACCCTTGCTCTGCAACCGTTCAACCCAGTGCAATTTTATCACCGAAGACCCAAGGCTCTAACAGCTCTGTCATTCTTTTCACGGACTCTATGGATTCACCTTTCTCTCTCTTCTAAGACCTCCCACAGAATCACTGTATCTCATCATTTTCACTCCACATGTTTGCAGTTTCTCCTCCAAGTAAATTCATAGACTTTTTTATTCTAGGTTTTATGTTTTTATTTTCTGTGTGTGTGTGTGTGTGTGTGTGTATGTGTGTATCTGTTTATTTTATATAAGGTTTATATAAACTTTAATGAAATAAATATAAGAAAATAAAAACTACTAACCATGAAAAGTTGCATAAAATCTGATAAAGCCCCCACAGAAAGATCGATCTGGATTTTTTCATGTGTCCTTTGCAGGTATCATTCTTTTCATTTTTAAAATATCTTTATTATTGGGACCAGTAGATGGTGTAATGGTTATATTGCTGAACTCCCATATAGTTGACTGCAGCTCGAGTCCTGGACACAGAGGCTTAAAACTCTTACCGGGCATGTGTGCGTGCATGCCTAATATCTTGAGAGGAGAATGAAGGAGAAGGAATGGCCAATCCTCCTGGGAGATGATTTCTCACTTCCTGTCTCCCTGTCTCTCTCTGTCTCTCTGGTGAGTGCATGTGCCCTGTAGTAAAAATCTCTTTCAAAAAATAAAATCTGTATTATTATTTTTATTATTATTATTACTATTGACATAATTTTACATATTTATGGAGTTACATAATATGTAAAATTACAGTATTCGGGGTTTTTTATTTTTCAGTACAAGAATACTCTGGACGGGAACCAGCAGTTAGCGTAATGGCTATGTCACTGGACTCCCACGTAGTCAACCGCGGTTCGTGTCCCGGACCCGGTGGCTTAAAACTCACGCCGGGCGCATGTGCGTGCGTGCCCAAGATCCCGAGAGGAGAATGGAGGAGAAGGGATTGCGGCGTGACCATCTCCCCCGGGGGGTGATTTCTCGCTTTCTGTCTCTATGTCTCTCTCTGTCTGCCTGGCGAGCGCATGCGCCCTATAGCAAAAAACCTCTCAAAAAAAAAAAAAAAAAAAGAATACAATGTACTATGAGGGTAGTTAGTCTATCTGTCATCTCAAAAATTGTTGTTTTCTTGCACTGGGAATATTCAAAGTCCTCTTTTTCATCGAATCTGATGCATACAGTAAATCGCTAACTATTATCACTCTACTGTACTATATATCAATAGAGCACAAGAACTTGTCCCTCTTATTTATCTGCAGTTTTCTATTAATCAGGATCTCTCCCTTCTCCCCTACCTCCAACCCTTCTGACCGCTAGCAATCACCATTCTATTCTCCTTCTATGAGGTCAACTTTGTTAGTTTATGCATATGAGTACGAGCAGCAGGCATCTTTCTTTACTAGATTTACACTTTTGTCCCACACTCACCAAGGTAGACATTTCATCACCTCTGTCTGTAGAGCTCAAGTCAGCTTATCACCCTTCACAGAGAGAAGGGCTTACACCACACACCTATGGACAAACTAGCCCAATTTCCAGGCAATCTGTAAACCACCTCATTACATATCAGACTCATGTACACAAACTTCTTGTTGAGTCTGTTCAGCGCAAAGTACGGGGCAACTCCGTGGGTGATTTCTACAAAGTCCTGCACACTGGTTTGGTTCACCCAAGGACCCCATTCTCTTCTATCTTGTCTTCCTCACCTATCATACCTGGAAGGTTCAAAAACGTTCCCCAGATCCTTTGCTGTTAAGGCTTCACCTTAGTATCAGCTTCACCAATCAAAAACACACAAGATTTTGGGATACACAAAGAATTTCCAAGAGAATCGATTTCTAGGTCTCTGGACTCCACATCCTCTTTCCTGGAATGAGTCACCTTGTGCCTACATCTGTTCTGTGACCTCACGAAGGCTGGCCTTCCCGTCCTCCTGCTTCACGACAATCCTTCTCCCACTCTACAAAACTGAAGCATACCCCCCACACCTTCATGGTAACTTCCAGGCTGGTTAGCTTTCAGAACATACACTTTTCAAATCTATACAGTTTAATCATGATGTCAAATAAAGTTAATGGAATGATTTCTGACGCTAACACAGGATTCTGACTTCTTCCTCCCCAAAAGCCCAACCCCAGTGTCAGGCACATATGTTCTCACACATTTTCAGAAGAAATACCATACTTCTTACCTCATAAAATTTTAGCCTCACATTACATTGGGTTATTACAAATGAAGTGATGAGAAAGAGCACAATATATGTATTACATGATTTTATAATGTGTTATAAAAGTCAATAATCACATTAATTTGAACCTTGCTGATATTTCTTAATGGTTTTTGTAATAGTCTTTAGAAATTCTAATCTAGCAGTAAGATGTATTCCTTGAAAATATAAAATTAATTATTCATCAACAAAATTATCTTGTATATTTAGTTATCATTTGAAAAATCTTGTGATGCAAATGTTTCTCGTATGAATAATTTAATATTAAAACACTGTAATAAAATTTCACCTTTTGATAGAAAAATTTTTATAATTGGATGTTTTGTTGGGTTAAATTATGCCCACCTCAAAAGATATATATTGAAGTCCTGACCCCATTAGCTCAGAATGTGAGCTTATTTGGAAACGGAATCTTGGCAGATGTAATGAGTTAAGACGAAGCCACACTGAAGGAGGGTGGGCTCCAAATCAATGTGACTGATGTTCTTCTGAGAAGACACAGAGGGAGGACACCATATGACAACAGAGACAGTGGCTGTGATGATGCAGCTGCAAGCTAAGGGATGCCAGATTGCTGGCAAAGCACCTGACCAGATGGGGTGATTAGCCTATCCATCATCTCTAACCTTTGTCATTTTCTTACGCTGGGAACGTACAAAGTCCCCTCTTTCAGCTAGTCTGATACATACGATAAACTGTTAACGATTGCCGCCCTGCGGTGCTATAGACATTCGAATGTGTTCCTCTTGTATGTCTGCAATTTCGGATCCTCTAGTCAACATCTCTCTCTCCCCTATTCTTCCCAGCCTCTAGCAACCACCATTCTGTTCTCTACTAGGAAGCCAACATTTGTCATTTCCACAGGAGTGGGAACAACAGGCATCATTCTTTTCTGGTTTTATGATTTAGTCCTGTACTCGCCACGAGGGTCAACATCTCTGTCTAGAAAGAGAACTGTTCCAAGAGTTCCCTTCAGATTTCAAAGGGAGGATGGCCTTGCCAACACCCCGATTTCAGCCTTCTAGCCTCCAAAACTGTGAACTAGTAGTTTTCTCTTACTTGAAACCACACCGTTTATAGTGCTTTGTTACAGCAGCCCTAGCACACTAATACGATCTATTTCACACGCGTTTGGTTTCTGTTTTGAATTGCACTGTCATATTCTAGTAAAGGGAGTTGGTATCGTATATCATTTACATTTTAAAAAATTTGCTTAGCTGATGCTGAGATTCCAATAAGGAGGAATCCGGGTGTTGAGGAAAGTAGACTTGAAGATTATCTTGAACGCAATACAGCATCTATTTAAGAGTTTTATAAGAGATTCAATCCCTAGTAAAACCAGAATGTAAATTTTCAACCTAAATGTAAATTTTCAACCTAACATCCAAGGACTACCCAAGCAGAATTGAAAGTAAAACACCGACACTAAACATAATGAATCTTCATAGGACATGTTTTTCTTTCCAATAACAACCATTCTGCTTTGTGTTCTTTATCACAAAACATTGTCAAACAATAGTACGAGAAAAATCACTACTCCAATGTGCAGTAATTTATTTACAGAACATTCAGACTCTAAAATTAAATCAATTAATTCTTTGCGAACAACGCTAAGGGCACAAAAAATTATCAGTAAGCGCAACACTTAAATTCAATTATTGGTTGACTTGGAACACCTTGTAAGAATCAGAATTGCTCACTAATTTCACTATTTTTCTAGTGAAAAATAAAAGTTTTTACATAAATATAGAAAAGATTATAATACCTAGTACATTTTTTTTATTAATACCTGGTACATTGTTGATAGATTGTTTTCTGTTTAAAAATTTTCCAGAGGAGGAGCCAGCAGTTAGCGTAATGGCTATGTCGCTGGACTCCCACGTAGTTGACCGCGGTTCAAGTCCTGGACCCGGTGACTTAAAACTCATGCTGGGTGCGTGTGCGTGCGTGCCCAAGATCCCGAGAGGAGAATGGAGGAGAAGGGATTGCAGCGTGACCATCCCCCCTGGGGGGTGATTTCTCATTTTCTGTCTCTCTGTCTCTCTCTGTCTGTCTGGCGAGCGCACGCACCCTATAGTGAAAAAAAAAAAAAAAAAAAAACCTCTCCAAAAAAAAATTTACCAGAGGATACATGCACTTGCTGGAGGGAGACAGAGAAAGAAAATGAGAAAGCTCCCCCACGTGGGGCGCTATCACACCTCACTTCTCCTCCATATCTCCCTCCCTTGGGGATGTGGTGCACACACGCACACACATTTTGGTGTACCGTTCAAGCTACTTGGTGCAGGACTTGAATCACACAATTGGCCATGTGAAATCCAGTTGCCTCAAATCACCACGCCCAGGAAAAAGATTTTACATGTGGGACCAACAAATGGTATAATGGTTACATTGCTGGACTCCCACATGGCTGATTGTAGTTTGAGTCCCGGACGCGGCAGCTTAAAACTCACGCCAGATGTGTGTGCATGTGTACATGCCCAAAATCCCAAAAGGAGAATGGAGGAGAAGGGATTGTGGAGTAGCCATCCCCCCTAGGGGTGATTTATGATTTATTGCTTTCTTTCTCTCCAGCAAGAAAAAGTCTCTCTAAAAAACAAAAAGAAAAAAGAAAACGAAAGATTTTACATGCTATTATTATCCATCATTGCAGTTAAACACGTTGTTATAGTATCAAACTGAACTGCAGTGCTGGAAGCCACACGGCCGACTGCAGGTTCAGGTCTCTGAGCTGGTCCATGAGAAACATGCTGGGATGTATGTGCATGTCTGGAGGAGTCCGACCCAGTGAGGCCCCAGGATCTGTCTGAGCCCCCTGACTTTTGAGCTTTGCTTTCGGTCGGATTAACACGTTGGCGAGGCTACTGTTGTGTACCCCCCCCCACCTTGGAATAAAGCTTGGGTCAATTAGCATGTTAGCAAGGCTGCTTGCTATTTGCTTTAGAGAATTGAGGCAGCCTCACTGGGAAGCGACCCCCCTCTGACTCTCCAATTTACTACTATAAAAGAATTGCATAGCTCTCCTATACATCCTGAGTATATAATAAAATCTTCCAGGAAGTCCCCCAACTGACAGTTCCCCTTTGTTTTAATTACTTATTATTAATTATAATGCTTTACCTCTGTGGTCACAATAGAGGGTGGGCTAAAGTTCTTTCTAGGCAAAAGTAATCTTGACCTTTGGAAGGCCCTTAAATTCTTTCTTTCTTTATGTAAAATAGGATTAGGCCAAAATTGGCCCAGGACACTTCTGCCCTCTCTAAGTGAAATAGATAAATATATTAGGATTCCTCAAATTAGGTTATAGATCCCTACAAAACTATATAAGTATTATTTTTTATTAAAATTCATAAAAACTAAAATCTATTCTTGAGAATTTTTTTTAGCACTATTCCCAGTAATCACAAGATGGCTGCTACGCCGCATCAGCTGATAATTATCTCTGCTTTCCAAAACTGCTTTCCCGAAACTGCATTCCATGGAGGCTCACCTACAATTGAGGAACTGCACTAGACCCACCTTTAATCTACCCCTGAATAAGAACTGCACTAGACCCACCCTTAATCAAACCCTAAATAAAATCTATGTTTTTTATTGTTAAAAACTTTGAGTTGTTAATTAAAACACCAGCCCCTCTCCCATTTACTTATAACACATTTTCAATAAAAAGGCACGATAATTCCTAGCAGTTGTCACTCCTCAGAGAGCGATCTTTGAGGGGTGTCCGGCATAAGACGTGCATGAAAGGCATCGAGGCCTCTGTCTTCTGTTCACCTTCGCCGCCTTCATCGAAATAACCCACCCACGCCAAGGCTAGATCCCGGCACATGTCCAACATCCTGACAAACTGGAGGGCTGGAGGAAGCAGATCAAAGTTTAGCGAGGCCCTACTGAGAATGTTTCTCTCCCTCTTTCTCTTTTTTTCCCTCTCGCATATGTACCTGTGCTCTCTATCATAAATCAAATCAGTTTTAAAATAATAACAATAATAAATATAGTCCTTATTCTGACATTTTTGTAGTTTGTACAGCTAATGGAATGACCAACTAATAATAGTAATGATGATAATAATATTAGCAAATAGTTTTACAGCACTCAGTAAATGCCAAACATTGTTCTAAGTGCATTCTTCTATTTACCCAGTAATACTTAGAACTCAGGGTAGGTGCAACATTATCCCAATTTTATAGATGAGGAAACTGAGGCACTGAGAAGTTGTTCACCAGATTATAGTAAAGTTGGTAGTAGATAGTATATGCCTTACAGATGGGAAAATGCACAGACACTTGCACTCATCCCCAGTTAATAAATAGTGTCAGTATTTACAGAGAAGAAAATGCATGCAGAGTATTTCAGTGATGATATTTTAAATTTGGAAACATTTAGTCACATTGATGTGGCTTACAGTAGGAAGGAAATATAAGGATTTCTATGGGCAAAAAAGAATTGCTGCTCAGACAAACTCTGTGGGTGTGACTGTGCAGTCACCCGCAGGGCCCTGCTCTTTGAAGGGCCTCATGCTTAGAAGAGCACATGCTGACTTCCAAGCTCAGTTGTCACCATCTTCCAATACATAATTTTGGGGGGGGCCAGCCCATTGCCTGGTGGTTAAGGCTACCGGATCACACATGGCTAACAGCATGGTTCAAGGCCCAACCCCAGGGGTTTGAGAAACACACTGGGTGAATGTGCATGCATGCCCAAACTCAGAAAAGGAGGGAGAAATGGAAGAGAAGGGATTGCAAAGTGACTATTTCCCATGGGGAGGGTTCTTTGTTACTTTTCCTCTCTGTGTCTCTATGTCTCTCTCCAGTGAGCTTACACACCCTCTTGCAAATTAAAAAATATATGTCATTTTTTAACATGAGATTCTTTTTCATTTTGCACTGGACCCCGTAAATTATATAATTGGTCTTGATTGTTACAATGACTGGGCACAAATGAAGCTTGCTTTCTTTTATCCATGCTTTCCAACTTGCTGTAGCTGGGGGACATGATTGTATGGATAAACAAGCTTTGCTTGCATAGTTCTGACTTGTAGGGAGTATTGAATGTTGCCATTTAAATTGTAAATATTATAAAATCAAGAGAGTTAAACTTGCATCTTTTTAAATTGATATATGAGGAAATGGGATCATCTGATCCCCAGCTAGTTGCTGCATTCAGAAGTGAGATGGTTGTCATGGGGATGCATAATAGCATGTTTATTTGGACTGAATATGAAGTCGGAGTCAGACTTTTTCTGACAGAAAAGAAGTTGATTTGGCTGATTAGGTTGACAATGAACGGTGCCTTTGTGCGTTAGATGAGGTAGACATATGTCTCGGTGTGCCCAGGGCAGTCGTGACTTATCGCTGTCATCTTGGCATGACTAGTAGCCTACTATCATTAGGTCGTATAGTGGGCAATTTCCATAAATGGACTAAGTTAAATCCCTAGATCTGAGGCTTTTTAACTCCTTCCCAAAAGTAAATAATAAATGTATGTTATCAAAATATTTTTGCAGAGTATTATATTAAAAATGTGCATTAAAATTACTATTAAAAATCTCCTAAATGTTTCTAAATATTAAACAGATACCTCTAACAAGCAATAGATAAAATTAAGTATTATCTGGTAAGTCTTTATAAAGTATTTAGCATAGGGCCGGCCCTGTGGCATAGATGTTGGGTGTCACACAGAAGAAGCCAGATCCCACATGGCCTACCAGGGTTCAAGTCCTGGCCCCACTGGCTGGGAGAACATGCCAGGCATGCATGCATGCCCAGGATTCTGATGGGATGGAAAATTAGAGGAGAAGGAATTGAGGCATGGCCAGTCTCACTGAGGAGAGGCCACTCTCCCTCATGCACATACATATACCCTCTGGCATTAAAAAAAAAAAAAGTATTTTCTGTGCCAGCTGGTAGCATAATGTTTAAGGCAATTGGCTCCCAGATGATTGACTGTGAGGTATGAGGCCCAGACCCAGCAGCTTGAAAAACACACTAGGCACTTGCGCTTGCCTGTCCAAAATCCTGAAAGGAGAATGGAGGAGAAGAGATTGTGGTGTGATCATCCCCCGCTGGGAAGTGCTTTCTCACTTTTCTCTCTGTATCTCTGGTGAGTGCACATATTCGCTAGCAAAAATAAATAAATAAATTTTAAAAAACAAAATTAAAATGTAATGTATTTTCAGCATAATTCAAAGAAATTGAAAATTGGAAAACAAATCCTTTTGCCAGCCGAGTGGTTTCATACCTTTTTGTGTTCAACAAGTGTAAGAAGACTAATCAATTGGTAATAGCATTACATATCATTTTTATACTGAAAAATCTCGTCATTTGGGGCCTATACCTTGGAAGGAGTACACAGAATCGAACAAAGTGCTGGTAGGAAACCTCTTCTGATCCTGTCTGCTTATTTACGTGAATGAGTTTTCTCAGAGATTATATTTATAAAAGAGGAGGGATTGCCATTGAATTGATGTCGAGTCCAGCTCATGATTGCTCTGAGTAATGTTTGTATACGGACATATAAACTAATTTAAAAGAAGAGTAAGACTAGTCGATAATGATTTGATTAGAAAAAGGATTCTTAAAGTCTCTCCCCATAAAATACTTATAAATTACAAAGAAGAAGAGTATAACTTTATCATGGAGAGCCCTCACAGGCCTCACATTAGTTACACAGTCAAATGTAGCATCAGCATCATGGGACAAACTGAAATGGTCAATAGCGGGATATTCTACAAAGGAGCTCTCCTGTAAAACCTACAGATGTGCCAATGTCATAAAAGCCAAGAAGAATGTGAAGAGCTCTGAGAGAGTGTAAAGAGATTTGACAACTAAATGCTGTGTGTGATCTAGACCGGGTCCTTGGGCTATGCAAAGGATATATTTGGCAAAGTCAGTGAAATTTGAAGAGGGTTTGAGGATAGAATGTTAGTAATACATCAGTGCTAATTTCTTTTTTTAGTGCATTCCATCACTTTTATAGCTTGCAAAATTAATTTTCCCAGCGTGAATACGCTGTATATTAGTCCAGTTAAAGGTATTTTCATACACATTATCATCAACAGATAATTTTCCACTTTTGTGTCCCTTAGATGTTTTGCTTCTTTCTTTCCCCCCTGATTCCTGTCCTCTCACCCTCCTCTGTGCTAATTTCTTAACTTTGATGATTGCGTTGTACTTATAGAGGAAAATGTCCTCGTGTATAGTGATTGTACATTAAAGTATTTGGTCATAATCTTAGATGACTCCTTCTTCTATAACAAAATATCATAAATTGGGTAACTCATAAATAATAGACATTCATTTCTCATTGTTCCGGAGGCTGAGAATTCCAAGATCAGCATACTTTCAGTTTTAGTGTCCGGTGAGGGCTCAGTCTATGCTTTCAAAATGGTGTCCTTGGGACCAGCAGTTAGCATAATGGCTATGTCGCTGGACTCCCACGTAGTCGACCGCGGTTCGCGTCTCGGACCCAGTGACTTAAAACTCACGCCGGGCGCATGTGTGTGCGTGCCCAAGATCCCGAGAGGAGAATGGAGGAGAAGGGATTGCAGTGTGACCATCCCCTCTGGGAGTGATTTCTCGCTTTCTGTCTCTCTGTCTCTCTCTGTCTGTCTGGCGAGGGCACGCGCCCTATAGCGAAAACCTCTCCAAAAAAAACCCCCAAAAAATGGTGCCCTTACTATCGTGTCTTCATATGGCAGAAGCACAAAATGGGCAGAAAGACTTCTGGTTTCCCAAGCTCTTTTATAAGAAACTATCCCATAGGGAACCAGCAGTTAGCGTAATGGCTATGTCGCTGGACTCCCACGTAGTCGACCTCGGTTCGCGTCCCGGACCTGGTGGCTTAAAACTCACGCAGGGCGCGTGTGCGTGCGTGCCCAAGATCCCGAGAGGAGAATGGAGGAGGAGGGATTGCGGCGTGACCATCCCCCCTGGGGGGTGATTCTCGCTTTCTGTCTCTATGTCTCTCTCTGTCTGTCTGGCGAGCACACGCCCCCCATGGCAAAAACCTCTCAAAAAAAAAAAAAAAGAAAAAGAAACTATCCCATATGTGAGGGTGGAGCCTCTTAACTTAATCACCTCCTAAGAGCCCCATCTCTTAATACTATCACACTCCGTCTTTGGTTCCAACACAGGAATTTGGAGGGGACACACACATTGAACCATAGCAGGGGTAATATGGGGTCATGTTGACAACTTATTTTCAAATAGTTCAGAAAACAAAAAGTTCTTTGTATTACTCTTCAGAGAGAGAGAGAAAACATCACTTTCAAGGACTCTTACATCACTCAGAAAATAGCCAGAGTTCTTCCAGTGGCCTTCGAGTCCCACCAACATCTCTTCCCCCATTCTCCTTATCCCTCAACTCTTAGGCTGCTTCCCTTCATTCTCTCTGGCCCAGCCACACAGGCCTTCTTTCTTTGCCTCACACCCCTCGGGCATGCTTCCACATCAAGGCCTTTGCACTAGCTATTCTCTGTGCTTGGAATTTTCTTCCCCAGAAACCTCCCTAACCAACTCCTTCTTATCTCTCAAGTCTTATTCAAATGTCATTCTTACAGAGGGGACTACTAGGACCACTGTTCTTAAAAAGGCCAAACTAAGTCAGTCTCTTCCCCCTGCTTTTGATTTGCAAAACCTGCTCCAGTTACTTTGTTTTTATTTTTTCCAAAGCATTTATCCCCTCCTACGAACCACATAATATAATTGTATATTATGTTTATTATTCACTGTCTGCATCTCTGGCTAGAATGTCAGCTCCATGGGGAGAGGGATTTTTGTTTTCTTCACTGAATTATCCCAAATTTTTAGAACAGTGTATGGTACATAAATATTCATGGAATAAATTGAAGAATTTCTGGGTGGAAGATAAGATGTATTTGAAATAACATTTTCTAGTTTGTTGGGTTTTTTTTAATTTCTCAAAATAAAAAAATCAGATTTTCCTGGCAGTATGACAGACAAAAACAATTCAAAATATAAAAGATGTCGGGCTGGATAGCAGCACAGGGTAAAAATGTGGATGCTCTATGAGGCTGATCCACGAGGGAAGGTTCTGACCTCCCTGAACACACTGGGCTCATGTGCGCCCACAACCTGGAACTGGCTAAGGCTGGGAGTGGATTGCTGTATCAAAACGCTGTTGGGGGAACCAGCAGTTAGCGTAATGGCTATGTCGCTGGACTCCCACGTAGTCGACTGCAGTTCACGTCCCGGACCCAGTGGCTTAGAACTCACGCCGGGCGCGTGTGCATGCGTGCCCAAGATCCCGAGAGGAGAATGGAGGAGAAGGGATTGCGGCATGACCATCCCTCCTGGGGGGTGATTTCTCGCTTTCTGTCTCTCTGTCTCTCTCTCTGTCTGTCTGGCGAGCGCACGTGCCCTATAGCATAAAACCTCTCAAAAAAAAAATGCTATTGGGGTTGCTCTGTCTCTCTGTCTCTGTCTCTTTCTCTGTCTCTCTTTCTCTCTGTCTGTGTCTGTCTGTTCCTTTCTGTCTCTCTCTCTCTGTCTCTCTTACTCACCAAAGAAAGAGTTCAGTGACGTAACTGTTACACTATCTGCTGGTCCCAAGAGCTCTCATTTTAAGAAATGTGAAAAAAAAATTATAAATTTTGAGTAAGATGTAACAACTAGACTTTTAAATGTTTATTTGAACTACATAAATGCAAAGGAGGAGCCAACAGGTGGCGTGGTGGTTAAGGTGGCTGGACTCCCACGTGGCTGACATGACTGACATTGCTTTCTCACTCTCCTTCTCTTGTTCTGTCTCTGGTCAACCTCAAAAAATAATGAATACAATTAAATAAAATAATTCTCTTTTTTTTGGTGGGGTAGGGAATGCACCAGGAAACAAGCTACAAAGGCATGGGAAAGCCACAAGAAAAGATAATAAGGATATATGGTTGGAACCAGCAGGTGGCATGGTGCTCTCACATGACTGATCATGGTTCAAGTCCTGGACCTAGAGGCTTGCTTTCTCACTTTCCCTCTTTCTCTCTCTGGTGTGTGCACATGCCCTATAGCAAATTAAATAATAATTATAATTAATACAATTAAATAAATACTTTTAAAAAGAGAAAAGTATATGGTTATGCTACCTGCCCAAGTCTTGGCTTCAGGGTCAGGCATCAAGACTTTGCCACACAGCTGTGTGGAACAGGAACTAAGACCCAGGCCTCCTACATGCACACACACACACACACACACACACACACAAACACACACACACACTAAGCCAAGACCGTTATGGGGCTACTTCCTTATTGAAACAGTGACAGATACAAGGAAGTATATCATACATTTTTTTAATTTAGCCTAGCTCAGAAAAACCAGACCTAAATCAAAAAGAAATCAAAAAGAGCTAGAAGCCTCATTAACAATTGTTACCAAAGAACCTCTTGATAACGTATATGATAATGCCTTGACTGACATGCACTGTATTCATGCTGGGAAAACCATGTGGTACACTGTGAAGATGTCCAATGATTAAATGTAAATAAAAAATAGTAATAATAATAAAAAATTAAAATTTAACAATTAAAAAGTTTAATTAACATATAAATGTACATGGGGGACCAGCAGATGGTGTAATGACTACGTTGCTGGACTCACATGTAGTCGACCACAGTTCAAGTTCCAGATCCAGTGGCTTAAACTCACACCAGGCGCGTGTGCGTGTGTGCCCAAGATCTGAAGAGGAGAATGGAGAAGAAGGGATTGCAGCATGGCATCCCCCTTGGGGGGTGATTTCTCGCTTTCTGTCTCTCCGTCTCTCTCTGTCTTTCTGGCAAGCGCACATGCACTATAGCAAAAACCTCTCCAAAAAAAAAAAAGAAAAAAGAAAAGAAAAAGAAAAATGTACATAGAATATATATAAATCAGAATCCACTGGATGACTAGAAATCATTGCAGGGTCATAAGAAATATGCGAAACCAAGAAAATACCTCTCCTCCAAGGAGAAGAATTACTCTTCTTCATCCTCAGCCAGTACAATGAAACTCATGGACATGTCTAATAAAGAATTTATGGACATGTCTAATAAAGAATTTAAAATATTGGGACCAGCAATGAGCGTAATGGCTATGAAGCTGGACTCCCATGTGGTCGACCTCGGTTCGAGTCTCGGACCCGGTGGCTTAAACTCACACTGGGCGTGTGTGCGTGCGTGCCCAAGATCCTGAGAGGAGAATGGAAGAGAA
>NW_006206042.1:1530581-1556289 GCF_000334495.1 Tupaia belangeri chinensis | reverse complement strand
CACTAAAAAAAAAAAAAAAAAAAAAAAAAAAAAACTCTCTTTTAAAAAAAAAAGAAGTTAAAATAATCATAGTGACAAAGCTAACAGAGATGGAAGAGAAGAGAGATAATGAAATGCAGAAGACACAGGAGAAAGGAGCTGATGAGTTCCAGGAGGTGAGGAAATTCTTGCAAGATTTAAAAGAGGAAGTACTATAAAAAAGAATCAAATGGACCTGTTAGAGATGAAGGCTATAATACAGGAAGTGAAAACCTCCCTTGAAAGTATTAAAAGCAGACTAGATCATACAGAAAATCGAATCTCAGATATAGAAGGTAGAATCACTGGCCTAGGAAAATCCACCACAGAGATTGAGAAAATTGTCCCCAAAATGAGAATAATATACAAGGAATACTAGATACTATCAAACATCCAAACATCCAGATAATTGGTATCCCGGAAGGCAAAGAGACTCATAAGGGCATTGATAATCTATTCCATGAAATCCTGGAAGAAAACTTTCCAAATCTAGAGAGGGATTCAAAGATCTAGTCCCAAGAAATACAAAGGACCCGAAATAGAATCAACCGAAGAAGATCTTCTCCAAGACACATTATAGCCAGATTGACCAAACCCACAAAGACAAGATACTAAGATTGGCAAGAGAGAAATGTCAAGTTACCTACCAAGGATATCCCATCAGATTGACAGCAGACTTCTCATTGAAAACAATGTGTGCTAGGAAAGAATGGGAAAATATATTCAAAGTGTTAAGTGAAAAACAATTTCAGCCAAGAATACTGTACCCGGCAAGATTATCCTTCATATGGGAAGGAAAGACAAGAACATTCTCAGATAAACAAAATCTGAAAGAATTTACCAACACCAGACCAGATCTCTAAGAAGTTCTCAAGGTAGTGCAATTCCAGGAAAATTAAATACAGACACAGAAATAAGAGTTCAAAAACTAAGAAAATGACCAACTTAATTGTGGGGACAAGTCTGGAGTTGAATATGATATCTCATATTTTAATCGGGAAGATCAAACCACAAGAGAAGATAAAGTACATGAGACTGAATTGGTGAAATAGCATCTTATGGCTTTTGACTAAAACATTGCTGATTTTCTTCCAGGCTTTGTTTTCCAGTTTTAAGGATTTTTGTCCTGTCTTGAGCTACCAATAGCTTCATGTACCTACTATTTTAACAGAATTCTAACCTGTTTCCTGCTTTAAGTTTTAAGCAAAGTTCCTTAACATTTCTTTGATTTATTAAAACTAAAACTGCTTTTCTTGAAATAAAAATATATATTAAAAAATACCTATTTAATGACTGTAGTAAACTATATAGCATCAGTTAGGTGCTACTTTACAGTATATTCATTCTACTCAGAGTTTCACACCTAAAGTCAGACATGTATTCACAGATGCGCACCTATCACTTGCTATTGAAAGTAGTTAGATTATTTAAGAAATTTTGTGAATCAATAAAACGTGGGGGGGAAAAGTAATGGAAAACAACTGTAGACACCTGAGATAATGTGAGAAGAGGGTGGAAAATGGCATAGGGTGAGAAATGGGGTAAATATATATATATATATATATACACACATACATACATATATACATACATACACACACATATATATATGTATGAAACTAGAAATGAAAAAAATTTTTGAGAGGTTTTCGCTATAGAGCGCGTGTGCTCGCCAGATAGACAGAGAGAGACAGAGAGACAGAAAGCGAGAAATCACCCCCCAGTGGGGATGGTCACGCCGCAATCCCTTCTCCTCCATTCTCCTCTCGGGATCTTGGGCACACACGCACATGCGCCTGGCGTGAGTTCTAAGCTACCGGGTCCAGGACGCGAACTGCGGTCGACTACGTGGGAGTCCAGCGACATAGCCATTACACTAACTGCTGGTTCCCAAGAAATGGAAAATTATTGACAATAACATGTATGATTAAGCCACTATGCAGTATATTCTGGATGGGAAATAACATTTTGTATGCTGTGACAATGCTCAGGGAATGAATGTAAATTAATTAATTTTAAAAAATGTTTCAGAAGAAAATTACAGTGCACTTGTCACTGGAGTCTAGTTTTGTCCATATTTTTAGTTTAAGGCATTTTGTGAATCAATAAAACGTGAAAATAAATAAATTTGACCAGAGAGGGACAGAGTGAAAGAGAGAGAGGGAAGGAAAGTGAGAAAGGAAGCCACTAGGTCCTAGGGCCAACTAGTAATGTGGTAATTACGGCAACTAGAGCTCATATGGTTGACTGTGAGGTCTGAGTCCCAGATACGGTGGTTTGAAAAAAACACTGTGTTTGGGGCCAGCAGTTAGCGTAATGGCTATGTCGCTGGACTCCCATGTAGTCGACCGCGATTCCCGTCCTGGACCTGGTGGCTTAAAACTCATGCCGGGCGCATGTGCGTGCGTGCCCAAGATCCCAAGAGGAGAATGGAGGAGAAGGGATTGCAGCATGACCATCCCTCCTGGGGGGTGATTTCTCACTTTCTGTCTCTCTGTCTCTCTCTGTCTGTCTGGCGAGCGCACGCGCCCTATAGCAAAAAACTCTCAAAAAACAAACAAACGAACAAACACTGTGTGTATGTGTGCCCAAGATGCCAAGAGGCGAGATGGAGGAGAAGGAATTGTGTCATGGCCATCTTCCCTGGGAGGTAATTTCTTGCTCTCTCTCTCTCTCTCTCTCTCTCTCTCTCTCTCTCTTCCCAGAAAGCATAAATGCTTTATAACAAAATTTTAAAAGAAAAAGAAAAAATCGATCTAAGGGTGAAAGTGGCTTTGAAGGTCAGGGAAGAGGTAGAGAAGGCTTTGCAGGATGAGGAGACAGCAGAGAAGGCAGCAGAGGAGAAGATCACAAGGCACAAGAAAGAAAATGAAGTCTGAATACTTTTCTGTCCCTTTGTCTTTCCTTCTTCCATTTGAAAATAATAATTCTGGAGTTTTCACTCTGTTAGCAGGTCAATAACAGAACCTTGTAAGGACATTCCAATATAGCGTACAATCTTGTGGTCTGCTTGAAAATCTGTAGAGGTGGGGCCGGCAGGTGGTACAGTGGTTGTGTCACTGGACTCCCACATGACCAGCTGTGGTTCGAGTCCCAGACCTGGCAGTTTGAATATCACACCGTGCATGCCCAAAATCCCTAGAAGGAGAATGGAAGAAAAAGGATTGTAACTTGGCCATTCCCCCTGGGTGGTGCTTACTCATTTTCCCCTCTCCCTGTCCGTCTGCTGTGAGCACACATGCCCCATAACAACAACAACAACAACAAAAAAAAATTCCATGGACCACAGCTGAACAAAATGAAATAGTATTGGATTATAATGCAAAGTATAAAATAAATATTCCTGGTCCATATTTACATGAATAAATGATTGAGTAAATAAATAAGGAGAAGAGACAACTATCCCACCCAAAAGAACTCCAAATAAGTTATGTGCATGTTTACTCCTCTAGGAAGTGGACTTAGCAAGAAGGGGACATGTAACTTCCCACACTGGAAGCATAGGCTGCAGGCAGTGACATTCTTCCGATGAGTGTGGAGGTATGGAAAAGGAGGAAGGGGACAGAAACTCCACCAATACTACTTTGGCCAAGTGATCAAGGTCAACACCAATGGCACACACCATGTTGATAGTCTGTACCCTTGAGGTAACGTGATGGGAGCAGCACTTCACCTCTGGGATCTTCCTACCAAAAACGGACATATCAGCCTAATTGTGAGCGCGGGGGGGGAAAGCACCTTAGTGACAACAGCTGAGCATCCTGCAATATATCTGACCAGTACTCCTCAAAACTGTCAAGGTCATCAAAAGTGAGAAAGAAACTGCCACAGCCAAGAACTTAAGACTAGACAATGAAATGTGATGTGGTATCTTTTCCTTTTTCAAGTTTATTTTTTATCTGCACACAGAAATCCAGCCCCAGCCTCAGCCAGCCTGGATCACAGGCATGCATGTATATGACATGTTCGAGGAGGGTCCTAGGATGAGAACCATGGACCTTCCCATATGGGTCCAGCACTGTAGAACACTGCATTACTATAGAGCCACTGTCCAGCCCTGTAATGTGGTTTCTTGAATTTGATCCTGGAATAGAAAAAAGACATTAGGTGAAAACTAAGAAAATGTGAATAAACTATAAACTTTAGTTAATAATGATGTATCACTATTGGTTCATTAATTGTAACAAATGTACCACACTAGAGTCAAATGATTATAAGGGAAATGGTCCAGGAGGAGGAGGAGGTAGAGCAAATAGATGGGAATTCTCTGCACTATCTTCTCAATTTCTCTTTAAATTTAAAGCTGCTCTAAAATGTATAGTCTATTATTTAAAAAAATAGTAATAATAAAGATAAATGGAGCTTAACAATCAATACCTATCGTTACTTTATTACCATTATTAAATGAGGACAAATTTCTACCTTTAGGTCCAACCATAATTTACAGAAAGTATTGCATATGAGGAGATGTTAAATGATGCCATCGGGATCCAATCAGCAAAATGACCCAGTTTCTTCAGTAAATTGCAAAGGGGGGGGAGCAACAAAGGGGGAGAAAATTAAAAGAGATTTAGGGGATGGATAAGCCAATCAAATGTGAGGACACTAACTGGATGCTGATTTGAATAAGCACACTTCTCTATCTCGCTTGTGTTCCCTGGATTCACCTCCCTGTGTCTCAGGATCTTACTATGGGAAAAACAAAAATGAATGCATTGGTCATTAAGACGTTGGTTAAAATAAAGGATGGTACAAGCATATAATAGCCAACTATATAATCATTTAAAATAGTGACTTAGGCCTATAGGTGTTGATATGAAAAGACCTCAGGAAACGTTCTAAAACATAATTCTCTTTCTATAAATGAATCAAGATAATACATGCATATGCACTAGCATGTGAATCATCATTTTTCTGGATGTTTTCACATGCCAAAGATATTGTTGTTCTGGAAAACTAACTCTCTGAAAAAATGGACAAAGTCCCGATTTATTGCAGTTGCTGATTGCCATAATATAAATATACCATAATACCATGTCTGATTTTTTTTTAAGTTTATTTGTTGGGGTGGGGAAAAATGAGAGAAAGAAACAAGAATCCTAGTCCTCTTGCTAGCCAGGGTCACGGGGACAACCAGCTGTTCAGGTCAACCAAGGACTGACGCCTGCACCTACTCACCTGGCTCTAGTATTTTGCAGTGGTGACCAACACCTGCACCACCAAGGCTGAGCCATGTCTGATTTTAAGCTACCAATGTTCTCACAGGCTCATAATAATTCTTGACTAAGAATCCAGCCTTGCGAGCCAGTATGGGTCATCTCCAATATATCTCCGAGTAAAAATGCACATTAAATTTATCATCTTACATGCTAGCTGAATGTATTTAAATTTAACTGTTAAAACTGTTGAACACCTGTTAAGTTTTCCATTTCTAGTTCTTGGTTACACATAGCCTTGGAAATAAGCCCAGGCCCACATTCCCCAGCCACAAAGGAAATCAGTTAGCAGAGATCAACATGAAGGAAATGTGCCCTTTCTATTCTCTTCCTTTCTGGGATCTCATAAGAACCCAGGTTTATGATACCAAAAAAAAAAAAAAAAAAAAAGGGGGGAAGAAAAAAAAAAAAAAAAAAATGGCAGAAGAAGAAAAAAAAAAAAAAAAAAATGGCAGAAGAAGAAAAAAAAAAAAAAAAAAATGGCAGAAGAAGAAAAAAAAAAAAAAAAAAATGGCAGAAGAAGAAAAAAAAAAAAAAAAAAATGGCAGAAGAAGAAAAAAAAAAAAAAAAAAATGGCAGAAGAAGAAAAAAAAAAAAAAAAAAATGGCAGAAGAAGAAAAAAAAAAAAAAAAAAATGGCAGAAGAAGAAAAAAAAAAAAAAAAAAATGGCAGAAGAAGAAAAAAAAAAAAAAAAAAATGGCAGAAGAAGAAAAAAAAAAAAAAAAAAATGGCAGAAGAAGAAAAAAAAAAAAAAAAAAATGGCAGAAGAAGAAAAAAAAAAAAAAAAAAATGGCAGAAGAAGAAAAAAAAAGAAGAAAGGTCACGGAGGCTCCGATGGGTACCTGTTTGTGCTCTTCAGTTTATTAAGATGGAAGACACTAGAAGGTGAGATCATAAACAGGAAGAGAAATGAAGAGCAGTGGGAAATGTAGACAGGGACTTTACAATTTAGATGTGCATTTTTGTGACCCTGATCGTTTTGGAAAACTAACTCAGAGCCATTTTCTTTTAGAGTGGCTACTACTGCCAGATAATAAATCAGGTAATTCTTGAATCTGCCCTAACCCTTCTATAGTTATCCATCAAAGCCTGACTTTCTCCTGATTGCAAAACGATTCAGTAGAAAAGAGCATTTAATTAGAAATAATTCTTAAAAAACCTGCATTCTTCTCCTAATACAGATACTATTTTACTATCAAAGTTTGAACAAATCACTTAATCTCCCTGGACCTCAGTTGTCCTCATCTGTAAAATAAGAACTTTGAACTATAAGATTTTCAAGGACCTCTCTGGCTTTAAAATCATACAGTTCTATTATTTCTGGTGACTGAACCCTCTTTAAGAAGCTCATTCCTCTCAAGAACCCCCTTAGAGCTCCAAAATGTCCTTCAATCAGATAGAAAGCAAGAGGGAAGCGCCAGCGGTCCAGTTGTAGACAGCAGCAGTATCACTCCAAGGCCTGAGACAAAAGGAGAAATGACATCCTGGAGACTCCATAGGTCTGGGGAGAACCCGGGTCCACAGAGGGATTTGGGGAACACTTGATCAGCGCATGTAAGTCTGGAATATTAGGACTGACGGCCTCACCATGTAGATGGTGTTAATCCCTCTGTGACCCTCAGCACCTCACCTGTCGGCATCTCTATTTTCTCCTTTCAAAAACTAGGTCTTCATATAGTCTCCCCTGAAGGAATTCTATTGCTGCCCTATCATCTTTATCTCTGTCTTCTGAAAACAGTCTTCCTACAAGAGTTCCCTCACTAGGAGGTTTTCATCCATCAGAAATCAATACTATCCAAGCTGGACTCAGAACCACGAAGGTAGAACATGGGAGCGTGGAATCCTCATGATTCTTGACAGAGGAAGAGAGAGGAGCGATGTCTGAGAAGGATGACATGGCTACTGTAATGCCAGGGGCCAAAGAGAACAAACTCAAGCTTTCAGGAGTTCAGAGAAGACTCAGGCAGTAGGGAAGACCCACAGAAACTTCTCCCACGGTAGTTTAAAACCTCATAGGTATTAGTTGACTCTTTACAAATCCTGAAAGCTATTCCCCTGAGAAACAAAAAACAGCAAAGGAAAGTAATTTTCTCTAAGAACAGAGGTCTCACTCTGTCACCAGGACTGTTAGGGAGCATAAATCCCTAGCAATAATCACAAAGATCTTTATGTCACTTTTCAGAGCATAAAATGCCTTTGAGTACATTGCCTAATCTGATTTCCACAACAAGCTGTGAGTTATTGGTGTCATAGGAAAGGATCCAAGGAGGGATCCGAAGGCCTGGGCTCTGCCTGTTACCAGCTTGTGACTTACGTGAATTTCTCATGCTTAGGGCATGGTCTTGCCTGCATTTTATAGGTGCGAAACCTGAAGCTCAAAGGGGCTAAGTGATCTGTCCTTAACAACGGGTGTCAACACGGGATGGGCTGGAAAGAACAAAGGCATAGAGCCACAACTTCTTTAGGACGGGGTGCAGCGTTCATATAAAATGATAGAAATACTACCCAAAGCCTGTGGTAGGCAGGTGGGCAGGAAGTAAGACTACAGAGGTTAAGGAGTTAGGAAATTCATTACTGAAACATGAATATGCATTATTTATTAGAGAAATAATTAACTGTGTGAATGCCAGCCAAAGTGGAACATACATAAAACAGCAGGAGCCGTGACTGTAACTCAGACGTGTGAGTCCCTGTGAATCTCAAATCTAAGGGACCACCCTAAGGCTGCAAAGAGGCACAGGTCCTTACTTGCCCATGATGGCTAATCATCAAGAGTCTCACAAAAGGGATCATATAAATACATGGTTCTTGGGGACAGCAGGTGGCAAGGTGATTAAGGGCTCTGGACTCCCACATGGGCAACTGCAATTTGAGTCCCGGACTTGGTGGCTTGCTTTCTCACTTTCTCTTTGTCTCTTTCTCTGTTCCTCTCTGGTCAAATTAAAATAAATAAGTAAATAAAGCTAAATAAAATAATTCTTTGGGAAAAAAAAATAAAAACATGGTTCTTTAGTCAAGAACAGAGGTCTAGAAGTCCATGCAGGAACCTGAGATCTTCTTGTCTAAAATAATGTTTGTGTAGTACAGAGATGTACAATGATTGCATGTAAATAAGAAATCATAAAATTAAAAACATTAAATAAAATAATGAATTTCATTTTTACCTTAAATCAATTGCTTAGGTTTTAAATCATGCCTCCTAGTTCTGATGGAACAGGGAAAGGAGATGTCTAGCCTATCTAGAAATTTCTCTTCTCAAGCTTGCTTTTTTGCAGCCTGAAGAGTCCTTGGTGAGGAAACCATTTACCTTCGTATTTGTCCTCCCACAGGACCCCTCCCCTGTTCCACCATGATAATACCTAAGGAAAAGGCCTTTCCCAAAAGGGATAAGGAGGAACGGAAACCAAAGCAAGAGTTTCACCATGGCTATGCCTCAAAGACTGATGGCCGCTGCAATGGAAGATGAGATGCCGGCAGGACTAAGACAGGCCCACCACTTTGCACCTTACGGCCACACCATTCACAGCAGATCCCTGCACTGGGTAACACGTGTGCAATCCCATCTTTCCATTTCCAGCCTTCCAACTGCAATCTCCCTATCTTGAGTTTCATTTCCTCGGGTTTTTAGAGAGAAAGGTGCAAAGCAAGATAAGGATATTAATGTGTATTTGTTTTTTTTTCAAATTCAGTCCTTTGAGAAGTGTAGTGGGTGTGACCCAGCTTTACACTAGGATACTTGCTGGGCAATCCTACTCCAACTTCTATGATGCAGAGGTAATCACCACAACACGATGTGACATGATCCAGAGAAGGAAGAACCACTGATCCCAACATCTCTGGGCACCACCTGACTACTGCTTCCCGTGCTGCGGTCCAGGTTTAGCCTCTCCTCATTACCATTTATGGAATGTGATTTATGTGTCCCAGAGAGTCAGAATTATTCTGCTTTATACAACCGCATGAGTCAGAAGCAAAACACAGAAACTCTTCTTGGCATTTAAAAAAAAAAAATTAAGAGTTGCTCCACTTAGGCACCATTCTGGTCAAGTGGTCGTACACTGAATACACACAGACTGACAGGGATGGCCAGCACATTGTGGTCAACGTGAGTTGACAGCTAATAGAGTGACGAGAGTGTGTGTCAGTAAGAAGTGTGATTACCTGTAGTAGCTGAGACCTAACTGCAGTGGCTTAGTCAAAATTAAGGGCTTGTTTTCTCTCATAAAAGACATCAAAAGCTAGAAGTCCCAGGGAGTGGTGCTGTAATTCCACAGAATTATCCAAGACGCAAGTCCCCTCTACTGTATGAACAAACCATTCTTACTAGGCAGCCTCTGTTCTCAAAGTCACAAGATGACTGATGAGATCTGGCCTTCATGGTTATTTTCAAAGCTGGGGGAGGGCATGAAAAGACTAAGGGCAAGAGGTCAGCCCCAGCATTCAGACCCAATTCTGAGAATTCCCACCCCAAAATTTCCACTTAAATGTCATTGCCCAGAACTGAAGCACTTAACCAAACCTAACTGCAAGAGAGACTAGGCAATGTAGTCTCTTAGCTGTGCAGAGCACCACCTTGAATAAAACCAGGGTTTATTTCTAGGAAGAATGGAAAAATAGATACTGAGTGGGCCAAAAGCAGGTGCTGTCACAGCATTATATAATCGGTGAAGTCAGTGAGCTGGGCTGTGTGGTTTCAGCTGAGTTCAGTGCAGAGTGAATGTGAGATTGCTGAGATGGGGAAGGGTGTATGCTGTTAGGATGAACTCAGTAGGACAGGAAGAAATGTACAGAGCCAGGCATGAGATTAACAGCAGTGTAGCGTGCGATATATAATCACATGGGATGGGTGAGATGCTCAGGGTTGTGCACAGTCAGTCTGGGCTCTGAGAGATCAGTGAGCTGCTGGGTGGGGGCTGGGGAACAATGGTGCAGCAATGAAACACACTCTTTGAGGTTGACCCACATGGGAAGGTTCTGGGTTTTCATCCAAAGACTTCCTTGAGTGTATCAGGCATGTGTGTGTCCATTATCCAGGACTGGCTGAAGCTGGGGGCAGATCATGGCATCAAGACCCTGTTGGGGGTTCTCTCTCACATATTCTCTCTCTCTCTGTCTCTCTCTCTCTCTCTCTCGTTCATGGAAGAAATATGTAAGTAAACTATAACAGAAAGTACGCACAATCAATGTGGTCTCGATGAGATGGCAAGGGTGTCTGCAGTCAGTGTGAGCTCAGAGAGCTAGTTAGTGACTGTGTAGCTTGTAGAGGTGAACCTTCGCTAAAGCCTTTATAGCCATTTTTGGGCTTTCTAAGAAAGAGCCTAAGAGCTACTTAGCAAGATCAGGGAAAACTGGGATACACCCTGCTCTCCTGGATAAAGGCTGTGCCTACCCCCTCCACCTCTACCAGTGGCTGTCATCAGGGTCTGCCTTTGTTGGGACCTATGTTATAGACGGCCCCCTTGTCATTTCCAAGCAGGCTCCACTTTGCCGCTGTCCTTCTACGGCCAAGTTTCCTCAGGTTAGCTGCCTTCATACATCACAACAGGCAGGTTTATACACCTCAACCCGAAGCCAGAACTGCTAACAAATTACCTTGACACGTTGATTGCTTGCCTTATCTCACCCTAGAGGCCTCCTGAGTCCTTCTTCACATCACCACAAACACTTCCAATTACTGCACTGGTTTATCAGGGACTGTTTCCTTGTGTTCCGTTCAACTCTCCACGATGTTGGTGTCTGAGTAATGCATCCTCTGCGTTGGGGCTGAATCTCTCATACATTGGCTCCTGCTTCTCCCTACCCCCACTCCTATAGGATGTGATTTTTGGCCACACAGACTTGGCTTGTGGCCTCTGTGGCATCATCCAGCCCTAACTGTCCCTCAAGCAACTCTAGAACACCTATAGGGGGTCTCTATAAGAGATATTTCCAGAAACAGGTTCTGTCAAACATGTGGCTTCATCAGGCTTCTTAAGTTGCACAATGGAAGGAAATCATTACCGGAATTTCAAAGGGCACAACAGAGAATTTCAACATTAACCAGGAATGGTGTTCTGTTTTTTATCCAGTCAACACCAGTTAATGTCGGGAAGGAATAGCGGCTGTGTCACATGATTGCCAAGCACTGTCCCACATCCTTCCTGAGGTCAACATTCCCAACCCCACCAAACCCTGCAGCTCAAAAAGCAGCTACAAGTGCAGAGTACATTGTAATGCTGTGGAAATCCTCTACTTTGAGAGCCACATCTGAAATTGGGTTAGAAATATGGTTGACAATTTGTTCTTAAAATCATCATGAGCTTCTAAGGGATGACATTGACTCATCAACTTATCGGTCATTATCAGTTATAATTCTAGAAATGAACTCAATGTGGATTCGTAAGAATAATGGTCTGAAAGAACCACTGTGTGATAACCTACCCTATCTTCCCTTGCAGATGGATTAATACATTTTTTTGGAAAATGACAAGAAGTCTTGAGCTCATTTGTTCAAGAAGTTACCCACAGTTGAACACTCTCAAGAAACCTGCAAGACAAAGTGCCAGAGCTTTTTCAGACCCAGATATCGAATCTCCTTTTCCCAACCGAGGATTGTGATTTGGCTTAGTTATTTTGAATGTAGAAATGGTTTGCCTTTAATAATATCCTATAGAGATACATTAGGATTTTACATGAGATTTTACTACAAAAAGCTAGGCTCTATGAGGAACTGATTTGCGTTCACTTTTAGAATGAGGAAGAAGCAGTAGAAATGATCACCCATGAATCCAGAATCGAATATCCTGCAACCCAGAAATATGTCTGGTCTTCTCTGGAGAGGTGAACTGACCTCAATTTCAGGACACCACAGGAACTCAATATAAATTTGGAACACTATGTTACAATTTACAGAAGCATTGCTAACTCAACAACTGTAAAGAATAACAATTATTGTCCCTTGATTACAAAATATGTCTTCAGTCTAAGCATTTCTTGAACTCTTCTTACATATAAAATCAACTCTGGGATCAGGAAGTTCCTGAGAATCATGCCAGATGCCCAATGACTTGTGAGACTGTCAGCTCCCACAACGAACTTGTTTAGGTGGCTGCTGAACGAGATTGGATCTCCTTATTGGATCAGGTATGGTACTGATGAGGTACCCCAGAGCCAGGGTAGGAAGTCAGACAGAAAAATACAAGTCTGAGAACTACAAGTAAGAACTGAAAGGCAGGAAAAGTCTGTGGGACTCAGAAGCAAAACGAGCAGTCATGAATCAGAATGCATATCAGGAGTCAAGATTAAGTTCGTAGGTAACCAATCAGCAGTTAGAAGCCAGGAAACCCACAGGCACAGAGACCAATGCAAGTCAAAGGGTCAGAAACCAAGTGGGAAGTCAAGATAGCCAAGTAAGAGGCACCATCAGGATGGCCTTGAAGCAGAAATCCCCACTATTTCAGAGACGAAGGCTCTCACCTCACTCCTACAGGAGCAGAATGTGACCATTCCGGGTGGAAGAGATATAAGTAGAGGATCCCTGTAAAAACAGATGCAGCCAAAGGACAGGGGAAGAGAGTTTGGAATCATATGGAAGGGCATGTCATGACATCTCTTTCCATGGTGCCTGGAAAATCAGAGCTTTAAGCCAATAATTACCCCCCCACTGGCAGTTCAGGATCTCAGAGTGCAATTGGCCAGGAATAGCCACCAGGGATGAGGGAGACGTTGAGAAATGTTGCTCTGACACTTCCCCAGCTTCTTCTCGTGCCATCTCCCACTCCCCTACACCCTTTCCCTGATGGCTCACAGTCCAAGCACTTCCCTGATACCCGACTATAGTCCGAATTCCTCCTGGGGGCATGACACTCAGATTCCCATTCCTAGGAATTTTCCAAGCGAAATAAAAGTCTCTCTCTCTCTCTTTTTTTTTTTAATTTGGAATGCATATCACAGATACGAAGAGAAAAGGAAATATATCAAAGAAACTCTAACTGAGGTATAAATGATGAATATGCTTAGCTCTCCTAGAGGAATTTAAATTTAAAGAGAAAAACTAATTAACACAAAAGTACCTCTAGAACTCTATTCTCCTACTCTGGAGGAAAAGGGGTTGTTACCAAAACAAAACAAAACAAACAAACAAACAGAAAACTCTCTTCTGCAAAAAAAAATTATTTAAGCACATGATTTGCACTACAGTTCAGACAAAGTGCTAGCTTTCTTTCATTATAAAACTAGTTAACAATCAGGACTTCTAAGAGTTCTGTTTAAAGGTGATAACTGATTTGTCTCCTTTATCTTCCTTTTTTAATCAGATATACTTCTAGGAATAAACACAGATGATATGAATTATAGTGATTTGCAAAAACTGATATTTGACCATGTTAAAAAAAAAAACATTCTGGCATTTCTGTTTTCTAGGACAAGAGATAAATTATTGCTGAGGCCACATCACACAGTGAAAAGAACATGAACTCAGTGTTGTGAACAAGTCCGCCTTATCCCTGGCCCCAGCCTCCTCTCAGAGATAAGAAGAGACTTTGCAGAGTTCTTATGAAGATTAAAAATCAGGCATATGAAATATCTATACCCAGCCCAGCACATCATAGTTTTACAATGAATAGCGCCAACATTTTAAAGTTTATTTATTTATTTATTCCATGAGTGAGCGAGAGACAGACAGCATCCCCAACAGGGTTTTGATACCGTGACCCATTCCCAGCGGCAGCCAGCTCTGGATGGTGAGCGTGCACATACCTGGCACATACCAGGTATGCACCTAGAACCTTCCCATGTGGGTCAGTCTCGCAGAGCATCACGTTTTTACCACTGCACCACCATCCAGCCCCTGAAGCAATTGTTACTATCATGTCATTTAACTAAGAAACGCCCAATCATCTTTTGCCATAGTGTATGTCTACCTAGTCAATAGGTGTAGCAGAAAGAGTATTAGGAGTAGTGAGTGGTAGAAATTCTGGTCTAAGAGCAGAAAACGGGGCAACAATCCAGTTTTTTCACCAGTTAGCTGTATGGGTCTTACACAACACTTAACTTCTTTAGACTCCAGTTTTCTCATCTGCAAAATCAAGGACTTGAACACATCATTCTGGTTACGTCCAGACCTGAGGTCCTCTGCCACTAACTGATTACCTCCAGGACAGAGAAAAAGCTCTCAAAGGTCGCTCCTGTCTCGGAACAGCCTAACCCTAGGTGATCCAAGGTTTACCCCGTGTATCTCTGCATTCACCCTTTCACCAGCAGCTCCCCATCCTGCCTCCCCTCTTTGGGCCTTGCTGAAGTGCACAGATGGACTTTGCATCCAAACACCAGACACAGACCCTACCACTGTTACATGCACGCCCTGTAATCCAGGATAATTTCCTGAAGTCATCCGCACCTCAGTTTTCTCCCCTATAAATGTAGCCAAGTAATATCCACCTCATTGAGTTTTTATGAGGATTAGATGTGACATGTATGTGAACATGATTTATAAGCGCTATGGCACAGTGCAACATTAATAGAGCAACTGTGATTACTGGTGATTTACAGTGTTACAGACATTCTGTGGAAAGCAGCCCACCTCACTGGGTTCTGAGTCAGCATACTTGTGGAGCATCTACCTGGGCTCCTGCCTTCTTATGTGCCCTGCAGAATCATGCAGAATGGCATAGGATTTGCCTGTAATCAGATCCTGAGTTTAGTTTTTCTAACTGAGAAAGGAGGTTGGCTTAAGCTTTCACTTACAGTCAAGTGGCAGGAACTTGTTTTAATGGCCCAGAAAACTTTGCATCTCATCAGTAATATCCTACCCATGTGATCTGAGGTTTTCCTACTCCAAGAGGCAGTTGCAGAATTTCAGGAGAGTCACCCATAACTAATTGTAATAAATTCATCATTTGCTGGTAAGAGCTGTAGATCGATCCCTACAGGAGGCTTGATCTTTTTTATTACTATTTTTTCTTTTTTTTTATTTTTTTTTTTACCTTCAATCACTGTGTATCATCACAATATACCAAATGAATTTTCCCTTTGTGAATACATTGCATATTGGCTCACTCAAAGAAATTACCATATACGTCATCATCAACAGATCATTTTCCATTTTCGTGTCCCTTAAATGTTTTGCTTCTTTCTTTTCCCCTTGACTCCCTCCCTCTCATCCTCTCCCATTTCCCACCCTCTTCCCACACTATCCCTAGTATCACTGTTACTCTCCATGCTTCCACTCCTTTTTAACTTTGAGAGAGAGATTTTTGCTATAAGGCAAGTGTGTATGCTCGTAAGAGAGACAGAGAAACAGAAAGCGAGAAGTCACCCCCTCCCGGGGGTGGGGGGGGATGGCCATGCCACAATCCCTTCTCCTCCATTCTCCTCTTAGGATTTTGGGCATACACACCCGGTGTGTGTATCTGGGATCTGGGATTTGAACTGTGATCGACTACATGTGACTCTAGCAATGTAACCATTATGCCATCTGCTGGTCTCCATGCTTCTACTCTTAAGCACTGCTGGGCTTGCAGTTCTATGGAACCCCAGGTTCTCATGGTCATGAAGGGACCATAAGGCATATAAAGCAGTCTCAGAAGAAACTGAGCATGCCATCGGCCACAGAAGTGTCCTGAAATACCCCGTCTGCAGTGCTGGGCAGTGTCATAGTTCTTCCAAAATTCTCTCTCTATACTGAAGTCTAAAGCCCATTTGCTGAGAAAAGGTTTTAAGCAGTCATTTCTGAACATAGTCCCATGTGTTGGGTTTTCTGAGCAGTCAGCTGTGTGGACTCTTTAATCAGCATTTGCCTCTCTCTCTCCCCTCCAAGTCTTTCCAATCTACGTTTGCAGGTCTCTTGCCCTTGGATAGGGGTCGTCCCTTAAGCAGAAGAGTAAGCAACTATTCACATGGTGTAATTTGAGACATGTCACAATCCCCACTGCCAAAAATATCTTCCCCACCAAATGCCACAGCGCCTAAAATTCCCAGCACCAAACTCCCTGCTGCTGATCTTCCTCACCTTCCCTCCCAGTATCTGCACATTGGAAAGCACAGCTGCCCCTCCAGGCCTGTCTTGGTGTCCCTCTGTCCTGTAGCCTCCGTGATCAACCATTTGGAAGTGATGCCTTATTCCTCAGAACATACACACAGCCTAATTTGTTTTTCTTTCTTTTTTTTTTTTTTGTTAGTTTATTTACTTACTTCTCCCTTGAGGAGGAGAGAAAGAGTGAGAGCGCACACTTCCAATAGGGTGCTGATGCCACAATCCACCTCCAGCTCAGCCAGCCCCAGGTCATGGGGATAGTATGCCTAGTGTCAGGAGATCTCCCAATGCAAACTAAAATCTTCCCGTGCAGCTCAGCCTTGCAGAGTGTTGTGTTTTTCTGCTGTGCTGCTGTCCCCCTCGCCCCCCAGGCCTCTTTTAAAATACAAATCACTTTAAGGCCATTTCTGGCTCTGTGATGCACTGCTCAGGAGAAGCCAAATCCAACTTGGCAGCCAAGGTTTAAGTGTCCAGCCTGGTCAACCTAAGACCCTCTTGGTGACCAAGATCCAATGGGTTAGAGGACTGGAGGAAAGGGATTGCAGCATAACCAGACCTATGGAGGGTATTTCTTTCTCTCTCCGAAATATGCATGTGTGCCATACATGAAAAAAAAAATTAAATAGATAAATTATTTTATGTTTAGACATATATACTATCCCCGCTGTTACTTTATGTTTAAACACACACACTATTCCCCCCTATCTTTGTGCTACTCTTCCTTCCCCCAAGCACCCAGGCCCAGAGCGGACACTTAGCAAAGACTTAATATCTGACCAATGGTGTCCAGTGAGTGAAATGGATAGGGCAAGACACAGCTTCGCCTACGCTCAGATTTTGCTACTCGCTGGCTCCATATATTTCAGCAGTCACTTCACTTCTCAGAGCCTTATTTTTTTTTCTGTAAAATAAGACCAGAGCCAGGCAATAGCACAGTGGTAATACAACTGGGCCCACATGGGAAAGGCTGTCATCCTGATGAACACGTCAAGTGCATGCATGTATGCCCATGATCCGGGTCAACTGAGACTGGAAGTGAGTTGTGAGATGAAAACCCTGTTGAGGTTCCTTTCTCTCTCTCTCTCTCTCTCTCTCTCTCTCTCACACACACACACACACACACACACACACTTTCTCTTTCTCTCATAGAAGAAAAGAATAAACTTAAAAAATAAATAAGGCCATCGGAGAGATATAAAATCCCAGGGCCAGCAGTTAGCGTAATGGCTATGTCACTGTTCGCGTTCCAGACCCGGTGGCTTGAGACTCACACCAGGTGTGTGTGCGTGCGTGCCCAAGATCCCGAGAGGAGAATGGAGGAGAAGGGATTACAGCATGGCCATCCCCCTGGTGGCTGATTTCTCGCTTTCTATCTCTCTGTCTCTGTCTGTCTGGCGAGTGCACGTGCCCTATAGCACAAAAACCTCTCCAAGAAAAAAAAGAAATAAAATCCCAGAGCACTCCCAGCCATCATTGTGCTCCACCTGCAGCTCCCATAGGTTCACCAAAGGCCCAGAAGCATTCTTATAAGTTGTTTGACTGGGGCTGGCAGGTGGCATGATGGTTAAGGATGCTGGACTCCCACATGACCAACTGAGGTTCAAGTCCCGGATCTGGCAGCTTGCTTTCTCACTTTCCTCTCTCTCTCGTTCTCTTGTTCTGTACCTCTCGGGTCAAATTAAAATAAATAAATAAATAAATAAAGTTAAATAAAAAATAATTCTTAAAATTTTTTTTGTTTGATACTATATACTACAATAAGGTATTTTAAAAGATTAAAATGATAAGGCAAAAAGAAAAATAAATATAAAAAAATTATCTATGGTCCTATTTACTTACAAAAGTGGGGCATGAATTCAGCTTCGAGCTTCCCAGCAACTAAAGCAAAAAGGTATTAAAGTAAAAGCAGCTGGTTTTGGGGTCAGCCAGTGGCATGGTGGTTAAGGCTACTGGACCCCCCATGGTGGACAATGCTGTTCGAGTCCTAGAGCTGGTGGCTCGGAAAAAACGCACCAGGCGTGTATGTGTGCACGCCCAAAAGATACCGAGGGGAAAATAGAGAAGGGAATGTGGTTTGGCCATGCCCCTGGGGGTGCTTTCTCACTTTTCCTCTATGTTGCTCAAGAAGTACAGCTCTTCCTGATATTAATCCAAAAGAAACAGATGTAGTATCTTTTGTCCTCAAAACAACCACAGTAAATAAACCGGGGAGCTTCACAGACCTGTTTCCTGTAGCATCCCTTCTCGCAAGAATGTTCCAGTTATCTAATGATGCGTATAAACCTTAAAATAGTGGCTTAAAATGACAACAATTGCTATTATCTCAGGAAATTGATGAGGTTCCACTAAGTAGTTCTCACTTAGGGTCTTTTAGAAAGCTGTAGTCAGATGGTGGCTGGGTGTGTAATAATCTAGAGCCTCCACTGGGAAGACTCCAACAGCTTGGGGCTAGAACATCTGGCGCTCTTCAGATAGCTCTAGAGGGTCTCTCCATACGACCCATACGACCCTCTATCATGGCAGTGCTAGAGCAGCTGGAATTCTTACCTGGAAGCGCAGGCTGAGAGGGAGAGAGGCAGGCGAGCTCTATGACCTTCTAAAAGCCAGCCTCAAAGCCACACGGCATCACTTCTAACACATTCTATTTGCTAGAAACAAGCTACTAAGACCAACCTATGTTTAAGGAAAGGGTAATTTGTCTCTAGCTTTTTATTTTTTATTTTTTATTTTTTTTGGCTGAGGAGTGTCCAAGAATGTGGTAACATATTTTAAAAACACCAGTAATGTGGACCAGCTGGTGGTGTGGTGGGTTAAGGTGCTGGACACTCCCATATGGCCGACCACAGTTCGAGTCCCGAACCTGGTGGCTTACTTTCCTACTTTCTCTCTCTGTGTCTCTCTCTGGCCAAATTAAAATAAATGAATAAATAAATAGAATTAAATAAATAATTCTTTAAAAAAAAAAACACCAGTAATGACAAAATACAAATTTGCAATTCAATAAATATTTTTCTTTCTTCTTTTCTTCTTCTTCTTCTTCTTTGAGAGAAAGAGAGATTTTTGTTATAGGGTGCATGCACTCGCTGAAGAGACAGAGAAACCACAAGTGAGATATCATCTCCCAAGGGGATGGCCATGCCTCAATCCCTTCTCTTCCAGTCTCCTCTAGGGATTTTGGGCATGTATGCACACACGCCTGGCATGAGTTTTAAGCTGCCAGGTCTGGGACTCAAACTGCGGTTGACTATGTGGGAGTCCAGCACTATAACCATTATGTCATCTGCTGGTTCCTTTCTTTTTCCTCTTTCATTGCCAGAGAGCATGCACACTTTCCAGAGAGAGACACAGAGACAGAGAGGAAGGGAAAAAGCACTTGTCATGCCACAATCCCTCTCCTCCATTTTTCCGTTCTGTCAGGATTTGGGGCAAACGTGCTCACACACCCAGTGTGTTTTTCAAACTGAAGAGACCAACGTTCAAATGGCTCAGTTGGCTATGTGGGATCTGGCTGCCTTAATCACTAGGCTTACAGGGCCTGCCCAAATGCTTTCCTTTTGAAAACCAGAGAAGATAATCAGACTCAACCCAGGTAAAAGTCTCTGGAGTTGTGCTGTGTAGTATGGTAGCTGCTGCATAATTAGGTACTTAAAATTAAACTAATTAAAGTTAAATTAAAAATGTTAAGCCCACCTTCTTCTGTTTTAATAGCTGCCTTTCAATAGTTGTCAGATAGTCATACGGCTAGTGGCTACCATGGCGAACAGCACACCACGGAACATCATCGCAGAAAGTTCTGGTGAACAGTGCTGATCTAGAATAATGAAGGAACTACCCTTTGACTGTCAATCAGAATTGCTCACTCTTCTAATTAAGCTCTAGGTAGGCGTGGGGCAGCAGAGGTGTCCAAATTTTAATATTTGACAAGAGTAGAACTGCAAGAAATTCACATTGCTAATGAAAGATAGCCCACATATCTTAAAAATCAACCAAGCAGGAGGTGAGTTCACTTTCTTTAAAGAAAATGAAGGCTCCTAATGAAGACCCAGAGAGCAGCCCCCTCTCCACCTCTGTGTGGGGGTTGTCAGTAAGAACATACCAGCAGGACCAAAGTGTTCTTCCAAACAGTTTCCTAAAAACTGTTTCCTCAAAACAGCTGGGGGAAAGAAAAATATAATCAAAGCCACAAAGTTCATTCCCTCATTCTTTTATTCAACTTTAATGAGCAGGCATAGATGTTATTTGTACCTGAAAAAAATTAAAATAGATTTGACTAATCTCCCAGGTCCCAGAAATAAACAAATGTCAATAAGACACCCAAGAAACAGCTACTTTTTAATTGCAACATTTTCTAGCAAAACCATCAGAGAAAAATGGTTGCAAAATGCAGCCCTAAGTAGCTGAAAAAGTTGGCCGGCTATATATAATCATTAGATATAAGCCAATTAAATTGCAAATACTATCTGCCAAAAATGATGATTTTTTTTGGGTTTAGAAAAGTTGAATTCAAGCCACTCTATTTTCCAGTAAGATAAAGAGGCCATTTCTGGTTAGTGACAATAAAATGATATCACCACTACAGAGAAGTTATTTTTATACTTTTTATAATAAGGGGACATGCAGTTAGATCATGCACGAATTGTTTCAAATCATTAAGACACAAATTAAAAAGAAGAGTTAAAGGAGGCAGAGGCAGAATATAGTTCCAGTTTTTAAAGATTAGAATAATTATCTGATCCGTAGGAGACCATTCCCAGGTACGCTTGTGGTCTAAAGCTCAGATTGCACGTAAGCATTAGTCATCCAGATCTTGAATCCATGTTCATTGAAAATCTATTTGTCCTTCCCCAACCTCTCTCCACCCTTCTCCACCCTGCTCATGCCTCACACAGCTGACTTGTATAGGCCGCATCAACAGGCTCTCTTGCCCTTTCTAAAGGAGTTCAGCCAAAAGGAGACACTGGCAGGAGATTAGAAGATAAGGAAATAGATTAGAGTATCTATCCTTCCCCCACTGCCCTGCTCTCTCCCTCCCTGCAAGGGTACCATGGATTAGCTGCATTCCTTAACCATAGGCTGTAGCTCATGTCAGGTCGCCCTTCTCATATAGCTATGCTCCACGCATTCCAGTGACACCTCACTTCCTTGTTTTGGGGCCACAATGTGATGTTTTGATATATACATATAATATGGGATAATAGCCATATTCATTGCCTCAGAAGTTTATCATTTCCTCATGGTTAGAACATTCAAAATTCTCCCTTCTACAATTTTGAAACATACAGTATATTATTGCTAACTGTAGGTACCCTACTGTGCAACGGTACACTAACACTTAATCCTCCTATTGAACTGTAACTTTGTACCATTGACCAACTTCACTTGCCCTTGTCACCGCTACCTTTCCCAGTCTCTGATAACTAGCCACTACTCTCTATTTCTCTGAGATCAATATTTTTAAATTCCACATACGCATGAGATTGTGCAGTATTTCTCTCTCAGTGCCTGGTTTATTTCACTTATGTGATGTCCTCTAGGCTCATTCATGCTGCCACAAATGGCAGAATTTCATTCTATTTTACGACTGAATAGTATTCCATTGAATCAATATATCACATTTTCTTTATCCATTCAACACTTGATCAACATTTAAATTGTGTTCACACCTTTGCTATTATGAACAGTGCTGCAAAAAAACATGGATCTACAGCCATCTCTTTTTCTTACTGATTTCTTTTTTTTTTTTTTTTTTTTTTTTTGTTTTTTTACCTGTGGGGGTATTGCTTGTTATATGTACCCGAGATCCTAACTTGTTGACTATCAGGTAAAAAGCGTACTAACCCTTTGTCTCTGTGAGGGTAAGAGGGAAGAAACGATGGGTTTTACACCCATCTTTTTTTTTTTTGTTTTTTTTTTTTTTTTTTTTTTTTTTTTTTTGGTTATTTACACAGTAGTGGAATTGCTGGATAATATGGTCATTTTAATTTTACTTTTTTGAGTAAACTTTTTTGAGTTTTTCATAATGGTGAATATTTTACATTCTCACCAACAGTCTATAAGAGTTCTTCTTTCCCACACCCTCCCCAGAATTTGTTAGTTTCTGTCTTTTTTGCAGTGACCACTCTAATTGGGGTGAGATATCATATTATGGTTGTAATTTTCATTTCCTTGATGATTATGATGGTGGACATTTTTTCATATATGTGTTAGCCATTTGTGTATCTTCTTTTGAGTAGTGTCTATTCAGATTATTGCCCTTTTTTTAAATCATATTATTTGGGTTTTGTTGTTGTTATTGAATCATTTGCATGTCCTACACATTCTAAATATTCATCCCTTGTCAAATACATAGTTGGCAAATATTTTCTCCCATTCAGGATGTTGCTTTTTTACTCCATTGATTGTTTTCTTTGTTGTGCAGAAGCTTTTTCATCTGATGTAATCTCGTTCATCTACTTCTTGTTTTTGTTACCTATGTTTCTGAGGTGACTTATGAGTTGCAGTGGCTCCCCACTATTAGCCTAAGTATCTTGTAGGTTTTCCTCAACCCTGCCTATACCTTGGTCTGTACACTCAGGCATCGCGTAACAGCATTTCAGTCAGCAACACACCACACACACAACAATGGTTCCATAAGACAATACTAGGCTATACCATTTAGGTTTGTGTAAGTACACTCTATGATGGTTACACGACTACACAATCCTCGGAATGTATTCCTGTTTTTAAGTGAGGCATAATTGCAGTTTCTCTAATTAAACACTCTTTAGTTATTCAGTTTGTGTGGACTTTTCCACAACCCCTGATGATACACCAGTTCATTATTAGTTTTTATGCACAAAGAAGAACAAAGAAAGAGTCACCAAATTTATAAATAGTCTTAATTATTTCTGAAAGACTTTTCCAACACACTAGAAGGAGTGCAATGTTGTTAATAATGGAATATTGTACTCCAATCCAAACTGTTACTCATAGAAAATATTAGCCAGGAAAAAAAAAATCCAAAACTACCATTTACTTTTAAAAGTGTAATGAAAAGTCCACCGAAATGATGGCACTATGATTTTTATAGAGGAATATTGTTCTCGAAATAAAGAAAAGGACAGGGGAGTTTAACCAGATAAAATTAATAAGAGTAAACAAATTATCCCCCAATTAAAGCAGGACTTGAGCAATTCCGAGAGTAAGCGTTCTCGAAAGGTGCCTTGTAATGATAGTACCACATGCGGACATAATACATGGACCCAATCAGCAAAGAGACTTGTTATTTCAAAGATCAGTAAAGTTGTTCTTCAGTTGAAGTCCTTGAAGATATACTACCTTATACCACCATGCGGTAAAAGAACAAAATCCTTGAAGTCAGACAGATCTGATTTTCAAATCTCCAAGTCAAAATCTTTTATAACGTGGGATAAATAATATTTCCACTGTAGGGTAATTGTGAGAATTAAACATAAATGTATATTTAAAAATACCTAACATAGTACCTGATTCACTTAAAAAGTCATTAAATGGAAATTCAAAAACAAACCCAACAAAAGAAAACCAATAACTTACACCCTAAGCAGCTTGAAAATCAGCAAGCAGATCAGGAAAACAGATTGGAAAAATAGCTGGTTAAAGTACCCTCCCTCCAAATCTTCCTATGTATTATATAATGTTTTAAGAACCTCGATAATGGAGGAATTCCCTTCTAAAATTTCCTCCCATAAGAAACAGTCACCTAAGGGAATTTTCTCATTCTCTGTCCTGGAAGACCTCCAACTATTCTTCTTCATCTAGCTTTCTGTTTCAAAGTTAATTACTACTTTTCACAGTGCACCACGGAGAACATTTCTTGCTATCACAAACTATCGGGGAGGTCATCACAGTTCAAATGAGTACTGGACTGATGCAGGCATCCCACTGGCAACCACAGGGCCCTTTACTGCCCTGAGTGAATGCCCAGCTGGGTCTTCTATTTGTTTTTTTGAGATTATCCCACCTGAGTGACAGAACATTGTCTTTGCCTGGGTTGGCCACATCTAGGACCCAGAAATAAGGTCATTGTTTCCTGTCAAACACCTTTTTTTCTGTGTTTGGGGTTATGCCACAGATTTGTTACTGACTCTACTTCTGGACAGAATTCATTTTTTAACAGCAATTTATAAGTTTTTTTTTAGCAGGACCATAGGAAGTGGGAATAAGTATAAAGTATTTTGACAAGTAACAGAGGAAAAGAATTCCAAAGACTGAGACACTGCCTAATGTGATGAAAAGATCAGCAAAATTACATGTGAGAGGACTCTGAACACAAATCAATTCAGAAACTCTGCCCTATCCCTGGAGCTGGTTTACAGATTCCTAACACTACAAACCCACCCCCACGCCCCTACATTTCCCAGTTCCTGATCCTGGAGTTGGTGTCCCATGGATCCTCAAGACCAAGTTCCCAGTGAACTCCTCTTTGAAATGCTGTTTGGTGAACAGAACAAATGCAGGTAGAGCTTACACTGGGACCAGCAGTTGGCATAATGGCTATGTCACTGGACTCCCACGTAGTCGACCACAGTTCAAGTCCTGGACCCGGTGGCTTAAACTCACACCAGGCACATGTGCATGCGTGCCCAAAATCTGGAGAGGAGAATGGAGGAGAAAGTATTGTGGCATGGCCATCCCTCCCAGGTGATGATTTCTCGCTTTCTGTCTCTTTCTGGTGAGTGCACATATCCTATAGCAAAAACCTCCCCCCCCCAAAAAAAAGAGCTTACACCTAGTTAATGCCCACAATCTGCCAGGCATTACACAGCATATCAGTTAATCCTGATGGTAATCCCAGAAAATAGATCACATAATCACAATTTCATAGGTACAGAAAGGCTTTGACAACTTATGTAACTTGCTCAAAATAAACTTGTAGAACTAGAATTTGCACCAAGTCTTCCCATCTCCTATTCTTCTCCTTCTGTCCTGCCACATGTTCATCAAGGACTTTCTCCACTCTTCAGCATCTGGACATAGAGCTATGAGACTCTGAACACATTACCTTCACTCTGCCATCAGCTCTTCATCTTCTGCACGAAGCTGTCAGAAAAGAGTGTAAATGTGTATAACCTAAGTGTACAGCGTCTTCCTAATCTATCATTCACTTTATGTATCTGGGTGTTTGACAGTGGACACCTGTATCAGTTGTCTGTCATTGCATAATAAACCACCCCAAAGTTAGTAGCCTTGAACAATAATTTCTTATAGCTCATGACTCTGTGGGCCACTTGGGTAATTCTTCCACTGGTTTTGCATGGACCCACTCCTGCAAATGCTGGTGGATTACCTGGGAAGAGTGTTCACAGGCAGCTCGAGGCAATAGATCTTCTCTTTCCACATGGTCTCTCATAACAGACTTTTACATAGCATAATTATCTTGGGGAAGCTTCCAAGAAGACAAACTCCAAAGTACAAGCATTTAAAAAAAAAAAAAAAATATATA
>NW_006206042.1:1481572-1512087 GCF_000334495.1 Tupaia belangeri chinensis | reverse complement strand
TTGGTTTTTGAGAGGTTTTTGCTATAGGGCGTGTGTGCTCGCCAGAAAAACAGAGAAAGACAGAGAGACAGAAAGTGAGAAATCACCTCCCAAGGGGGATGGCCACACCACAATCCCTTCTCCTCCATTCTCCTCTCAGGATCTTGGGCACGCACACACATGCACCTGGCGTCAGTTTAAGCCTCCGGGTCCGGGACTCAAACTGCAGTCCACTACATTGGAGTTCAGTGACATAGCCATTATTCTAACTGCTGGTCCCTATTTATTAAATTTTATTTATTTATTTTATTTTTTATTTTACACATTTAATCACCATACATCCCTTTACTTATAAATTGCATTTAGCCAACATGAATACACTTCACACCAGTCCAGTTGAAGTACTGAACACATTATCATCAACTGATAATAACCCACTTCTGTATCCCATAAATGTCCTGCCTATCTCTTTTGCTCCTTAATTTCCTTCCTTACATTCTCCCCCTTCTCCCATCCTCCTCCCGTATTGTCTATAACCATTTTCAGTGTATCTATGTTCAACCTCTCAGTTTCCACCATAGAGTGCGGACAGTCAGTATATGTTAAGTGGAGACATACAATGTCTCTCTTTCATAGCCTGGCTTGCTTCACTCAGCAGCAAATCTCCCATATTCATCCACTTTCCTCCTCAATTCTCCTCTCGGGATCTTGGACACACACGCACACATGCCTGGCATGAGTTTAAGCCACTGGGTCTGGGATTCAAACTGCAGTCGACTACATGGGAGTCCAGAGACATAGCCATTAGGCCAACTGCTGGTCCCAGTGCAAACATTTTTTAAGCCTTGGTTTACAACACATGTGCTAATAATGTTCCAAGTCTAATAGCCAAGCTTAGAATCATTGTGGAAAGACAATAATCAGAGACATAGACAGCACAACATGTAGTTCAGAAAGGGAGCCACATCATCATCACTGCTCCATCGTAATTCTGAAATCCAGTCATGCATATGTTGCAGGACTTCCCTGCTCTGGGTACAGAGAATGGTTCTTGGAGAGAATCAAGTTCTACCCTCTGTAAGTATATGTTTTTGGGGGGTTTTTGGGGGGTTTGTTTGTTTGTTTGTTTGTTTTGAGAGGTTTTCTCTATAGGGCACGTGCGCTTGCCAGACAGACAGAGAGAGACAGAGAGGCAGAAAGTGAGAAATCACTCCCCAGAGGGGATGGCCATGCCGCAACCCCTTCTTCTCCATTCTCCTCTCGGGATCTTGGGCATGCACGCACATGCGCCCGGTGTGAGTTTTAAGCCACTGGGTCCGGGACGCAAACCACGGTTGATTACATGGGAGTCCAGCGACATAGCCATTACACTAACTGCTAGTCCCATGTAAGTGTATGGTTTTGACCCTTGAGATCGACTCGCTTTTCAATAAAAATTTCTTGTGTTTGTAGCTGAGTAATTTTGTCAGTTTATTTCCTGTCTCTTTATTTTGAACTTCCTCTGTACCATTTAGTCTACACCAATCCAGTTGTTAGTAAATTTTATGGAGTCTCTACATACTCGGTTGTGTACACTTCGTTAGATAATATCTAGGCCCACAAGCATTTTCGAGGCAGGCCTCTACTTTGGTCATAAGTCAAGGTGCCCTTGATGTTCTTAGAAGCCCTTTTGCCCAGCTGAAAATGTGTAGTAGACGTTCTCGATCTTTCCGTGGTCTTAACAAAGTCTTGTAGCTCCACCCTTGATTTCATTTGTAGCCGGAGACCAGTTCTTACTTTGAGAATCTTTTGCCAGCGGGAGAGACTGAAAATGGGAAAGTTTCATTTCCCAACCTATAACACATCTCGGACACTTCATATTTGCTCTAAATTCTGCTTGCAAATACAAGTTCTTTCTTTAGTTCCTCTCTCTTCCTATACCCTAGGATATGTAACTTTTAAAGCTAATTGAGCCCTTCATCAATCTAAATGGAAGTTTTCTTAAGCCAGACCCACAAGTTCATTAAGTATATGTTCTATCTTCCAAGTTTCTGGAGGTGACAGTGTTGCCCTCTGTAATATGGTTTGTCCTTTTTCAGCCTCCAGTAGCTGCTTCCTATAAGGTTGTCATATCCCCTGACACTCTATCTGCTGCTCCTACTGCTTTGCCAGCCACTCAGTCTCAAAGCCAGTCCCTTAGGGTTTTGTTACAGTCACACATGACTTTCAGGTATCAATTTTTATATCAGTTTTCCATTTCTGTGTGGCAAACCATCCGAAACCTGGTGGCTTAACAACTTATTATTTCTCATGGTTCTATGGGTGAGCTGCCTCATTCTCCTGCTGGTTATGCCCGAGATCACTCATGCAGTTGAGGATTTCCAGAGATTGAGCTCAATTGGCCTCTCCTACTTCACAGTATTTAACTCTGCACTTCTTCACAGCATGGTAGTATGTGCTCTCAGGGTTCCAGTGGGTCAAGCCCCAGTGTGCAAATGCTTGCCAATCCTCTGCTCCCATCACATTTGCTTATGTTCTATGAGCCAAAGCAAGTCACATAGCCGAGCCCAGTACCGATGTGGTAGACAAATACTTGAACATGCGGTCTTCCAAAAGTTCATGGAAAGTGCATGTATAGAAAAACTATGCAGGCCTTTCATTTTTGTACCAAAATAAACTCATACTTTAATTTCATTTTTCACTTTTTTACATCTATTTTATACATTAGTCACTGTACATCATTGCAACTTGTAAAATGAATTTTCCCAACATGAATACACTGCACACCAATCCTGTTACTTTTTAAAGACCCCTTTTACAAGGGTGTGGATAGTAGATGGTGTGATCCAGTAAAGTCCCTGCTCTAACAGTCTATGTTAGCACCAAAGTGTAAGTTTCACACTTTTCTCTATGCCCCAGTTCAGTTATATAGCCCAGTATCTTATTAACTTAGGCATGTTTGGTACATACTTGTTTAATTGAACAGAAGAGATACAGAGTTTTATAAACATAAGGACAAGGAAGGCTAAGATTACTACCGAAGTAGTCTACTAGAAATCCAAAAGACTAAAAAAACAAATCTAACAACTTCAGAAGCATTGTTTTCACCTCCATCTTTCCAGGTTCTTATGCATTCGATACTTGTTCTGGATGGAGGCCTTTAGGGTTTCATGAATGTCAAATAAATGACTCTGATTCATCAACTTTGTATCTGTTAACGGTCAGAGTAATTCTGTATGAATTTGCAAATTTTCTCATCCTAAATAACTGTTTGAACATCTGAACATCATACAATGTAGATTCCTGTATTTACACAAGAGAAAAAGAATTTAATAGAACCACTGGCATTTCAAATCCAGTATTTGAATTTCACTAAGACCAGACGTCGGACTTGATTTGTCTTTCTCATCTAAGGATACAGGTATATTTAGTTTTTCACTAAAATAAAGAGAATCTGAAATGTGTTTTAAGGGCCTCAAAGGTTCGCTTCCTATGAGTCATCTTCTTCAGAAGAGGATGGAGTTCTTCATTAATAGTAGTGGTTAATGATGAACACATTTCTTTTTTTTTTTTTTTTTTTGAGAGACTTTTTCGCTATAAGGTGTGTGCGCTCACCAGAAAGACAAAGAGAGACAGAGAGACAGAAAGCAAGAAATCACCCCCCAGGGGGGATGGTCACATCGCAATCCCTTCTCCTCCATTCTCCTCTCGGGATCTTGGGCACGCACACACACGTGCCCAGCATGAGTTTTAAGCCACTGGGTCCGGGACGCGAACTGCGGTTGACTACATGGGAGTCCAGCGACATAGCCATTACGCTAACTGCTAGTTCCCATTACGCTAACTGCTGCTTCCACACTTTTAAACTGACTCTTGATTAGTGACGTCTTGCTTTCAAGAATTGATAGGCCATAAAACTCTGTGCTAAAAGATACATTTTCCCTTGCTACCAATTGTGAGTCTAAGAATCCAGGTATGTTGGCACTATTTTTTCCCCATGAAGCAGAATTTCCCATCTCAGTGTGACAAGAGAATTCACTGAAAACTCAATTAATAGATGAGGGGTTTTTTGTTCTGTTCTGTTGTGTTTGCTCACTTGCTTGCAATACAATTAACCCTTCGCCTAAGTTCTAGCGAACGATGTCCCTACTCCAATCTGGAGGACAACGGGAGGACTTCCTGAACCTATTCTTTGGGACCGTATGGAGCCACTAAAGCACTTGGTATTTGAAACACCTCTGACAAATGATCCTGATAAGTATATAGAGACTACTGTGATGATAATTATATCAATAGCCAGCATTTATTGATTTCTTACTGTGCCAAACATTGTTCAAAACACTTTACACGGGTTATTCACTTAATCCCTACAACTCTATGAGGTAGGCATTCTGATTATCTCCCCTGTACAGAGAGGGGCATTGAGCACAAAAGAAATTTACTCAGGGATAAACAGGCTTACGTGGCAGCGCCAGGGTTTGAACCAACCACCAGCTCTATTGTTTCAAAGATCCTGGTGTCAGAACTTAAAATGATTTCCCATATCGATGGCCTTGGGACTGTATCCTCAGTAGCAAGTCCCTGACCTTCGTATGCTTTGATGCTGATTTCTCTAACTCTCTGATTATTTAAACAAATTGTAAATAGGCGATTACAGAAGCTTCTGAATGGTCATCTAAGCCCAAGGGCATCTCAGCCCAGGCCCGTTACTCCTGAATCGTCCAGGAGTCCACGTTCTCCGAGAACTCGGATGGAGTTTCTCCTCAGGCCACCATCTCCTCAGGTATCTCCTGAACTTCGATCCCACAGAGCTGGAACTCTCATGCACCATGCACCTCCAACACCACCCTGAGCGTCACCCTAACACACACCTGATCACAATCTGTTTCCGGAAGCCTTCCTCTATGCCAGGCCCCGTGGTAGGCACAGCAGCAGATAGACCCGCGCACTGGGAGATTGCATTTCTAATAGCCCTCACTCCCACTTTGAGAAACATGATTGGTTCTGGAAAATATCAACTTGGAAGTAATGGGAGGGGGGACTGTAGAAAAGATTCAGATGAAACCATCTTTATAGTCCCTTCCAACCCTACCCCCATCTTCTTGATTTCTCTCTAAGGCAGGCATTTATTAGTTGGATTTCAACACACACACTTGTACCTGTAATTACTATATAATGTCTGTTTACTTTTTTAAACGAAATGAATTTAAATTAATCTTGTTTTGTGAATTTCAAGGCACCCCCTGAGATAAATGAAGACACTCCAGGGTGTCATCAAACCAGTGCTGGGAATCCTTGCTCTAAAATGTGGAGAAGCAGGCTCATTAAACCTTCAAGGAGCCAGAGGGGAGAAATGCATATAGATATACAGGCAGAGAGAACACATTAAAGAAAGAATTTTATAAGTACATTATTCACTTATACTTACACACACACACACACACACACACTAAAAGGTAGTGCACCAAAATGTGGTTATCTTTAGGTGCATTGTCTCCTGTAAACTTAACATCGATGCCTTTCATTTCTAAGTTCTCTGTGCCGCAGAGGAGATGCTGGGAACAACATTTTCAAAACCCCCTTCCCCATCTATCTTGAGTGGCTATGAAAGGCACTCGTGTGAAATTTTGAAGAAGACAGAAGAGACCATTATTTCCTAGAGGCAGGCAAATGCAGGGGAAACGACAAGGGGTGTGTGTGTGTGTGTGGTTGTTTTGTTTTACTTTGTTTTTTTAGAGAGATGTTTTTTGCCATAGGGTGTGTGCACTAGCCAGAGAGACAGAAAGTGAGAAATCACTCTTCTAGAAGGGATGGCCATGCCGCAATCCCTTTTCCTCCATCCTCCTCTCAGGATTTCTGTGTACGCACACGCGCAGTGTGAGTTTCAAGCTACCAGGGCCAGTACTCAAACAGCGGTCAACCATGTGGGAGCCCAGTGACATAACCGCTATGTCATTTGCTGGCCCAAGAGATGCCAAATTTAAGACAGCATCTAGGTGAATATCCTGAGACTCCTTAGGTCAGTAAATGATGCAGACTGAGATCATCAGTGGGAGGTTTCCAGTTGTTCCGGAGATTGACAGTGCACTGGCTTCCAGGCCAGGTCTTCAAGAGCATCTCACTGAGGTGTCACAAGCTAGAATCACCTGGAACCTCTAATGCCTTATGTCGCTTCCCTTCCTACCTCAAAAGCATAAGGTGTCTTCTCTTCTCCTAATTGAACATCAACTAAGAGAAAAGGTAATCATTTCTTTTCTTTTCAGAGGATATGTATTTTAATGCTTTTACAATAAACATATATCATTTGTATAATATAATATAGCAATAAAAGTTTTACATGAGTTTTAAATATATAATAGGACCAGTTCTATGGCTTGGTGGTTGGTGGTTAAGGTAGCTGGATCCCACATTGGCAACTGTGCAGTTCGAATCTCAGACCTGGCAACTTCAGAAACACACTAATACACTGTGTGTGTGTGTGTGTGTGTGTGTGTATCCCCAAAATCCTGAAAAGAGGGAGAGATGGAGAAAAAAGGATTATGGTGTGACCATTCCCCTTGAGAGGTGCTTTCTCCTCTCTCTATCTCTCTTTCTCTGTCTCTCTCTGGTAAGCTCATTCACCTTCTGGATATATATATATGTGTATACATATATATGCACACACACATTGATATGCATGTTAAATGTTCTTTTTTAAAAGAATTATTTTATTTGGGGAGCAGCAGTTAGCATAATGGCTATGTCGCTGGACTCCCATGTAGTCGACCGCAGTTCACGTCCGGGACCCGGTGGCTTAAAGCTCCCACCAGGTGCGTGTGCGTACGTGCCCAAGATCCTGAGAGGAGAATGGAGGAGAAGGGACTGCGGCGTGACCATCCCCCCTGGGGGGCGATTTCTCGCTTTCTGTCTCTCTGTCTCTATCTGTCTGGCGAGCACACATACCCTATGGCAAAAACCTCTAAAAAAAAAAAAAAAGAATTATTTTATTTGACTTTATTTACTTATTTTAATTTGACCAGAAAGAGAGAGACAGAGAGAGAGAAAGTGAGAAAGCAAACCACCAGGTCTGGGACTTGAACCGTAGTCAGCCATGTGGGAGTCCAGCGCCTTTACGACCACACCACTGCCAGCCCCATATGTTAAATGTTCTGATAGAAACGCTATGAGAGCTCAGAAGAAGAGTAGAACACATGAACCGTAAGGGAGCAGGGAGGGCTTCCTAGAGAAGGTGTTCGGTTCTCTGGCTGACTGTGGAGGGAGAGGAGGCGTTGCTGCAGACCAGAGGTGAGCAGGACAGGGCGAGGGTGCAGCCTGGACACGGGCTCATGAGAGCACTCTCCTTCTCTGATGACCCCTATGCTGTTCAGAGTGATGGGACACACACTACAGACAGGAGGTAAGACGAGGCTGAAGTGGAAGCAAGAGGCCTGGAGGGCTTCGTATCCCAGTCTCTCTGTTGTGAGCTTTTTTTTTTTGTTGTTTTATTTTATTATTTCTTATTCACATTTAATCATTATACATCTTTGTGGGGTATAATATGGATTTCAAAGCCTACATGCAGTGTGCAATCATCAAATCAAGGATATTATCGTATTCTTTTCTTTATGCCAGAAGGTGGGTATGCTTACCAGTGAGAGACAGAGAGTGACAGAGGCAAAGAGAGAGGGAAAGTGCGAAAGCTCCCTGCATGGGGGATGGCAACTCTTCTCCATTTCTCCTTTCGAGATTTCAGGCACACATACCCAGTGTGTTTTTTAAGCCGCCAGGACTAGGACTTGAACCTTGTGGCTCAAGTCGACCACGTGGAATCCAGCAGCTTTAGCCACCACACCACCAGCTGGCCCCGCAGTAACTTTCAACAAAGAGCACCACATTATGATATGTACCATTAATTTTTGCTCTGCTGGGTTTTCTTTATTTTTTCAAAGATTTTCAGATAGACATAGAAGATTGGCAAGGTGTGTTTTTCTCACTCAGTCGTGGCATGCCGTTGCACAGACCATGTGCCCCATCTACATGCATTCCCATGTCTACTAAAGGCTTCTTTCCTGAGTTTCTTCTACCCACCCTTTCCTACCTCCCATTCGGTCTCCCTCAGAGGCAATAAGGAGCTACTGAGGAGCTGGAAACGGAAGACCTGTGTTCCGTGAAAGTCAGCACGACTGCACAGAGGAGGCATGTGGGGAGGCTGGAGGAGAGGGCCAGGCAGAGAGCCAAGGAGGTGACGGGTCCTAAGGAGGTCTACTGTGGAGGGGGCACCGGGGGACATGAGAGGAGTCTGTCTGTCCACAGCCCCATCCCTTTTCCTCCCAACTGCAGAGAGGCTGGACGTGCTGAAACTCCAGGGTAATTACTGGGCCAGCTTCTGCCATGTTTGGAACGAGGTTTAAAGGAGGGGAGAATAGGGAGTGATGTTTGAAGCATTCCTCCAGAAAGGAAATCTGAGAACCACACCCTTCCTACGAACAAAAACAGGAAAGGCACATGTACGTTTCTGCATGTTTTTCTTGGACAGCTCCCTAACCTGTAGATAAAGCCTACAGATCGTTCTAATCCTGGACTCTTGGGCATTTCTCCCTGACCTCGGGCTTTCACCCAGGTCACTCAGGCCCCTGTGGGCCCTCTCCCTTTGCTGCTGGGTTCCTCTGCTCACACCCCTGCTCGGCTGCTGCTTCTCAGTTCCAGAGGGGAGACACCTGGAGGTCTCCAAGTCGCCTCCTCTGTGACCAAGCTATGTTTTGAGTGCTACCAGTGACCATCGAGCAGAGCCGCAGGACAAACCTGTCTCTACCGGGCTTCTCAGGTAGAGGTGTGAACGTGATCCACCTGGAGATCCCACAGGTGTGGGGTTGGGCCTGCGAGGCCACATTTCTCACAAGCTCCCGCATGAATCACACCTTGAGAAAAGCACTGCTCTACAAGTGGATGCACGGACAGCCAGGAGCTCAGGAAGATGCCTGAAGGAAACCAGTCACTGACAATTCCTAAGCTCCACTGATTCATCACATTTGTTGCCTTTGAATAGAAAATGAACTGAGTGGTCTGTAGTTTGGGAGATTGGAAACTTAAGGAGGAAAGAGATGAAAAATAAAACAGCAGTTTAGTGAGCAGCAGGTGGCATGGTGATGGCTCGGGGGTGATTTCTCACTTTCCCTCTCTGTCTCCCTCTCTGTTTCTCTTTGACAAGCGCATGGACCTTACAGCAAAATAGTAAAAACAAAAACAAACAAACAAACAAAAAAAAACAGCAATTTAGAAACCTCAGGGGTCAGGCCAGTTGGCAGCGTGATAGTAAAGATGACTGGAGCCCACATGGTCCACAGCATGGTTCAAGTCCCAGATCTGGCATCTTGAAAAATCATACCAGACACTTGTACTTGTGGACCCAAAATCTCAGAGGAGGATGAAGAAAGGGGTGCAGTTTGGCCATACCCACTAGGGGTGCTTTCTCACTCTCTCTGGCAAGCACCTGTGCCTTAAAAGAAAACCTAGTATTGCAACCAATATCCAATATATTAAAGATAAGAAAATAAAATAGATGATAACACATCGCCACAAACTCAGTGGCTAAAGAAATGCATTTATTACTGTTACAGTTCTGCAGGTTCTAAGTCTTATTACAGAGCAGCTGGGTTTTCTGCTCCAGCTCTCACTGGGCTGAAAGCAAGTGCCAGGCAGCCTGTGGCTCAGGGCAGCATGAACCGTAGAAGCGAGAGTCCACCAAACGCTTTTCATTGCCAAGAGGCTCTTACCTAAGCAAGCACTCCACTTTCTGCTCTCGTCTCTGAGGAAAGGCTTTTCAAAATCCCACGCCTGGCCCCGCCTCCTTTCCCCTCTCCAGCTCCCTTCGAGACAGCATCCGGTGTAAGACAGCATTCTCCAACATCCAAGCTACAGTTTGAATGTGCTCCTGGAATGGATTAAAGGCGAAACATAATTTTAGGTTCCATACAGGCAACGGAATTGTCAAAAGTACAAGAAATCAACAAGCAAATTGTGAGATTTCTGTTACAGTGTGTTCTCTAACTACTGTACATAAATCACAAATTTTCAGTAAGACAAAAAAGGAGAAACAAGGAAAAGCTATCAGTGCCATCTTGTGGAAAGACATATTAAAATGTCCAAGATACTCTGGCCACACCCCAGGGCATTTCAAGCCTCCACACCCAAGGGCAGCAGGCACTCAACAGCAGATCTGACGGGTAGGCGCTTCATCCAAATTGCTTGTTTCCTATGTCATGGCTAGTTGTTAAATAATTTGTGCATCATCTCTAACCATACAAATACCACATAAACCTCATACCGTGAACATCTCTCTCTCTCTCTCTCTCTCTCTCTCACACACACACACACACACACACACACAACCTATACCCAGACTACTCTGGTTTGTTCCTTTACACAACATGGTTCTCCAAATGTGGAAAATGTACACACACTCCCCCCAATAAACACATGCGCAGACCACAGTGACTTCAGACCGCAATTGCTTCAAGTATAACTTTTTCCTTTTAATTAACTTTGTATTTATTTCATTTCACTTCTTGAGTTTCTTCTCTCCTCCAAATTGAGTATTTCTGTTTTCTATTGCAACATATCAAATTATTCTAAAATGTGATGGCTTAAAACAGTAAGTATTTATAATCCCAGTTTCTGTCGTAAGAAATTTAGGAAATGCTTCTCTGGGTGGTTCTGGTCCAAAAAATGCATGAGGTTATAGTCAAGATGTTGGGTAAGTCATGTAAAGTCTAGATGGGGTAGAGGATCCAGTTCTAAAACCCTGACTCACTCGCATGGCTGTTAGTAGGAGGCTTCAGTTCCTCACTACCTCGATCTCGCCGTGTGACTGCTTGAGTGTCCTCACAACATGGCAGCTCTTCTTCCCAAGAGAGAACAAAGCCAAAACCGAGTCTTTTGTGAGCCTGCCTAGGAGGTCACTTACCACAAGCCATTCCACAATATCCTACTAGTTTGAAAAACAACCATATCAACATGGAAAAGGATTATATAAGGCATGAGGGGGCTCATGGGGGGCCGTCTCTCGGAGGCTGGCTACCACATCACCCCACCTGAAGTCCAGTGTCCAGATTATCAGGTACTAGATGTAAAATGTGTTTAGACACAGGAAAATCAGAATATATAGGCAATGAAAATTTGGACTGTAGTCCAAAAACTATAGCAACCCAAATCCAGACACTCCTTCCCCTGGAAAGACACAGGAGTCTGCCCAAAGAAAGGAATTTTCTCTGACTTCACCTCTAACTGCCAATATATCAGTCAGTGAACTGGGTCCCCATGCGTGTGAGAATGAGGTCGAAGTAGTTTTATCAGTTGGGGAAGGAGCAGATGAGATGCCCTAGCATGGTTCTGTTGAGCTTCTCAAAGGACAGAGAACAAAATGGGAAGGAAAATCCTTGTCTTCTTAACACTTTTCTGGTGGTCCCAACCCCAAGCTTATCTTTCCCCCACTGAGTTCTTTTGCACTTGTTATTTTTACTGCACAATTTTATTTCTAATATATATATTATTATATATATATAATCTGATAGTCTTTGATTTAACACTTTATTATATGTCCTGAGAATAATTACATCTGAGTCTAAACCCCACCGTCCAAGTATGTTGTAAATTCCTTGAAGTCAGGAGCATTACTTAAGCTTACTACTCAGCCCAACATTAGTCATTAGTGTTGACAGATTGTTCTTCAGGAATAACTCTCACTCACACACACACACACACACACACACACACATCCATGGTATAAGATACATATATATCACAGGACATGCTCTGTAAAGAATAAGGCATATGTGGGGCTGGCAGGTGGCGTGGTGGTTAAAAGTGCTGGATTCCCACATGGCTAACCACGGTCAAGTTCCAGATCTGGTAGCTTGCTTTCTCACTTTCCCTCTCTCTCTCTCTGGTCAAATTAAAATAAATGAATGAATAAATAAAATTAAATATAAATAAATAAATAAAGTTAAATAAAATAATTCTTTTTTAAAAAGAAAAGAAATAATTCTTAAGAAGAAAAAATTTAAAAGAACAAGGCTTATGTATCCCTTTGTACAAAAACAATAATTAGCCTTAGCCAGGATCACACTAACACAGTTACCCTTTCCTTAAAAGTATAGACTTGTTGGGAGCCAGCAGGTGGCACTGAACTCTCACATGGCCGACCACAGTTCAAGTCCCGGACCCGGCAGCTTGAAACACATGCCAGGCACGTGCCCAAAATCCTAAGGAGGAGAGGGAGTTGCAGCACAGCCATCCCCTCTAGGGAGTGATTTCTCACTTTCTGTCTTTCCATTGAGTGCATGTGCCTATAGCAAAAAAAAAAAAGAAAAAGAAAAAAAAAACTTTTTTTTTTTGAGAAGTTTTTGCTATAGGGCACATGCACTCGCCAGAAAGGCAGAGAGGGACAGAGAGATAGAAAGTGAGAAATCACCCTCCAGGGGGGATGGCCATGCCACAATCCCTTCTCCCCCATTCTCCTCTCGGGATCTTGGGCACACACGCACACATGCCTGGCATGAGTTTAAGCCACCGAGTCTGAGACTTGAACCACAGTCGACTACATAGGAGTCCAGGGACATGGCCATTACGCCAACTGCTGGTCCCCCAAAAAAAACTCTCTTAAAAAAAAAAAGTATGGATTTGGTGGGGGCAGCAGGTGGTGTGGTGTTTAAGGCACTGAACTCTCACATTGCTCACTGTGGTTGGAGTCCTGAGCCTGATGGCTTGCTTTCTCACTTTCCCTCTCTCTCTCTGGTCAAATTTTCAAATTAATTAATTAATTAATTCTTTTTTTAAAAAAAGAGTACACCTCAAAGAGATGCTACACCATATTCCACCCAGACCTCAGACTCATGCCATGAAGAAGGACGGTGAATGCACACAGTCACATGGCACCAGAGAGTCACATTCAGTTCCGGAAATGCGCGTGCACTGTCTTGCCAATGCGCTTCTACATACTTATTTCCCACTCATTGCTTTATTTAACGTTTTCGAGCACCATGTATCAGGTTCCATATTAGATGCATGGATTGTAAAGATGAAATGATGTTGTCTTGGCTCCTATGCAAAGAAGTCACCCCAAATCAAAGAAACAACTGCCCTGCTGGGAGGACATATTTATGCAAGGTGAAATGGGAGTGCAAAAAGAGTCTAGATCTTCTGAAAGGTCAACTACCCTTGTGCAGAGAAGGGAGGAGAAGGCGGCCTTTTTCAACTACGTGGAGAGAGAGGGGCCAGGGGCTGACATTGATGGTTGCAGGAGTCTTAGCCAGAACCATCATAGTTTTTCCTCTGGGCCCAAGACAAAAACTAAATGGTACCTACTATGGTCTGGATGCCACTCCCAAAGCAATTTATGTGTTGAGATTTGGTTGCAAAGGGATTAAGAGGGTGGAAACATAATCCTACTATGCTATTAAAGGAGGAGTCTGGGCCAGCAAGTGGCGTGGTGGTTAAGGTGCTGGACTCCCACAAGGAGAACCACATGTCAAGTCCTGGCAGCTAGAAAATCATGTTGGATGCAGGCATGCCCAAAAATCCTAAGAAAAGAATGTCGGAGAAAGGATTATGGTGTGGCCATCACACCTGGGGGGTTATTTCTTGCTTTGCCTCTCTCCATGTGTCTCTCTCTCTCTTTCTCTCTTCAGCAAGTGTACATGCCCAATGGCAAATACCTTTAAAAAAAAAAGTGAGAAAACAAGGTCTTTGGGAGGAGAGGAGGATTAAAGTCATTAGTCACTATTGACTCCTGATGGGTTCATAAGGAGAAAGAGACAAGACACACAGGCAGCCGTGCTGCAGCCTGCCCTCTGGCATGTTCTAAGAGAGCCAAAGGCCCTCCCCAGACGGGGCTCCTGGACCATGGACTTCCAAACCATAAACTCAACAAACCTCCATCCTCTTAAATCACCCATGCTCAGGTATGTCCTGCTATTAGCAACAGAATGGAGTAGTGCCAGGACCTGAGGTGGTGGATGGGCCCTCTGTGTGGGAGCAACAGATTTAGAAAAAACAGACACACACACACACACACACACACACACACACACACACACACAGAAAAAAGCAGGGATTGGGCCCATAGGGTGGACCAGGCATCTCTGAAGGAGATCACCACACTGAGCTGTTCCCAGGTTTTACAGGGCAAAGCGGGGAGAGAAGCAGAAGGTAAAGCCAGGTGTTTTCTATTACCCATGGCGGCTGTGGAACATCTTGCATCTTACGGTTCCTGTGGTTCTAAACAAGCCTCTACCTGGCCTCTGGCTGAAACATAATTTCCTTTCATCTCTGCTGTTTATGCAGCAATGGTCCAAAAGAGTAGGTATCTACGCCATCGTTCAGCTCAGATTCGGTCACTCCCTACAACGGACTAGCACAACCTTGGGACAAAGTTCAGGATAGGGACCCAGCGCCCTTTCTACCTTGAGTATGTTGGGAGGGGAGGAACAGAGCAGCGGAGGAGAGGGAATTCCTAAAAACAGAACCTACCAGCCTTTCTCCACGGAGACTCTGGTGGTTGACAGATGTGCTCCTAGCCCTCCAGAGACCCACGTGATGGAGAAAGCCAGTTATGGGCTCAGGGGAGAAAAGAATCTGTCTCTCTCAAAAATGTCTTCCTTCTGGAGAAGATGAGTCCTGAGCTGGATATCAAGAAAGCAAGGAGAGGGACCAGCAGTTAGCATAATGGCTATGTCGCTGGACTCCCATGTAGTCGACCATGGTTCGAGTCCCGTACCCGGAGGCTTAAACTCATGCTGGGCGCGTGTGCGTGCGTGCCCAGGATCCCGAGAGGAGAATGGAGGAGAAGGGATTACGGCGTGGCCATCCCCCCTGGGAGGTGATTTCTCACTTTCTGTCTCTCTGTCTCTGTCTTTTTGGTGAACACACGTGCCCTATAGCAAAAACCTCTCCAAATAAAAGAAAAAAGAAAGCAAGGAGAGGGCGTAGGAGGGTGGGGAGAGATGTATTTAGTTTCTCCTAATCAGCGAAGGGAGCCTAGAAAGAAGAGTAAGGCAAGGGACTAAGAAACATCGACCCACAAGGGCCAAGCAGTGGGGTCTTGTTTCCAGGCTGTACAGCCAGAAATCCTGGGGAGCAGCTGGACCAAAGAAGGAAGTGAGGGAGGGCAGGGGTTACTGGTGGGAAGGGGGCTAAGAAATGAATCAGGGTGGGCAAGAAAGCTTGATAGGGAGATATGTGGGAAATGGGAGCCCAAACAGGAAAGGCCTTGTCAGGGCTGGAAGTGCAGGGAAGAAAGGGGGCAATCTGGCTGCCCTGGGACCTGGAAGAATAGTCGGCTAGGTAAATCGTAAAGTGCATTTGCCACGGGGTCAGAACAGGCTTTGAACTGTGGGGAAGAGACTTTTTTTTTTTTTTTAATTTGCTGGCACCAGAAGTTTAAACGGTCAAATGTGTGTGTCAGGGGTAGGTGGGGCAGAGAGAGGAAAGAATCCACCTGGCCAAGTGCCCCAGGCTCGGATCAGTGTGTCCTTGGCCACGGTAACCAACTTCTCTAGGCCTCGGATTACTCACGTACCGACAGGAGCACTTTCCCTATGTGGTTCTTCCAGAAAGCGCCTGGCACAAGGCCTGGTAAGCAAATACGAGAAGGGTTAACAGCTTTCATAACTATGGGTAGGCTGATTCACTAGAAGCACATTATTCCAATGAGGATTTGGACTGGTCCGATGGCAGCTGAGACACTGCGTTCGGATCTAGGTCCTTCCCTGAACCCTCCCAAAAAGCCAGCACTGATAATTGGGACCAGCAGTTGGCGTAATGGCTATGTCGCTGGACTCCCATGTAGTCGACTGCGGTTCACATCCCGGACGCGGTGGCTTAAAACACCAGGCGCATGTGTGTGCATGCCCAAGATCCCAAGAGGAGAATAGAGGAGAAGGGATTGTAGCATGGCCATGCCCCCTAGGGGGTGATTTTTTCTCGCTTTCTGTCTCTCTGTTTCTCTCTGTCTCTCTGGCAAGCGCACACAACCTATTGTAGAAACCTCTCAAAAATAAATAAATAAATAAATAAATAAACAGCACTGATAAACTCTGGGTGACCCAAAGAGCTTGGAAACCTTGGAATATGAAGAAATATGAATATCAATAAAAAATATGAAAACTCACAGCTGTTGGACCAGCAGATGGCGTAACAGGTCACTGGACTTCCCCATGGCTCACCTGGTTAAAGTCCTGAACCCACTGACATGAAATTCACGCAGACACATGTGCATGCCTGCCCAAGATCCCCGGAAGAGAATGGAGAAGGGGTTGCAGTATGTCCTGGGGGACAATTTTTCACTTTTCCTCTCACTGTGTCTCTGTCTCTGTCTCTCTCTCTCTCCTGCCAGCAGGTTCCCTATGGCAAAACTCTTAAAATAAAAAAAAAACTCACAGCTGTTTAATCCAGATGATATTCAGGGGCATGAGGGTGGTGATATGAAAAGAAAGTAATTTTCTGTTTACTTTAAGAAACAGCACTGTATTGTTATAGATTCTGGAACCACCGACCAGCAGTTGGTCAACTTTCTTAACTGCTCCAGTGCCTCAGTTTACTCACCTATAAAATGGGTTAGTTAGATCATCTACCTTATAAGATTATTGTGGCGATTAAATGACTTAATACCTGGAAGGCACTTAGAAGATATCTGGCACATAGTAAATGCTCAGTAAACGTTCATTTTTATGTTGTTGGCTGTTGTTATTACCACAGGCACTGCCCTGGGTAAGACTTGAGAGCTCAGCCCAGAAATGGAGAAGCTGTGAATAGCCACCTGTGCAGGAATGAGTTCCTCCTACCAGAAGAATTCAAAAAGTCACTGCTAATGACAAGTCAGCCATTGGAGAAACGTCCTCCCTCTGGGCGGAAATAGATTTCTCATCTCTCACACTCAGGGATCCACTGCGAAGCAAGTAAAGGCAAGGCCAGTAACTCCAACACACCGCCAGGGAGCAGCAGAGCCCGACCCCGGGTTGCCTCGCCCACAGAAAACAATTCCGAATTCGTTCTAGGTTTTCCTTCTCCGGTCTCCCGCCTGTTACTGATCACTCAACCAAGCGACTTCCTGCTCAGACTGAACCTATCGCCGGTCTACTCGGGATCTCTAGAGCCAGGTTTCGCGTTCTAGCCACGCCTCCAGTCGGCTCGGCCAATCTCCAGCAGCGGGGTTGACGTCACCGGGGGCGGGGTCCCGCAGACCACGTGGCCCTGGAGGCAGCAGTGCCGGGTAGGTAATGGGTACCGCTGCTCAGAGCAGGGGAGGAGACGAGTGGGCGGGGCGGACGGGGGGGCTTCTCCCCCAGTGACCCGCAGCCCTGTGCCCTCCCCCAGCAATGGGCGTGCAGCCCCCCAACTTCTCCTGGGTGCTCCCAGGCCGGCTGGCGGGGCTGGCGCTGCCGCGGCTGCCCGAGCACTACCAGTTCCTGCTGGACCTTGGCGTGAAGCACCTGGTGTCCCTGACGGAGCGCGGGCCTCCGCACAGCGACAGCTGTCCGGGCCTCACCCTGCACCGACTGCGCATCCCAGACTTCTGTCCGCCCGCCCCGGACCAGATCGACAGCTTCGTGCAGATCGTGGACCAGGCCAACGCCTGCGGCGAGGTCAGCGCAGGGAGGGAGGTACCTGGGAGGGGTCAGTGTGGGTCGTAGGCGGAGCTGGGGACAGCAGGGCCGGGAATGACTTAGCTGGGCTGGGAGAGAGACTGCGGGAAGACAGTTGGGCCGGTATCCCGCGAATGCACAACGACCTAAAGCCCAGACGGATGGGGGTGGGGGGCACTGTGAGGGAGTGAATGCGAGAGCGAAGCCAGGCCAGCCTGGCTTGAGGTGAGGCCCCGAGGAACCAGCTAGTAACTGTAGACTGGGGAGAAGTGGAGCTGAAGTCAGACGGAGGCATGTTCTAGAGCAGTGCTGTCCACATAACTTGGAGTTACAGATGTAATTTGAAATTTTCTAGCAGCCACATCTTTAAAAAATAAAAAGCAAATGAAATTAATTTAAGTAATATAATTTACCCCAGTAAGGCAAAAATATTCAGCACATACTCAATATAAAATTATTTTTTAAGAGAGGTTTTTGCTGTAAGGCGCTTGAGAGACCGACAGAAAGCAAGAAATTACCTGCCAGGGAGAATAGCCTGTCCAATCTGGGATCTCTCTGATTTGGGGCACACAGGCACATGCGCCCAGCATGAGTTGTAAGCCTCCAGGTCTAGGATCCAAACCAGGGTAGGCCATGTGGGAGTCCAGCGTAACCATTACGCCACCTGCTGGTCCCATAAAATAAATTCTTAATGAGATACTTTCACTTTCTCTTGTACCACATCCCCAACCCTGTTGTGTATCTTACACACTGCAATATCCCACCCATTATCAATCATCATTTTGGGGGCGCCCCATTTCAAGTATAGGATAGCCCCACCTGGCTTCTGGCTTCCTTATTGGACAGCCAAGGAGAGGGTAGTGTGGAAGGAGGCCAGGAGGCTGGCTCTGGAACCTGCAATTCAGAGTCAAATGGTGGCCTCCAGGCCTTCCTGCAGTCCCCTTTGGCCTCTGAGACCCGAGACCTGTGCAGAGCCCTGGGCCTGACCCAGAAACCTAGGCTGACAAAGAGGAAGGGACTGGCCGAGCTGGGGCAAGAGAGTGTCAGGGAGGGTGTTGGGCTCCACCCCATCAAACTCCCTCTCCACAGGCCGTAGCAGTGCACTGCGCCCTGGGCTTTGGCCGCACTGGCACCATGCTGGCCTGTTACCTGGTGAAGGAGCGTGGCTTGGCAGCTGGAGACGCCATCGCTGAAATCCGGCGCCTTCGACCCGGCTCCATCGAGACCTACGAGCAGGAGAAAGCAGTGTTCCAGTTCTACCAGCGAACTAAATAAGGGGCCTCTGCACCCTCTGCCCTCCCCTGCCCTGGGTGGTAGGTGGGGCCAGAGACTATAAAGCGTTAAACCCTCCAGCTCCACTGTCACCTTGAATAGCAGTTCACAAAGCACTCCCGCACATATGGTCTCAGACGCATGCTAGCCCCGAGTCTAGGAAAAGCAGAAAAGCCTTCGCTATTTTGGGGGTAAGGCCCAAAGTCATACTGCTAGAATGTAGAAGGATGAGCCAGGACTGTAAGTCTTCAATCTCCCAAAGGTGCCGAAATTTTGTGTATCTGTTCTCTGACGACATCTGATGTGGTTTCTAGGGAACTGACAATGAAAAGGATGCCCTTCCACAGCAGCCCGGCCTCCCAGCATCTTGATCTCTGAGGCCCATAGGCCAGGAGGACCCCTCATGGTGGGCCCCTGGTCCACATGACATGCTTGTACCTCTTAGGGTGGGGAAGGCTGGATGTCAAGCTCCCAGATGACTGTGGTCTTCTCCCCACAGCAGAACACCTCTTGTCGCCCATGGGCGCCCAGCCTATCTGGGACCCCCAGCCAGCTCCTCTAGCCCACAGCCTCAGGCCAGGGGCTGCTGGAACCAGGCCCATCTGAGCAGCTGAGCAAAGCAGATACTTGACAGTTACACCGAGATCTCTAGGCCTGTGAGTCCTGGCCATGTTTCTCAGATGTCCCCTTTCACCTTTCCCTGCGGGACCCCTTTCTGCCATCACTACCATTGCACTTTGGGCTCTTGAGCAATGGGGCAAATGACAAATAGTCACCCGATGGCCTCTTTGCTATACCAGCCACTGCTGTGGCAGGCTGGGCTGAATAAGCTAGAAGTTCATCACGACATACGTCCTGAGTGCCTGCATGTACTAGGCTCTGTTAGAAACAGGCTACCCCAGGGACCAGCAGTTAGCGTAATGGCTATGTCGCTGGACTCCCATGTAGTCAACCGCGGTTCGCGTCCCGAACCCGGTGGCTTAAAACTCATGCCGGGCGCGTGTGCGTGTGTGCCCAAGATCCCGAGAGGAGAATGGAGGAGAAGGGATTGCGGCGTGACCATCCCCCCGGGGGGTGATTTCTCGCTTTCTGTCTCTCTGTCTCTGTCTGTCTGGCGAGCGCATGCCCCCTATAGCAAAAACCTCTTAAAAAAAAAAAAAAAACAGGCTACCCCGCGCCATGACACGTGATTCCTGCCCCAGCGGCTCACAGCCTCCCAAAGAAGGTGGGCACAGGGAGAGTCCACCACATCTGGTGGTACCGTGGAGAGGCACATCTGAGTGCAGTGGAGACAAGGCAGGGAGGGGCCCAGTGAGCCCCCCCACCTCTCATAGCCCAGACCAGAGCCAGGCCCCGCCAGCAGCCCCTCACTACTTCCCTCTGCCTTCCACCACTACCCACCCACCTCAGCCCTACCTGGCTCTCCCTTAGACAAAAGGAATATCAACTGACATCTTGCCAGGCTGAAAAAGGGGCCATCGATGTCTCCCCCCCTGCGTTTTTTCTCTGTGTCAAATCTGAGTGATCAGTTCCCTTACTCTGCTCCTTGGTCCTCACCTGGCCTACCCGGCTGAGAACATCTGCCACTGAGGGAAAGCCTTCAATTACGGGCATTCGATCTCAACGGAGGAATGAGAAATAACAGAGAACTTTCTGAGTGAGACCCTTATTCTTATCCCATCAAAAGTTCCCTCTGCCCTGCCCTCCCCCACCGCACAGCCCATTCCATTTCTGGAAACAAACCAGAGCACCTTCCAAAGGAGTATGTACATGCCTGGCTGTATGTACGCATGCATGTGATGTGTGTGTGTGTGTGTATATGCATGTGTGTGTAGGTTCTCTTGAAGGGAGGGGTGGAGGAAGAGTACCGATGGGCCACTTCCTGGGCCCCTTCCCTCTGCTCTGAGGGCTTACCAGGATGGGGAGAGAAAGGTGGGAGGCTAGAAGCTACATCCAGGGTTCACGTCCACTCTGGTCCTGACCTCCCAGGCTGTATAGCCAGTCCTGACCCTGCCTCCCTCTCCATCCTTAACTCTCTCCACCCTTCCTGCGTTCTCTGCACTGCGGGAGAGGAATCTGTCCTTCCCTTCCTCCCAAGGCTCCTTCGAAGGAGACAGAAAATTTCTCTAACCCCATTAAAGCCCTGTGTACAGCCTCCATCCCCATAATTTAAGCAGGTCTCCTCTGCTTCAAGAGTTCCCTAGGGAAATAAACATATAATTATGTGCTTAAGGAAATTGCTTCTTAAATAAGTAAGAGTTGACTTGAAATGAAAAACTCTCCCCTTATCTTTCCATCTACCTTGGGAGGTTAGCCTGGGGCTCCCTTTCAGTTCATTCCCACCCCACCACTTTGCCTTGTGTATAGGAGGAAGTGACAGGTGAGCCATGACCCTCCCCCTGCTCCCCTGAGGTATGATCAGTGCCAGGAACAAGCCACCTCCATCTAAGGACGTTTGAATCAGACCAGGGCTTCTCACCCTGGGCACCACTGACACACGGGACTGGGTCATTCTCTCTGATGGGGGGCCATCTGTGCTTTGTAGATTTCAACAGCATCCCTGACTTCTGCCCACTTGACTCCAGTAGCAGCCCCCCGCCATGTGAAAACCAAAAATGTCTCTAGACATTGTCTCATATTCCCTGGAGGAATAACACCTGCCCCTGTTAAGGACACCGTGTCAGGCCGACAAGCCCCAGAAGGAGCCCTCACCTTTCCTTTCCTCTGGGAGCAGAGGCGGGAGCACACTTGGGAATTGCCCTGTGGTTGCACACAACTCAGTGCAGGAGAAGGGGCAACCCTAACCAGCCATGCCCAGTCTCTCCACCATTCCCCACCTTTTTCTGGAAACCAGGCTGGGTTTCCATGACGATGATGAATACCATGAACTTTCTCCAGGCAGGAGAGTTTTATTCTCAGTGAATTTGCTGGGGGCACAGCTGCAGTAACATCTACCTCCACCCCCGTGCCTTTTAAAAATTCCGTCCATGTTTATCTCTGGTATGTGATCAGCGTTCTCTACGGCAGAGACTTTTCTGTCTGGAAAACTCTCTGCATCTCCTGAGCTCTGCAGCAATCACCTTTTGGATTCCTTTCCCAGAAAATTGTTTGCATGCAGAAACAGGAGTCAGGATGGGAGGAGCACCAAGAAGACTCTTTCCTGTCCTCCTCTTCCATCTCCACCTTCCCCGCAAGACCCTTTCACTGGGGCCCTTCTGCTTTCTGGGATCTAGTTTCTATGGCTGCCTCATAGACCGTGTGTCCCAATATGCAGCCACCTGCTGCAGAAATTAGACTCCTGTGTATGTACTGTACTGAGGCTGCCCTCGGCCTCCCTTGGAGCTGTCTGTGGTCCTTACCCTGTGTAACCTGCAGGGATCTCTTCCATGGCGAGCTCATAGCTGACCTTCCTCTGGCTGCAGAGGTCTGCTCCACTTGCACGCCCGTCCCCTGCTCCCCTACTCCATTATCCCCAGAAGCAGGTCTTCCTGGGCAATGATGACCATATAACTTGGGGCAGGGTTTGTTCCAAACCATAAGCCATTTCCCAGGATGAAATGCACCCATTTGCCAAACTTCAAATCAAATCTTTTGCTGTCTATGTCTTGCCATTCTTGCTGAGAGTGAAACTAATTTGGTCTCACCGGATTGTTTTATCACAAAACAATGTCAATTACCACTAATGCATTCACACTTTGTCGTGACCATCCTTTGCTTACTCATACGCTCATAATTGCCTTCGTTTACAAAGCGCTTACCATGGAGCAGGTGTCTTGCATACACTGCATTATACTATTTTATTTTATCCTTGCAACAACTCCGGAAGTCGGGTAATTTTTACTTTCTCAAGAAGAGAGAACTGAGATGTAGAAAGATGAGTAACAGGCCCAAAGCCACATGCTAGTATTGAAGGGGCGGGGTTCTAAAGGCAGGTCGTAACTCCAGAGTTCATGCTGCTTTGGTCAGGACATGTCCTAGTTCCAGGGACACAGCAGAGCCTGTCTCCATGACCAAGCTTGGCTCTCCTAGGCCATCTTAAGAGCATGCTCTCCAGGGACCATCCTTTCCATTTTCTCAGGAGTCCAGAAAACAACCCTTCGCCTGACACGGAAGTCAATGACACCTGAGTTGGGTGCTGTTCTTTAAAGTGTGGCCTGAAGAGCCGGATAGTGGCTCAGTGTAAGACAAGACACTGTGAGGCTGACCCTGGTGAGAAGGTTCCGGGCTCAGGTCCAGAGACCTCCCTGAGTACACTGGGCACGTGCCTGCCTGTGATCCAGGGCCGTCTAAAGCTGGGGGTGGATTGCAGCCTCAAGACACTGTTAGGAGCATTGTCTGTCTGTCCGTCTGTCTCTCTCCCCTTCGTGGAATAAATGGATAAACAAACTGTAATCAAATAAAGTGTGGTCTGAGCGGTTAAGGCCGAAACAGTGAAGCATGGGGAAGTTTCTGTCACACCCACTGTTAGCTAATTCAGAGTACACAGCCGTCCTCACCCAGCGCCACAGCCTTGAGGCATGTGTGGCTGGCACTGAGCCCCCCAAAATGCCTTTTTATGTCTGATGAGTCATTAAAACTCTAATACCCTTTCTGGGATTGTTGTCGTTTGAGCCCTAAAGACATGCCAGGCACCCTGCCAAGTGCTTTTCAGACATTATCTCATTCGCACCTCAAAACATAAAGCCTGTGGACTAAGTAGTGTTGCAACAACCCTGTCCGCGGATGAGTAAATTGAGACCCAGAGAGTGAAAGCTACTCCTCCAAGTCACACAGTAGAGCATCATTCACACTTGGGGCTACGAACGGCCTTCCCTCTTGGGAGCAGAGAGTTTGTTGTAATTAGAAAATACATAAGAGCATCTTGTGCTCCCAAGACCCACTATTGACTCCCTGATCACTGGCTTGCCAGGCACTGCTGTCCGAGTACCCAGCTCCGCAGCTCCAACCTGGAAATGCGCCGGCCGCCAGCAGTCATCTCTGAACAGACTTCTACCTCCAGCCTCCAACCCCACCAAAAATGGAGTCCCCTGTTGATTTGGAAATGAGTTGCATGAGCACTTCCTCCATTACTTTTCAAATGTTGTCCGGCTATGGCGGATTCAAGGCTTACTCTTGAGAAGGCAGCGTGCTCGTCCCAACAAGCAGAAAATGTGAGGATCCCTTCGGTGCCTGTCCGTGAGTGAAGCTGATGACTTACTTGCAGCCTTGATCACTAAGTCTTTGGTGCCAATACGTTGCTTAAACTCTTTCACCCACTCTCTCGTCTTATTTTTCCTTCGATTTATCCCGTCACCATGGATATGGGATCATGAAACAAATTAGTGATGTCACCCCGAAGTTTTCAATATGTGGCATTTGGGGTGGAAAACACTTCTGTGAGGACTTCCCCCCAGCTTGGATAACAAACACACCACTCTCTCTCCTGTACCATTACGCAGTAAGTGACGACTGCTCCAAACCCAAGGTGGCCCTATAGGATGAGATGCGCCATGCAGTCATGCCACAGGCCACGGTGCTCACCTCATTAGCTTTTATGTGCCCTTAGGCTTCCCAACCCTCACCCCAAGTATATCCTGGCTTGCAGGCTTTCTGTAGGATCTTTGCATCAGATCTGGCTGGGCAGGGTGCAGCCTTGGGCCGTGGAATAGGACTAAACAGAGTAGCTGCAATGGGATCAAGCCCACAGGCATAGCCATGGCATCTTTGACCGTGATCTGTAAGGCTTAAAGACTCTCCTCTCTCAGGTCACACACTCACCCCTCCCACAGTCTTCGTTCTCTCCTCTATGCCTGTGTTGAGCTCCCAAGCCTGGATTCCTCTCAGGCTGGATAATTCACCAGAAGGCCTCGCAGGCCTCAGAAAAGCTGTTGTACTCTTAGTTATGGTTTATTACAGGGAAAGGATACGGGTCAAAATTCAACGAAGAGGGGACAAGTGGTGGTACAGTGGTGATGCAACTGGACCCACGTGAGAAAAGTTCTGGGTCTGAATCCCCGGACCTCTACTTGTGTTCAGGATCCAAGTTGGCTGGAACTGGGGATGGAGCATGGCATGGAGCCCGTTTGTGGGGATTCTCTCCATCCGTCTCAGAAGAACTAAGTAGAGGGAACCAGCAGTTAGCGTAATGGCTATGTCGCTGGACTCCCACGTAGTCGACCACAGTTCACGTCCCGGACCCAGTGGCTTAAAACTCACACCGAGCGCGTGTGCATGCGTGCCCAAGATCCCGAGAGGAGAATGGAGGAGAAGGGATTGCAGCGTGACCATCCCCCTGGGGGGTGATTTCTTGCTTTCTGTCTCTCTCTCTGTCTGTCTGGTGAGCACATGCACCCTATAGTGAAAACCTCTCAAAAAAAAAAAAAAAGAACTAAGTAGATAAAATTAAAAGAAAAGAAATATCAGCAAAAAAGAAAGACACCTATGGCAGAGTCTAGAAACAAACAAGCACACGGTTCTCCTTCTCCTCTCCACTGGAGTCCCACGAAGGGTGCTTAATGCTCCCGGCAGTGAGACGCGATGACGCATACAAAGTACTGCCAAAAGCAGATGTCCACCTGAGCCTGTCCGGAGCTGCCGGAGGTCAGTCATGTAGAAATGCAGCCTTCCCATGACTGACCTCAGAGACTCACTTGCCGGCCCAATCGGAGGTCAAACTGAAATAGCCCGGCCCTAAACAGCCTGAGGGTATGAAAACAGGTGTCCACCATAAGTCTCATTGTTAACAGAAACTACCGGGCCTGGCCCTAGGTCTCAAGGATAAGACACGCCTGTCAGGCAGGGGATTCCAAGGACTCAGAAGCTATGATAGTCAAGAGGCCCTGCTGAAGCCCTTTGGAATATGCAAGTTTGGGGCACCCAGTCCTGCCGAGTTAACCCTTTATTACACATTAATGGATACTTTGCCCTTGCTCCACATGACAGTCTGGGCTCACGTTAGTCCCTTGGCCTGCGATGCTTTCCTCAACTCCTTGCCTAGTTCTCGACTCTGACCACTAGCGACCTTAGCTCAAACATGACTTCCTCAGAAAAAGCCCCCTAAGGATTCCCCCACCTATTCTCAGTGTCTGTCCTTGTGTGGACATCTTGCTCATTTGTAATGATTCTCCCAGTCATTTAATGTCCCTCTCCTGCTAGAGTCTAAAGGCCATGCACATAGCTCTAGCACCTAACAATGCCTGCCACGCAGGTGCTCAGTAAACATCTGGTGGGTAGCTGACATGCCGCCACCTCCCCGTGTATCTACATAGTGGAGTAAATGGGAAGGAAAACATAAATCAACGGTTGAATAATCCAGGGGAGGAGTGTGTGGTGCAGGTACATCCCTAAGTGTAGTCACGAAGATGAATACACACAGTTAGAGAAAAGGCAATGCATAAATATTTAGGCTATGCTAGAGTGGTTACAGAGATAGGTGGAGTGTGACTGGTAAAATTCAGAATGTTGGGGCCAGTCAGTGGTGTAATGGGTGAGGCAGCTGGGTCCCACATGGCCAACTCTGCAGTTTAAGTCCCAAACCCAGACGCTTGAACAACATGCCAGGTGGGTCAGCAGGTGGCATAGTGGTGAAGGCATTGGATTCCCACATGGCTGGCCGTGGCTCAAGTTCCAGACCTGGCAGCTTGAAAACCACTCTGGGCCTATGTGCGTGTGAATACCCAAAATCCTAGGAGGAGAATGGAGAAGAAATTGCGGTATAGCCGCCATTCCCTAGGGGAATGATTTCTCCTTTTCTCTCTCTGTCTTTCTCCATGGAGTGCACACGCCCTATAGCAAAAAAAAAAAAAAAATGAAAGAAAGAAAAACATCATGCCAGAAACATGTGAATTTGTGCTGCCTAAAATCCCAACAGAAGAATGGAGGAGAAGACATTGTGGAAATTTCTCACGTTGCTTCTCTCATCTCTCTCTCTCTCTCTCTCTCTCTCTCTCTCTGTTTCTCTGTCTCTCTCCAGAAAAGTTTGCTCTACAGAAAATGTTTTAAAACTGCAAATTGTCGAACCTTCAAGAAAATGTAGAGAATGTGACTGGTGACCTAAAGGTATATACGAATATCAGACGTATTTCACGCCAGTGCCGGGCATGAAATGCAGAGCACGCATGGGGAGGCTTACAGAGAGGCAGACAGGACTGATGGGTGTCTGTGAGAGGAGGGAAAGCTATGGGACAGAATGGCAGAGGGGAAGCCAAAAAGCTCATTCAGTGATTAGCAGGAAATGCATGCTGAGGTTAAGGTGATGGGAAACAGCAGAAACTCGGGCCAGTGGAGCGGAGGGTCACATCTGATGAACAGTGTGGCCTCGCCACAGGTGTGGGAGCAGAGGCCATGTCACTAGGTTCCACTCTCCTGAAGTTACAATCTGACAGAATGGCCCCATTACTGAGCAGCAGCGTGGTGCTTTATGATTTACCACTGCCAAGGAGAGACAAGGCTTCACACTGCTGATCTTTAAGACTTTTCAGAAGATAAGAGTTAAGTAAGAACTTGCTTTTCCTGCTTGCTGGAAGTTAATGACTTTAATGCTTTGCAAAAGAAAGTAAAAGGGTTGTTAAGTCAGAGTGCTCACCCTCTGGGCTTGCAGGTTATGATTTTTTAATGCTTTTCAAATGGGAAAGGATCTCCGAGTGAGTGTCATCCCTCCGTGCTGGAAATACATGTCTCTCAGATGGCGCGGGCACCGACGCTGCGCACCCACTGCTCAGCCTGACTCACTGGTGCCACATTTTACAACTTGGACTGTTACCATTGCCCCATTGACCTGATTGGCAGGCCTCCAGGGGCAGAGACTCCAGTGCCCTGGGATTCTCCCTATTGCCCAAGGCCTCCTGGAGACTTCCTGCAAGTTTAAATGTTTCATTTTGTTAGTTTGCTATAGGGTACATGCTCACTGGGCAGAGACAGAGAGAGAGGAAGGGAAAGTGAGAGATCACCCCCCAGAATGATGGCCACACTACAATTCCACCTCCTCTTGGGATTTTGGGTACACATGCACACGCATCGGGTGTATTTTTCAACTGGATCTGGCACTTGAGCTGCGCAGTCAGTCATGTGGAATCCAGCCACCTTAGCCACTGAGCCACCAGCTGGCCTGAGAATTCAAACGGCTTACTCTAGATGTGTCCCTGCTCTCTGCTCTCCACCCCTCTGCCATTACATCTGTCCCCTCACCTGTCTTCTCTTCTCCAAATAATGGTCCATGTGTCCAGTACAGGGAAGTCCAACAGACCAGGTGTGTTTCCCGCAGATGGGAGCCCAGGTGAGCAGTGTGGGGGACTCCAAAGCCAACTTCCCCAACAGAAGCCCGCGGGTCCTCAGTGAAATCCAGGCAGCTGCAGCATCCGCACACCCAAGCCTCAGGGCTGCTGACTGGCATTCTTCAGCCGGAGACACGGAGAACCGCAGACAAGAGGGCAGCAGGAGCCCTCGCCTGCCGCTCTCAGCAGCCCTCAGCTCCAGTGGCACTGATCTGGTAGAGACCCTGGATTTCCGCACAGCACCCATCAGTCGGGTTTCTGGATCTGCTTTGGCACAAGTGCTCAAATCTCTCCAGAGAAGGGAGGCTAAGGGTGCATGGACGGTTCCAGGCCCCTGCAGGAATCTGGCTATACCCTTGAGAGTGAGACTCAACCCACCAGACCTGCTCCTGCCTATTTGATAATCCGGAAGCCACAAAGGATGACAGTGAGAACCCCAGGTGTGGCAAATCAGGGGGAAAAAAATGAAGAAAATACAGATTAAACCAATAATCAGGTGTGGTTTTATACACAACAAGGTTGGACAGCCCCCAAATCTCAAAATATGAAAGGAAATATATATACACACACACACACATATATACACATACCCACATATATATACATATATACACACAATATATATATTATATATACATACACACATATATACACACTATGTATATATTATATATATACGCACACATATATACACATACCCACATGTATATACATATATACACACAATATATATATTATATATACATACACACATATATATACATACCCACATATATACACACTATATATATTATATATACACACACATACATATATATACACACCCATATATATACACATATACATACGATATATATATTATATACACACACACATATATACACATACCCACATGTATATACATATATACACACTATATATAATATATATAGTGTGTATATATGTGTATGTATATATAATATATATAGTGTGTATATATGTGTATGTATATATAATATATATAGTGTGTATATATGTGTATGTATATATAATATATATAGTGTGTATATATGTGTATGTATATATAATATATATAGTGTGTATATATGTGTATGTATATATAATATATATAGTGTGTATATATGTGTATGTATATATAATATATATAGTGTGTATATATGTGTATGTATATATAATATATATACACACATATATATACATACCCACATATATATACACTATATATATTATATATACACACACATACATATATATACACACCCATATATATACACATATACATACGATATATATATTATATACACACACACATATATACACATACCCACATGTATATACATATATACACACTATATATATATTATATATACACACACATATTTACACACCCATATATACATATATACACACTGTATATATATTATATGTACACGCACACATATATACACATACCCACATATATATACATATATACACACTATATATAATATATATACACACATATATATATACATACCCACATATATATACATATATACACACTATATATAATATATATACACACATATATATATACATACCCACATATATATACATATATACACACAATATATATATTATATATACATACACATATATACACACTATATATATATATATTATATATACACACACATATATATACATACCCACATATATACATATACACACACAATATATATATTATGGATACACATAGATTCTGCTTTTGAGCAACATAGTGGGATGTATGAGGCTGCTCATTTATTCACTAAACTAAGGCATATTTGGGGGCACCTACTGTGTCCCAGGTACAATTCCAGGGACTAAAACAATGAACAAAAAACAATCATCTCTACCCTCGTGGAGTGTATGCAGCCTTGTTTAAATAGCCAAAAACTGAAAACATTCTAAAAATACATCGTTGGGAGACTGCATAAACACTGAACTAGAGACACCGACATCAACATAGATGTATTTTGAAAACAATGTTGGGTGAGCAGAAAAGAAAGTTGCAGACTATTAGATGCAGACTGCTATTTGTATGAATAAAAACAACCCACACTATAAATTGTTCATGTATACACACATATGCTACAAAAATAAGTGGTTTGAACACCCACCAAACTCAGGATCTTAGCTGTATCCTGAAAGGGAAAAGACCAGAAAGAACTTCGAGTTAAACTGAAATGTTTTATTTCTTAAAAAGAAAGTATCTGAGGACCAGCAGTTAGCGTAATGGCTATGTCGCTGGACTCCCATGTAGTGGACCGCGGTTCGTGTCCCGGACCCGGTGGCTTAAAACTCACGCCGGGCGCGTGTGTGTGTGTGCCCAAGATCCCGAGAGGAGAATGGAGGAGAAGAGATTGCGGTGTGGCCATCCCCCCGGGGGGTGATT
>NW_006206042.1:1457698-1479223 GCF_000334495.1 Tupaia belangeri chinensis | reverse complement strand
ACACACACACATATATACACATACCCACATATATATACATATATACACACAATATATATATTATATATACATACACACATATATACACACTATATATATATTATATATACACACACACATATATACACACCCATATATATACATATATACACACTATATATATATATAATATATACACACACACATATATACACATACCCACATATATATACATATATACACACAATATATATATTATATATACATACACATATATACACACTATATATATATTATATATACACACACATATTTACACACCCATATATACATATATACACACTGTATATATATTATATGTACACGCACACATATATACACATACCCACATATATATACATATATACACACTATATATAATATATATACACACATATATATATACATACCCACATATATATACATATATACACACAATATATATATTATATATACATACACATATATACACACTATATATATATATATTATATATACACACACATATATATACATACCCACATATATACATATACACACACAATATATATATTATGGATACACATAGATTCTGCTTTTGAGCAACATAGTGGGATGTATGAGGCTGCTCATTTATTCACTAAACTAAGGCATATTTGGGGGCACCTACTGTGTCCCAGGTACAATTCCAGGGACTAAAACAATGAACAAAAAACAATCATCTCTACCCTCGTGGAGTGTATGCAGCCTTGTTTAAATAGCCAAAAACTGAAAACATTCTAAAAATACATCGTTGGGAGACTGCATAAACACTGAACTAGAGACACCGACATCAACATAGATGTATTTTGAAAACAATGTTGGGTGAGCAGAAAAGAAAGTTGCAGACTATTAGATGCAGACTGCTATTTGTATGAATAAAAACAACCCACACTATAAATTGTTCATGTATACACACATATGCTACAAAAATAAGTGGTTTGAACACCCACCAAACTCAGGATCTTAGCTGTATCCTGAAAGGGAAAAGACCAGAAAGAACTTCGAGTTAAACTGAAATGTTTTATTTCTTAAAAAGAAAGTATCTGAGGACCAGCAGTTAGCGTAATGGCTATGTCGCTGGACTCCCATGTAGTGGACCGCGGTTCGTGTCCCGGACCCGGTGGCTTAAAACTCACGCCGGGCGCGTGTGTGTGTGTGCCCAAGATCCCGAGAGGAGAATGGAGGAGAAGAGATTGCGGTGTGGCCATCCCCCCGGGGGGTGATTTCTTGCTTTCTGTCTGTCTCTCTCCGTCTGGCCTATAGCACGCGCCCTATAGCAAAAAACTCTAAAAAAAAAAAAAAGAAAGAAAGAAAGAAAGGAAGAAAGAAGGAAAGTATCTGGAGCCGGCCCTGTGGCTTAGTGGTTAAATGACTTGGATCCCACATGGCTGACCTCATGGTTCTAATCCTAGCCCCAGCAGCTTAAAAAACACACCAGGTGCATGTGCATGTGTGCCCAAAATCCCAACAAGAAGGAGAAATGGGGGAGAAGTGATGAAAGTGTGACCAAGCCCCATGGGGTGAGTGTCTTCTCTCTCTCTCTCTCTCTCTCTCTCTCTCTTTCTCTCTCTGAAAATATACAGATATTTATTTTAGCAACTTGGGGTCTTTCTCATTTTAGTTGAAGATAAGGAAGTTTTTGTTTTGGGCTTCTTTCTAATTTTAAAAAGAGTTGGGGAAAGAAGGATTAAGACTCCATCTCCCAGCTGCACAGAGGCTGGAGCCTGCCTGAAATTTTTCTCTGGGATCCCAGCCTCCAACCACAGGCCACAATGGACACAGCAACTGGAAAAGAGAAGAGCCGGGCGCCCAGCTCCCGCGTGCCACCTGGATGTCTGTGATCTCTATGGCGCCCCCTAGGGACACCAGTCAGCTGGTGAGGACACCTAGCCCCAGAAACACCTGTACTGCCTGGAGTAGAAATTTGTTCAACCGCTTTGAAGAGCAATCTGGGTGAAGAGGCACAGTCCTCATTATTCAGGAATTCCGTTTTTAAGCTTTCACCCTAGAGGAACTCTCAGACGTGTACCCAACGACACGCGAGCAAGTGGTCTAGACAGTTTTGTTTATACCACCAAAAATTGGAAACAGGAAACAGCACAGGATCCATCGTTAGGAGAATAGATCAGTTAGATGTAGGTGTCCAGTGAAATACTGTGCCACTGTGAAAATGACATCAAAGGCCACCTTCACCTACGTCAACCTAAAAGGTAAGCTGAGGCAAAGTGTGTGAAACAAAGGGAGTTTATCTGGCATAATTTTGAGGACTACACCCAATATGCAAGATGAATGCCTCAGGTTGCCCCGAACACATGCACTGAGACCTTCCAATCCTATGGCAGGTATTTTTTTTAATTACTTATTTCATTTGTATTTATCTTTCTTTTTTCTTTCTTTTTTTTTTTTTTTCCTGATTTTTAATTTACTACAGGGCGCACATGCTCACCAGAAAGAGACAGAGAGAGGAAAAGGGGGACAGTGAGAAAGCAAGTCACCAGATCCAGGACCTGAACAATGGTTGTCCACTTGAGAGTCCAGCACCATAACCACCACACACCATCTGCTTCCCGCCCCCCCCAACTCCCGGCAGATTTTAAAGGCAAAAACTGCAGTGGGAGAAGCAGGGAGGAGCTTATACCAATTGTTTGGAGACCATTGTCTTTGGCTGCAGCATCAGTAACAAGGGCAGGGTCCCAGGTAGGACAGGCCGTCTCTGGGCAGATGTCCTCCCAGCAGTCCTTGTGTCAGGTCACAGTGGTCTTTATGCAAGTAGTGGCAGAGTCCTTTACACGGCAGCTCTTGGGGTCAGGAGGTAGTATGGAGGTTAAGGTGGCTAGATCCCACGTGGCCAACTGCCCGCTCCGGGTCTTGGACCTGGCAGCTTGAAAAACACACCAGGCACATGAGTGTGCATATCTAAAATCCTAAGAGGAGAAAGGAGAAGGGATTGCAGTATGGCCATCTCCGCAAAGGGTAATTTCTCACACACACACACCCCACCCCCAGTCTCTGCCTGTCTCTGGTGAGAGCACATGCCCTATAGCAAAAGGTTTTTTTTTTTAAAGACAGTTCTTATTATCAGGCATTTTGCATAAGAAAATTTCCCTCCTGTGGCTTTCCCCAGCATGGTCTAGTCAGGGGTTAACACAGGTTGACACCAATAACTCTGTTTTGATTCTGACAATCCGTGTAGATCCATCTCAAAACCACACTGAGGAACAGGATGGATTGCAGAGCCCTCCTGCAGTGAGATCCCATGTACCTAGAATGTAAGTATGTCCCCAGGACGCCATACTGCTGGGAGGTACACATGTGTGCAAGGGAAGTACGAAAACAGGCATGGGAAGGAACAGCAGGGTTATTTCCGAGGAGGGAGAGAGAATTGAATCGGGGAGGAGAATATGCAGGGCTTCCGCTGAGTCTGTGCTGACTATTCCTTGAAGAAAAACAAATACCTGAAGCAAACATGGCAAAACTTTAGAGCCAAATACTGCTGGTTGGTGGATACCTAGATGTTTCTTGTGTTTTGTGCTCTACTTTTTTGAATGTTTAGTAATGTTGTATTTATTTTTCACTATTTGTTATTTAATAATTAATATTATTTATTTTAGAAAGGGATGAGGGGGAGATTCCGGACAGGAGGAAAGCCTCAGATGCACCAGGAAGGAAGGCGCCCCCTTGTGTTAGCAGAGCTGTAAGGTGGTGGGCGGAGGGCTGAAGCCGCGCGGTGAGAGACAGGGTCTGGGCCTGCAAGGTGTTGTAAGAGAGGGTACCCTTCGTGGTCAATGCATGGAAAGGCAGTACAGGTTCCCAGCGGAGGACTGTCTGCCTGGGTTTGTTTACAGTGTGAGTAGGTCACTTCTTTCCTGTGTAAAATGAAAAAAATGAGTGCAAGAGCAAAGATGAAGACATTACAAGACCTGTACAGTGATGTAGGCAAGATACGGGGAAGGTTACTCTAACAGTGGCAGAGGACACGGGGAGAAGGTGGTGGTCTGAGCTCCATTTTCGAGAGGAGTCCATGGAAGTTGGTAATAGATTCGATGTGTAGGGTAACGCTGAGGTGTTTTGCTTATTTGTTCATTTATTTATTTTAGAGAGAGATTTTTGCCATAGTGCCCAGGCACTTGCTGGAAAGACAGAGACAGAAAGTGAGAAATCACCGCCCGGGGGGATGGCCATGCCGCAATCCCTTCTCTTCATTTTCTTCTCATGATTTCAGGCGCACACACACACACACACACACACACACAGAGAGAGAGATGCACCGCGCCAGCGTTTAAGCTGCTGGGTCTGGGATTCACACCACAGCTAACTACGTGGGAGTCAGGGATGTAACCATTACGCCATCTGCTGGTCCCAACTCTGAGGTTTTTATTTGAGTAACTGGTAGTGCTGGGATGAGAAAACTGAGAAAACTGCTGGGGATGAGAGCAGAGACAGTGAAAGGGCTGCAGGCTTGTTTTTTCCCGGTAAGGAGGACAAGGATGAAGAACTGTCTCGTCTGTCTCTTGGACTTGTTATGTGTGAGATGTTCAGGAGCAACCCGAGTGGAGGAGGAGAGCAATTGCATATTCGGGTCGGAAGTCCATGGGATAGGTCAGGACAGACAAAGAGGCACAAATTTGGATGTCATCAGCATCGTGCTTAAAATCGTGGGCCCAGCAAGACGGTGTGAAGAGAGAAGAGAAGAGGGCCCAGTACCCAACTCTGAGCATCCCTACCTTCAGTATCAGGAAGAAGAGGCGGATCCAGCAAACAGACTGAGGAGTGGCCGGAGAGGTAGGAGAGGAATCGGGAGACGCGAGTGTGATAGCTGCCAGGACAGAAAAGGGGTTAAGGAAGACGCAGTATTCGGCTGTTGAAAATGTTGCTGGGTGGCCAAATGAGTGTGTGTGTGTGTGTGAGTGTCCGTGAGAGTGTGTGTGTGTGTGCGTGTGAGTGTGCATGAGTGTGTGTGCGTGTGTGAGAGTGTGTGTGAGTGTGTGTGAATGTGTGTGTGTGTGAGAGAGTGTTGTGTGAGTGTGTGTGTGAATGTGTGTGTGTGTGTGTGTGTGTTTGGGGGAGCTGGAATTAGTAAAGAAAGCTAGGAGTCTTTGTAATTTGGACAAAGGCTATTCGGTGGAGTAGTGAGGGCTAAGGCCCGAGCGTCCATGATTAGAGATTAAGTAGAGACTTCAGAATGGAAAATGGCTGGAAGAAATGAGTAAGGCAAAGGAAGGGTTTGTTCAGGATAATATTTGTGCATGTCTATATGCAGATAAAAAGAATCTGGTAAGAGAGGAACTGACGGTGGGAAGAGTAGAGGGAATGAAGGCCGGAAGTAGAACTCTGAGAACACAGGCAGGATCTGACATACCACCTCACTGGGCGGAGCCAGGATTCCAGCTCCAGTCTGTCTGACCACAAATCTGCTTTTTCCCAAGTACCTCATTACCTCCTTTGAGTGTTTACTTGCTCATGGGTGTCCTGCTCTCAGGGTCCAGTGCACTAAGTTCTTTACCACCATCTCCTCTAAATACACAAGTCTTACAGCCTGTCCATTTCCATCGGGACGTCGCATCTACCCAGGGAGCTGGAAAATAAGCAAACTGGAGAGAATTAAATCTGACCTATTTTATGCATACTGTAAAAATGCATGAAATAGATTATGTTTGACAGTGGTAAACAGAGAACCCAAAAATCCAATTTATCACTTTAATTATGTATGCTTTTCTTCTTCAATCTCCAGGGAAGAATGAGCCTCCAGCAGATTTCAGTTCCTTTTATGTATGGAGCCGTTCTCTAATTTCTAAGGCACCTTTTGGTAACCGTAGACTTCTAGTCAAGGAAACCCTTGCCGAGGCACAGTAAAAAAAAAAAAAAAAAAGTAACATCCCTCCTAGGAAGATAGACGCGGGGAGGAATGTACCGCATACACACAAAATGAAAAGTAAGGAGCGGAAGTAGAGCCTGGAGTTGTGATTCAGGGAACAGCATAAATTACATCGAAATCTCTCCGAAGTGACCATCTCTCACTGCCACGAGGGAAGTATAGGGTACTGAGCTATTTGGTTACTACAGTAACAGAGCCAGCCAAGCACCTATGGATTTGGAAATTCCACTCTAAAATCCACTTATTTATGAATGAGCGAGTAGGAGGACCTGAAGGGCAGACAGAGGACCGTCCAGTCGTGGCCACACTGGCCGTCACTGTGCACAGGCAGGAACAGTGAGAAAGGGGTCTCTGCTCGGCCTCAGAGTCTGCCGCACACGTATGCATTGAACACACGCTCTGTGCCAGCCACTGAAGGTACAGCCAGGAACAAGATAAACAAGATCCTTGCCCTCAGAGCTCACAGCCTGTGGAGGGACTCACGCGAGAGGAGATTACGTTGAGTGGAAGTGCTAGCTGCTAGGACGAGGGACTTGTGTGCACAGCCTGGGTGCGTTTGTGGTGGGGAAGGGGATGTTGTTCAGAAAAGAGATTCTGTAGAGAGCCAGCCCCTGGGAAGTGTTTAAGGGAGCCAGATCCTACGTGGTTCAAATCCCAGCCCTGGAGGCTTGGAAATTAGTCTGTGCATGTGTGGGTGTATATCCAAAATCCTAGCAGCATGGAGAAATGGAGGTGAGGGGGTGAAGAGATTGTGGTGTGACCCTCAGGAGGGGATGTTCCCTCTCTCTCTCTCTCTCTCTCTCTCTTGTAATTTAGAAAAAAGAGAGAGGTTGTGCAGGAAGACATATATAAATTATAAAACCAAGGCATGACTAGGATTTTGCCGGACTGGAAGAGAGGGTTGGCAATGAAGAGATAATAAAGAATAGAAATATACGAAGCATGTGTGCTCACACACACTCAACACCTACGAGGAGACTTTGAAAAGTTCATGGAGTTAAACTGCAATTTTATTTTGGTGCAGAAAATATTTGACATCCATGCATAATTTTTTCATAATATGTAGTTTCCATGAACTCTTCGAAGATCCCTTATATTAAAATGGGTCATGTTAATGGAAACATTTTTTGCTGGGCTGTTTTGCACTTTGGAGCAGATCAGAGTTGTGAGCTTAGGTTTCAGATTGGCACATCAGGGTGAGTGGTTCTGTGGGCTGATGAAGCAGACTTCATGAGAAGAGAACTGGGTACAGTCTGGGAAGGGTGAGTATAAGAAGCCTCTGAAGCCTCGCATGGAGCTCTCAGGTAAGCAATTGGACACTCCTCTGAAGCTCAGGATTATACCTTGGGCTACAAGGTTAAATTCAGCATTCATTGGGACCAGTAGTTGGCATATGGGCTATGTCGCTGGACTCCCACGTAGTCGACCGCAGTTCAAGTCCCAGCCCTGGTGCCTTAAATTCACGCGAGGTGCATATGGGTGCATGCCCAAGATCCCGAGAGGAGAATGGAGGAGAAGGGATTACGGTGTGGCCATCCCCCTGGGGGGTGATTTCTCGCTTTCTGTCTCTCTGTCTCTCTCTTTCTAGAACGTGCACGTGCCCTATAGTGAAAACCTCTCCAAAATAATAATAATAATAATAATAACATTCATTGAATTGGCGGTGGTAAAATATGCCAAGGGCACAGATGAGAATTTTAGCCAGCGAATATAGAGAGAATAAATGGGTGTAGGACCAGGATCTGAAGACCTCCTTCCAAGCCACTAAAGGACAGAGGCTGAGCCCGCAGAGGAATGTGGAAAGGGGTGGCCGGAGCCATGGAAGGATCCCAGGGGAGGGCGGTATCTGTTTCTAAAGGAGGGAATGATCTGCAGTGGTGATGGCGGCATGCCCTCAGACTACATGTGCACTGGACATGCTGCAGCTGCAAAAGGGGTCGAAGTCAAATTGGACTCAGCTGAGAGGACTGAAAGGTCAGCAAATACACACTTGCTTCTCGAACCTTTTAGCTTTGTGGCGTATATTCAAAAACAAAAACAAAAACAAAAACAAAAACAAAAAACCTAGATGTAGTTTTTGGTCTATTTGCTTCATGGGTGAGAGAAACAGAGACAGACGAGCACCCTCAACATGATGTCACTCTGCAATTTCTGCCTTCCCAGACAGCCAGGATCACGGGCATGTGCCGGTGTGTACAGGTTAACCAGGGAATTGAACCCGTGGTCTTCAAGATAGATCCAGCATTGCTTGAGTAGCATGTTGTCACCACTACGCCACTAAGCCAGTCCTATTTAAAAAACGATATTTCAATGGAGTACGGGGTAATTGAGCAAGGCTGCTCCCAGCTGCTCTGAGGGATGAGAAGATCCATATCTTATCATGCTTGTAGCCATCTGAGGCCCAGCAGTGTGTCTCAGACCACCAGCTACAAGGTCTGATCATTCTATGTAGATCATTGGGCTGTGACTCCAGCTCACAGGAGCTGTGGAATCAGGGGGAGGATTGTTGGCTTGCTTCAGTTTGGTTCAGTTTTAAGATGAAAAAGACTCAAGCATCTTTCAGTTATTTATTTTATTTATTTATTTATTTATTTATTTATTTATTTATTGGAGAGATTTTTTTGCTATAGGGTGCGTGCACTCGCCAGACAGAGAGAGACAGAGAGACGGAAAGCAGAAAATCACCCCCCAGGGGGGATGGCCACACCACAATCCCTTCTCCTCCATTCTCCTCTCGGGACCTTGGGCATGCACACACACACACCCGGCATGAGTTTAAGCCACCAGGTCTGGGACTCGAACCGTGGTCAATTACGTGGGAGTCCAGCGACATAGCCATTATACTAACTGCTGGTCCCGTCTTTCAGTTATTTCTATGGGGAAGACACAGTGGAGATCGAGTGACTGAATGCATGAGGAGAAAATGGTAGGGGAGCATTGGTAGTATGAGGCTCCTAAAAAGATGTGCAAGAATCCAATTCCAGGTGAAAGAGGAAATGTACAATATACCGTGTGTCCAGAGGTACAATCCTGGGCCAGCTAGTGGAACCTACGTGGCTGACTCCTTGGTTCGAGTCTTGGACCCAGTGACTTGGAAATCATGCCAAGTGCGTGTGCGTGCTTACCCAAAATCCCGAGAGGAGAATGGAGCAGAAGGGATTGCAGCATGGCCATCTTCCCTGGAGGTGATTTCTCACTCTCCATCTCTCTCTCCCTCTCTCCAGCAAGCACACATGCTCTATAGCAAGACAAAAAATAAAAAAGTATAATCCTTTCCAACTTCCAAATTGGAAGTGATTATTACATGTTAAAATGTTTGAATCTGAAGCTTAGTGAAGTTAAGTCCATGCACCAAGTCCACCTAGCAAGCAGCATAACCAGGACTATCGCCCATATTTTTCTGACTCCAAAATTTTCACCAATGATTCTCTGAGGTGTGTCGAACCTCATGCTGTGCTGGGTCTAGAGACACAAAGGTGAACTTGATTCAGCCCTCGACTTTGAAGAGATACAGATCGGAAGTCGAGAAGGACAACAAAATAAACACAATGCAGGGTGACAAATAGAATAATGGAGATACCAGGGAAAACACTTTCAAAACCACCCAAACTATACTCGAGTATTTGTCTATCTCTTCCTGAGTTCATGGAGGCAGGGGTAGACCGGGTATAGAGCCCCCTAGCACGGCAAATAAGTGTCGGGTGTAGAAAGCCAGATCCCATGTGGCCAACTGCTGTTACGGTCTCGGCCCTGGCAGCTTGGAAACCATGCCAGGCACGTGTGTATGCATGCCCCAAATCCTGACTGGGTGAAGAAATGGAGGGAAAGGAGTGTAACATGACCATGCCCCATTAGGGAGTGCCTTTAATCTCTCTCATGAGAGCGTGCACTCTCCGAGCAATGAAAAATAAATAAATAAAGCATAAATAAAGAAAATACTCGCTAGATGGATGGACAAATGAGTAGGCGAATGGATGAGTGGGCCGGTGGAGAGGGAATGCCCTTTTAATATTAACGAGATGTTCCTTAAGGCCACTGTGTCCATGTTGCCACAAGAGGTCGCTGCAGACCTGACACAAACAAGTTCTTTTCCTCCGTAGGCACTTCTCCCGCTGCTTTCTGGAAGAAGGGAGGAGACAGGGTGGTGACAGATGCCTCATGGCATTTCCTGCCCCCTGCAGGCCAGGTTCAGAGCTCCATTCCCAGTCTGTCTCCACCTTCGCCCCCTTGTGGTCTCTTCAGCTGCTATCCTAAGTTTTAGGGTCTTGATAGGATTCTCTAGCTTGTCCTAGCTTTTGGACCGAATTAGAACTGGCCTCGGGTCTTTCCTTGCTCTTCTGGCTTTCTGGCTGGGCGCCTTTGCACAAATCTCATCTTGCCAGGCCTCACTGATAAAAGCTAAGGTCGGGAGCGAAGGCCGTGGTGGCTCAAGCCTCCAGGCTCCTGGCAGCAATATAACCTTCATCAGGCATGTCCTACTTGACCAGCATTGTTCTAAGCCTACACCATCCCGGGGGACAGCGACTAGCCCCATGTCACCATTTAAACTTAAATTCATTAAAATAACAACAATTTAAATGTCAGTTCCTCGGTCTGGCTAGTCGATTTCAGGACACGTGGCCAGGAGAACATTTCCATCATCTCACAAAGTTCTCCCAGCACGGTCTGGGCATTTCTCGTTCCCTGATCTTGTTTATCCTTGGTAATGCCCTGCAATGCAGGTATGAAGGACCCTGAGGCACTGAGAGTTTAAAAAACGTAGCCAAAGTCTCTCAGATTGGTTCCAGAGTGAGGATTCGAGTGTGCATGGTTGGCTGTGGGGCCCGCCACTTTGCCCCTAGCCCCAGCTCTCCTGTTCTCCCCTCTTACCTCCCAGCAGCTGAACTGACTCTTCTTCTATTTCCCTACTGTCACTGTCCCTGACAGCTGCTGTCCTGGTAACTGACCCTGAGAAACGAGGAGACCCCCAGGCTTCCAGCCCCTCCAGATGGGACTCCCCACTCTATTTTCCTCCCACCTCCTTTTGGCCCCTCAATTCTCCCAGCTCATTAGTATTAGGGGCTTTGATTGCTCCCTTAGTCAATCTCGGTCTGGGTTCAAGGTCGGCCTCAGTTCTGGAAGATTCTTCACTTGGGCAACAACCCCAGCTACTGACCTGGAGTCACCTTCATCCTCAGGGCAAGGCGTGCAGCCAGCTCAGCTAGAGAGCCGATTTCACTAACCCCTCCATGGACGCTAGCACCTCCTTGCAGGTGGCAACAGCTCACCGGGCAGGGTTAGAGTGAGACGTGAGCTGCAATCTACAGTGGCAAGGTGCTGGGGCCCCGTGAAAGCAGAAACAGCAGGGACAGAGGCTTCACTGCTCTGCACTGTGGTTTGCAGAGACCACTTGTGGTTGCTCCCCTCTGTCTCCCACCCCAGCTGCTGCCCTGCAGAGCCTGCGCCCCACCCACTGGACTGCAGCTGAGCAAGGCTGGAGCCAAGTGAAATCAGATCTGTTGAAGAGAGGGAGATAGAGGAAGATGCGGAAAGCTAACATCACTGGGTGAGAGGACACATTAGCCAACCCCCTTTAATCCTCACTACTTTTGCCTCTCCTGAGCAAGTGAGTCACAAAAGAATTACCCAGCAGTCAGATGGGTTTCCCACTCCACTGAGTCAGAGAATCTAGTGCAAGAAAACTTAGAACATTCACCTTTCCCATTCCCACTTTCAGCAACACGCACATCAAAATCGTTCTAGATGGGACCAGCAGATAGCATAATAGTTACATTGCTGGACTCCCATGTTGTCGACCATGGTTCAAGTCCTGGACCAGGTGGCTTAAAACTCACGCCAGGCACTTGTGTGTGCATGTCCAGAATCCCAAGAGAGGAGAATGGAGGAGAAGGGATTGCATCGTGGCCATCCCCCCGGGGGGAGATGGTGATTTCTCACTTCCTATCTCTGTCTTTCCAGTGAGCACACACACCCTACAGCAAAAATCTCTCTAAAAAAAATTCTTTCTAGGGACCAGCAGTTGGTGTAATGGCTATGTCGCTGTACTCCCACGTAGTCAACCAGACTCCCATGTAGTCGACCATGGTTCAAGTCCTGGATCCAGTTACTTAAAATTCACGCTGGGCGCATGTGTGTGCGTGCCCAAGATCCTGAAAGAAAAATGGAAGAGAAGGCATTGTGGCATGGCCATCCCCCTCAGGGGGATGATTTCTCACTTTCTGTCTCTCTGTGTCTTTCTGTCATGCACATGCACCCTATAGCAAAAAACTCTCAAAAAAAAAAGAATTAAAAAATTCTTTCTAGACTATGTGGATCTTCTCACTTAAAGGTTTGTAGGAAAAACCTTACTATCAGAAAATGCTTCCTAGTGATGACTCAGTGTTTCACTTTAAACTCACATGATGTGTCCTCAGAGGAGATGGCAAGGTGCGCCTCCTCGATTGAGGGCCCACGGAGTAGTTTCTGGTTGGTTTCTATTACAAATGTTGCTGCTGTGAACACTCTTAGACTCGCCTTTTTATAAGTTTATTTATTTACTCCATGAATGAGAGGGACAAAGATGCAGCACCCCAGACAGGGGCTCAGTGCCATGACCCACCCCCAGCTCAAGCAGGCCAGATTATGGGCACACACTTGCACAGTACACACACGGAGATCTCCTGACGTGTACCAGCACCCTGCCTGCTCGGGTCGGCCTCACAGCGCACTGTATCACACTACTGCACCACCATCCAGCCCCCCGTGTACATATCTTTTGATTCCCATACCTATGCATTTCTGTTCAGTGAATACCCAGGAGTAAAAGCGGTGGGTCATCAGAGCCAGCAGATGGCATAGTGGTTAAGGCGCCAGACTCCCATACGGCCAACTACGGTTCAAGTCCCAGACCTGGTGGCTTGAAACTCACGTTGGGTGTGTGTCCATGTGTGCCCAGAATCCCAAGAGGAGAATGGAGAAGAAGGGATTGCAGCGTGGTCACCCCCTCACTGGGGGGACAAGGGGTTTCGGTTTCTGTCTGTCTCTTTCTCTCTGACAAGTGCATGTACTCAATAGCAAAAAAACTCTCAAAAAAAGAAAAACTGGTGGGTCATCAGTTATCCACATGCACCATTTTAGTAGATTCTGCCTGACTGCTTTCCAAAGTGGTTGTACCAATTTATATTCACAGTGGTGGTGTATGAGAGTTCTAGTTGCTTCACATTCTTTCCAACACTCAGTCATCTATAGTTTTGGCCATTCTTTTTTTTTTTTTTTTAGAGGTTTTTGCTATAGGGCGTGTGCACTCACCAGACAGACAGAGAGAGACAGAGAGACAGAAAGCAAGAAATCACCCCCAGGGGGGATGGCCATGCCGAAATCCCTTCTCCTCCATTCTCCTCTCGGGATCCTGGGCACGCATGCACACGCGCCCAGCATGAGTTTAAGCCACCGGGTCCGGGACTTGAACCGCGGTCGACAACATAGCCATTACGCTAACTGCTGGTCCCCCAGCTTTGGCCATTCTTATGGAAGGCGGAGAGGTATTGCAATGTCACTTACCCTTGCATTTAAACCGTGATTTGTAGTGCGCATGCGCTCTCTAACAATTTTTTTTTAAAAAAATGAACAAATAAAGCTTGTTCCCCATTTCCTCTGTTTACACCATTAAGCAGTGGGTCACCACCCAGCCCCGTACCTGAGAGCTGGGTGCTCCCACATGCTTTGCCTCTCCCTTCAGTCCCATCTGTGGACCCTCCGTGCAAGGACAAGCCCCATGCTGCCCTGGATGGCTGTGCTGCTGTTTGGTAAGTCCCTGAACACGGACACCCCCTCCTGGGGCAGTAAGGGCTAGAAGTCGTTCCTGAGACACAGAGTTCCTGATCTCACCCTTCCTGATTCAAGTGGGTTAGTGGCCGGAGCTTGAGACAGGTATGCGCAGACAGGCGTGCTAGAGAGGGATGGGCAGGGAGAGAGGGGCTCACGGTGCTGCTTCTCCCACCTCCGGGGTCCTTGGCAGAGCAGACCTTCAGAGACGAATTACGGAGGCAGAAAATCCCATTCGGAGGCCCCTTGCTTCACAAGATTTTTACCTTACAAAACCAGGTAAAAATACTTATCAGGGCTTCTCTCGAGAGAAAAATGAAGAAAAGGAGGCTGCTGAGGGCGTCCGAGGACCCGTCAGGGAAAGGGGGAGCGGTTCCACGCACTTTGCTCAGTAGGGGAGGAGGGATCTTGCAGGGTGATATTTTCTTATGAACGTCCATGTTTTCATAGGACCAGTGAATGATGACCAGACCTCACCTGGTCAAAAGACTTACACATAACATTCAATGTTCTTTTCAAATTATTCCTTTTCTGCCTACATCCTCTCTGTTAGGGGGTTGGGGGGCGTCAGGTCTGATGGGTCCTTGAGGCTGATTCGAAGAATCCAGTCCATTCTCTCCGACCCATGTCTCTCTATCTTGTTTCCACTTCTCCAACTGCCAGTCATCCATGCCAGTGGCTGAGAAGCTGGTCAAAGAGCAGAGGGTCACTGTGCTCCCCCCAGACCAGCCCTGTCTCGGCTGAAACCATCCTGCCGCTGCTGAAAGAAGCAATTTGTGCCTGTATTTTATTTCCATTCATGGTTACTGAGCTGATCTACTTTTTGTTTTAAAGCTGGTCCCAGTTCTTTCTTCGGTGTGTGTTTGTCTTTACTGAACCAGCAAAGCAAAATGGTTTCTAATATGATCACTTCCTGGACAGAATTGATGAGACTCCGAGCCCAGGTGGGACAAGGTTGTGCCGGTCACTGCTTTTCCTTCTCCAGCATCGCTGTGCTCCTCCGTGTGTTCTTGGCCAGGTGAAAAGATCACACGAAGGACCCGGTGCCTGGATCTACTCCGAAGGAAAGCTTCCCAGGGGCAGATTGCACCACCTTGTAAAAGGAGTGGCCCTCAGACTTGTTTAGATAAAGCCCAAGAGCATCCCAGCGCGGAACCAGGATGTAATGGCAGATGGGGAGGAAGAGAGGAAGGACAGTCAGTGCCGGGCTGAGTGGTGCCGTGTGCAATGGGGAACCAGGCCCGTTCATGCGCAGAGACTGCAGAAAAACCGCTAAGCCACAGTCCCCAGGGCTGAGTGTTTGGGCAGTTACTGTAAGTGCTGAGCTGCCATTTCCTCTCGATGTGGAGAGAAAAACAGAAGAAGAAAAAAGAAAAAAAGAAAAAAACCCACATTCTTTGTAGTAAGTACACCTTATCTTTTAGACCCTTATAGGGCAATTTTTTGGTTTTTGTTTTTTAGGGGTTTTGTTTATTGCCTGCACTCTCCAGGGAGAGACAGAGACAAACAGAGAGAGAGAACCCTCCCCCACAGTGGGACATGTCATGCCACAACCCCTTCTCCGTTTTCACCCTGCTGAGATTCTGGACACGCATGAACACATGTCTGGCATGCTTTTCAAGCTGCCATGACCAGGATTCAAATTGCAGTGTGGGATCCAGTTCCCTTAACCACTGTGTGACAGGACCAACCCTAGGACAGGTACCATTCTTTTTTTTTTTTTTTTTTAGAGATTTTTGCTATAGGACACATGTGCTCACCAGGGAAACAGAGAGAAAGAAAGCGAGAAATTATCACCCAGCAGGGATGGCCATGCTGCAATCCTTTCTCCTTCATTCTCCTGGGATTTACTAATGAACACATGCCTGGCGTGAGTTTTAAGTCACCAGGTCCTGGATTGAAAACACAGCTGACTACATGGGACATGGGAGTCCAGTGACGTAACCATTACGCCATCTGCTGGTCCCAAGGTACTTTTATCCCTAGTAAACAGTGGGAGAAACTAGGGTTTGAAAAGATTAAGACATTTGCCTGGAAGTATCCTGCGAAACAGACTTGCAACCCCAAGTTCACCTCATGCTTTCTCTATCCTACCACACGACCTCTAGACTGGATGGAATTCTAATCATGCAAAAGAAGGAATTTGTTTTTATTTTATTTTAAATGCCTGGCACAATGTAGTCACAACAATTAGTGGCTATTTTTGGCTATCAAGGATCCAAGAGGCTAGGGGCCCTCACATGGACCCTGCTGGTATTTGGCAAAAACCTTAGGAACAAATTTAAAGATTGGGAGATGAGCCTTCATTTTTTCCAAGCTGAACCTTCATTCTTCCCTCCCACATCCGGGGACCTGCCTCTCACACCTCACACAGCCTGCACGGCCCGTGTCAAGAGGCCACCACATAAGCTCCCAGCGACATGGCAGCCACACTGAACCAAGCAATGTGCTCCACCCTGGGAGGACTCAACTGTGAGACAGCGCTTCATATCCTACCGAAATCCACCTCCTCCATCCCCCTAATTTCTGTGAATCAGTCCCTGTCCTCTGAGTCTCTCAGAAGGAATCTCTTCTTCCAGGCTTAGCCCACCAACAGGGAACTGCCATTGCGTCCTTACTCTCTGGCGTATTTCCCAATCCCTCAGCAACTCTGACGGGAAATGGACTCTAGATCATTTCTTGTCCTGATCTGCCGTGCCCTGATGCATTTTGAACAGGGTGCCAGGAGCTGGACTTTCTCCTCCCTCCCATGGTGGTTCATCTAGCACAGAGTTAAGGGGCTGCTGCCTCCATTATTCAAGACTGTTGTCAATTCCGTCTAGCAATCGCTCTTTGCTGTCTCGTCACGCTGTCCCCTTGTCTTCAGCCTGTAGCTAGCTGCGGTCCCAGGTTTGTCCTCACAGGAACTGCTCTGACCAGGTGTCACCATTTGTATGTCCCCAGTTAGCTGTCTGAATTCCACAGGGTGGTTCTGCAGTCACAAGGCCAAGGTCTTGCAGTACTGTGGGCACTTTGTAGCTGCAAATTGTGTTCCGGTGAGGAAGGGAAAACAGCAGGTGCCTAAGTACAGAGTAAGCTCTCCGTCACTCTGAGGTCAGGCCTCCTTTCTGCTTTCAGTTACTGTAGTAACCACTTTTCCAGGCAGTGGGTCAATGCAACCTTTACGACAATGATGCAAGAAAACAAAAATGACTATTATTGTTTCTATTATAGCATATGATGGAACAGGGATTTGAAGAAAGTTTTAGGATGTAGACAACTTGTGCAAGGTCACACTGAACAGGTGGATTCATGACTCTGGTCCACTTGCTTTCCACTGCACCAAGCTCTTAAGCCGACCAGGAGAGGGAAGGTGGAGAGGGAGAAGGATGATAAGAAAGAGATTCGTACTGTACTTCACATGCTTGAGGATTTGTGACTGACTGAACTGACTCTGTGCCGAGTTACAGAATTAGATGGAAAGGAGCCATCTGTGTTGAAAGTGGTGCGGACAACCAGAGTGACAGCCTGTTACTGAACATGCCAAATGCCTGCTCCAGGAGGGTTTTCACAGTGCTAGTGAATAAGGAGAAATTCTTTTGATCAGAGTTCCAAAGAAGACCTGTCTGAAGAGGTCACATTTGAACTGAAATAGGGCAGAGGTTCCAGGGAATAGGCCTTCCATAAAAGTGTGTTATGGTTTATAGTGAATGGTTGGGTGTCTGGGTGGTTGAGTGGCTGAGTGGTAGGGTGGTTGGGCAGCTGGGTAGTTGGGTAGCTGCGGAGTTGGGTGGTAGGGTTGTCAAGTGGTTGGATAGCTGGGGAGATGGGTGACTAAATGGTTGGATGTTTGGGTGGATAAACAGTAGAGTGGTGGTCGGGAGGCTGGGTAGCTGGGTAGATGGATTTCTAGGTAGCTAGGTGGTGGTTGGATGGTTGGGTGGTTGTTTGGTTTAATAAATGTAAACACCTGTTGCTGAAGTGACGGGCCACCTTGTCAGAACTTTTTTTTTCCTGCTACTTAACCTAACTATATCACTTTGTTCTCCTGCAGTTCCCTGTGTTGGCAAAACTGGTAAGTCTTGTTCATGTTTCTTCAGACTCCTAGTGTGTCTCTGGGCCTAAATTTAATGGCCAGAGCTAGGACAGTGCCACTTGGTCCCCCAGGAACATCTGCAGAGCAGCACCAGAGTAGGCTACCTCCTCAGGAGCCTTGTCCAGTCCCCACAAAGAGAAGAAAGCCTAGACTCCACTGTACCCAGTCTAAACCTGAGGGGACATCTAAGAACACAAGTCTCAGCAGGCAGCTCTGGACTTCCATCTTCTTCTCTTAAAAATGGCTCTGACCTGTCTTCTCGGTTTGGCAGGAAGGACTAGAGACAATGACTTAGAGTAAGGCGCCATCCAGACATCTCCAGTCCCAGTGGGAGGCCTCAGGCTGGGGGTGGAGAGAGACAAAGTGGATCAGAAGGACCCCAAGTTCCCAGGCTGAGCTTGTTCCTGTGTCTCACAGTCTGGCCACACCTCCAAGTCTCACCAAACCCCGTGTTTGAAGGAGACACCCTGATTCTGCGGTGCCAGGGCAAGAACATAGCACTGCCCCATGTGAGGTTCTACAAGGATGGAGCCATCCTCAATCTCACTAAGGACAAGCAGCCTCTGTTGATACGACCAGCAACAGTGACAAGCAGTGGCCAGTACAGTTGCAGTATACAGACGAGACATGCTCTGAACATACTCACGCAGACCTCGAGGAATGTCGCAGTGCAAGTCCAAGGTGAGTCACTGCCATTGAAAAGGGTTGGTGGGCAGCAGGTACAGCTCGGATCCAGGCTCTAGAGATCAGTAGCTCTCTGGGTGGGACCCCTCTCTCTAACTGAATCCTAACACAGAGCCAATTCATGGGACCCTGAGAAGTCCCCACCCCTGCCACGGGGCACACCTGGATCCAGAGAAAGGAGGACCACATACCCTGTCAGGGTGGGGGAGCCCTGGACTGACTTAACTGCTCACCCTTGCCCTCTGTGAACCACATGACCTCTAAGGCCACCCAGCTCTGGCTTCTAGGATTCCCAAGGGGCTTGGTTGTGTCGGAGTTGTTTCTGAGCTGATGAGAGAGGAGACGAGGACAGGTCTGGTCTCCCATCTGGTCTGGGATGCACTGGACCTCTCTTCTCAGCCCCCTGGGGTTCAATGTCCAGGACTCTTCTGCTGAGCCCTGGGTCTGTGTCTCCCCAGAGCTGTTCCCACCTCCTGTGCTGAGTGTTGTCCCCTCTCACGAGCCTCGGGAAGGGAGCCTGGTGGCCCTGAGATGCCAGACAAAGCTGCACCCCCAGAGGCTGGCCCAGCAGCTCTTCTTCTCCTTCCACAAGGACGGCTACACCCTGCAGGACAGGAGCCGCCACCCAGAACTCCACATCCCAGAAGTCCGGGAGGGAAATTCTGGGCTATATTGGTGCGTGGTGGCGATTGAGGGTGGCAAAATCCAGAAACAGAGCCCCAGGCTGCAGCTCAGGGTGCAGGGTAAGTGGACAAGGGAGGACAGACACTCCCCAGGGGTCTGGGCATCAGAGGGGAGATTCCCTCCAGGAGGAGGTAGTCGGAATCCTGAGTGACCAGACTGAACTCACACTCACATTCCCTACAGCTCCTGTGTCCCGCCCTCAGCTCACCCTGCAACACCGGCCCACACACCTTGCCTATGGCAGCACAATGGCACTCCTCTGTGAGACCGAGAGGGGCTCCCCTCCAATCCTGTACTCCTTCTACCTCAACGGGGCGATCCTGGGGAGCCGAGTCCACTCGGCTCCCCAGGGAGGAGCAGCCTCCTTCCTCTTCCCGGTGAAGTCAGAGCAGGATGCCGGCAACTACTCCTGTGAGGCTGAGAACAGCGTCTCCAGAGAAAGGAGTGAGCCCCAGATGCTCTCCTTGGACGGTGCGTCTTGCCCCCCACCAGGACCTGAGCCCAGCACACTGGCAGGGGTCAGAGCTCACGCCTCTGTGCCTTCCTCCCACACCCGGCACAATGCTGGGCTCACAGCAGGTCCTGCATGACTGACCACGGGCCCTGACTGGAGGATCTGTCACGGAACCCAACAGGGACACACCAATGTCCACACAGTGGACGGCACTGGGGGGGAGGGGTGCCATGGTCATCTTGCTGTGACCCGTCCATTTTGGCATCCTTCAGGCCATCTCTCATTCCCATCTACAAAGTTCCTCCAAGCCCCACGGTTCCCCTAATGCTGACCTTTCTAACCCCTGGGATGCCTTTCTGAATGTCACCCCCAATGCTCATGGCCACCCACATCCCTCCCCAACCAGGTCCTCGGGTCTTGTCCACCCCTGCCGGTAGCAACCATCTGGTTCCTTGGCTGCCTGCGAGCCTGCTCGGTGTGATGGGCCTTGCTGTTGGACTTCTGGGTTATTTCAGACCCTGGGAAAAAGCCGGTTAGTAACTCTTCATGGCTTTCTTGATCGCTGAATCCCTGTGCCAGGCGCTGCCCAGCCTTTGAAAACTCAGACTCTGGGGACCACCAGATGGTATAACTGTTACATCACTGGATTCCCACATAGTTGACCATGGTTCAAGTCTCAGATCTAGAGACTTAAAGCTCATGCCGGGCATGTGTGTGTGCAGCCCAAAATCCCAATAGGAGAATGGAGAAGAAGGGATTGCTACATGGTTACCCTCCCTGAGGGGTGATTTCTCACTTTCTGTCTGTTTCTCTCTGTCTCTTCTGCAAGTACACAAGCCTTATAGCAAAAATCTCTCTTTAAAAAAAGAAAGAAAGAGGGACCAGCAGTTGGCGTAATGGCTATGCCGCTGGACTCCCACATAGTCGACCGCGGTTCGCGTCCCAGACCCAGTGGCTTAAAACTCGCGCCAGGCGTGTGTGTGTGCGTGCCCAAGATCCCGAGAGGAGAATGGAAGAGAAGGGATTGAGGCGTGACCATCCCCCCTGGGGGGTGATTTCTCACTCTCTGTCTCTCTCTGTCTGGTGAGCACACGCTCCCTATAGTGAAAAACCTCTCAAGAAAAAAAAAAAAAAACTCAATGCTCTTTACTACTATAGTTCTGTAGCGTTGGGCCAGTTCACCCTAAGCTTCTAAACTCTCTTCTTCTCATAAATGTTGTAGGGATTTAAGTTAATAGGATAACATATTTTTAATACATAATGCATTCGACTTGCATGTAGTAAGTCCTTGTTCCAGTCTAAGAGATCACCCCCGCAGGTTCCCCAGGCTGCTTTTTCCTGCTGTGCACTCTCTAATTTCACTAATCAGAGTCATTGACAATAGGGGAGCTGGATGGTGGCACAGTAAAATGCTAAGCTCTGCAAGGCAGTACCATATGGGAAGGTTCTTAGTTCAAATCCAGATAACTCCCTGAGTACACTGGGCATACCCTCGCCAATGATCCAGAGCTGACTGCTAGAGGTAGACTGCATCTTGAAGACCCTGTTGGGGAGTAAATAAATAACGTTTTTTCTTTTTTCTTTCTCTTTCTCTCTCTCTCTCTTTTTTTTTTTTTTTGAGAGGTTTTTGCTATAGGGCACATGCACTCACCAGACAGAGACAGAGAGACAGAAAGTGAGAAATCACCCCCCAGGGAGGATGGCCACGCCACAATTCCTTCTCCTCCATTCTCCTCTCGGGATCTTGCGCACGCACGCACACACACACACGCACGCGCACCTGGCGTGAATTTAAGTCATCGGGTTCGGGACTCAAACTGCAGTAAACTACATGGTTGTCTAGCAACATAGCCATTATGCTAACTGCTGGTCCCATCTTTTTTTTTTTTTTTTTTTTTTTTTTAAATTTTT
>NW_006206042.1:1445656-1457627 GCF_000334495.1 Tupaia belangeri chinensis | reverse complement strand
CCCCCCAGGGGGATGGCCACACCACAATCCCTTCTCCTCCATTCTCCTCTCGGGACCTTGGGCACACATGCACATCCACCCGGCATGAGTTTAAGCCACCGGGTCCAGGACTCGAACTGTGGACATGAGAGTCCAACAACACAGCCATTATGCTAACTGCTGGTCCCAATAAATAAGGTATTTTTAAAAGTAATTCAGAGTTAGCTCTGTAGCCCAGTGGTTAAAGCGACCAGATTCCACATGGCCAACTACATGGTTCAAATCTCGCTTTGAGGGACATATCAGGCACATGTGTGTGCTCAAAGCCTCAACAGAGTGGAGAAATGGAGGAGGAGGGATTGTGGTGAGACCATTCCCCACGGGGCTGCTTCAACCCCCCCACCCAGACCCACACCTCATCTCTCTCTATATATATCTCTCTCTCTCTCCCTCTCCCTCTCTCTCTCTCTCTCTCTTTCTCTCTCTCGTAAGTGCACACACCCTCTGGCAATTTTTTTTTTTAAGTAATTTACAATAAAAGATTTGGTTAAAATTCTGATGAGGATTCTGCAAAGAAGAAATGGAAACAATCAGACAAATGGCCTCTCGGTCTTATCTACTGGCTGCTATTTCAGGCTTTCTTCTCCTTCTGGACTCGGGCATCACAGTTTAGCATGAAGGCTGACTTTCAGGGTGGCTACCAGTTCATCCAAGCTCTACCTTGTGTTTGCTTCAGGCCACACTGAAAGGAACGGCTTCCATTGTCAAAGCTATTTAGTGCCAAGTCACTCCTAGGGTGTCAAATCCACCTCCACAGGTTCAAATCAACCCCACTTCCTCCTCCACAGGACACTGTTCTTGTTTTCTACCTGTCTAGGGCAAATGTGATTGCTCTCATAGAAGTCCAAAGAGAGATTTATTCTTTCGATTTTGTGGCTCCCTCTGTTGTAGAGTTTGTGATGAGTTTCCAGAAGCTAGGCCAGCCCCCTCATCAAAGGAGACACCAGCCATCAATTCAAAGCACTCCTCCTTAATCATCAGCCAGGGTATCTGAAAGTTTCTCTCCCCAACCCAAGACACAGTCCCCTGCCTAACGTGGCATCCCAGTTAGGCATGACGCTTGCCTTCATCTTCTTCTCCCCTTTGGAATTTAGCAGTCTTTACCCTCGCCACTTTCCAACCCCCTCTTTCTGCCAGTCCTCAGTCTGTTTGTGTAGGATCCACTCCCTTTAAGGCATCCCTGTGTGGTAGGAGAAAGACAGAGGCAGCCCCAAAGTTAGATGAGGGGCAGCTGGAGTAGATCACACCCGAAGATCCGCATGTTCTACCATCCCTGCATCTGCAATGAAGCCTCCTCCAAATGGCCCAGCCCGGCCTCAGGAGCACAGAAGTTTCTGTCCAGTCCTCTGGAGCAGAGCATTAAAGGCAGAGTGGTACAGCATGGCACCTCCCTCCCCAGTCCAAGACTAGAGCATGAAGGAGCAGTCCTAGCAACAGGTCCTCCACAAGAAGAGTTTTTCACAGAGGAGAAACGCTTTGCTGAGCCAGAAGGTGGTGAGGAGGTTAAGGACACAGTGGCTTGAAAAATACCCTTAGCATGTGTGCCGACGTGCCCAAAATCTCCAGAGGAGAACAGAGAAGGGACTGTGGCATGGCCAGCCTCTTGGAGGGTGATTTCTCTCTCCTCTCTCTCCCTCTCTCTATTGAGCACACACACCCTATAGCAAAAACTTAAAAATAAATAAAGAGAGAGAGAATCCCTCTTTATTGAAGTTCTATACCACCACCACCCTACCGACAACATAGGACCTGGTAGGTTCCCTTTTACTGAGGGGCGTCTCTCCTGCTAACAGGACTCTTGATGGCAGCCTCAGAATCTCAGGGGCATAGGATCTTCTTTAAATTGTTGCTTAGAAAGTCACTATCACACCCGGTTTCATGCTGCACAAGAAAAATAATCAAAGGCAAAACCCATAGTGCAGTGGTTAACTGCTGCCCATGGGGAGTCAGAGCCCACACAGCCAACCACATGGTTGGAATCCCAGCCCCAGGTGTTTGAAAAACATGCCAAGTACATGTGGTTGCATGCTCAAAATCCTTAAAGGAAAGAGAAATCAGGGAGAAAGGACTGCAGTGTAATTATGTCCTGTTGAGGGGCTCAAGGGAGAGTGCACATGCCCTCTGGCAACAAAATTTATATATTCGAAATAAATAAATATTGGGACCAGCAGGTGGCATGGTGGTTAAGGCCTAGACATTCCCACATGGCCGACTGGGGTTCAAGTCCTGCATCTGGTGGCTTGCTTTCTCACTTCCTCTATCTCTCACTTTCACCCTCTGTCTCTCTCTGGTCAAATTAAAAAATAAATGAATGAATAAAGAAAAAAGGCAAAACCCATAGTGCAGTGGTTAACTGCTGCCCATGGGGAGTCAGAGCCCACACAGCCAACCACATGGTTGGAATCCCAGCCCCAGGTGTTTGAAAAACATGCCAAGTACATGTGGTTGCATGCTCAAAATCCTTAAAGGAAAGAGAAATCAGGGAGAAAGGACTGCAGTGTAATTATGTCCTGTTGAGGGGCTCAAGGGAGAGTGCACATGCCCTCTGGCAACAAAATTTATATATTCGAAATAAATAAATATTGGGACCAGCAGGTGGCATGGTGGTTAAGGCCTAGACATTCCCACATGGCCGACTGGGGTTCAAGTCCTGCATCTGGTGGCTTGCTTTCTCACTTCCTCTATCTCTCACTTTCACCCTCTGTCTCTCTCTGGTCAAATTAAAAAATAAATGAATGAATAAAGAAAAAATAAAATAAATAATTATAAAAAAAAGAAAGCAGTCATATCAACTTCTTTACTTTCCATACTCAGCTCTGAAAGACTCCTAGACATTTCCAGACAACACACACATTCCTTAACAAAATATGCCACCAACAAAGATGTTCCACAGACTGAACGCCTGAAGGCAATTTTCAAAACATTTTGGCCAATGATGGAATAAGGATGTGATCATACAAGGGACCTCCTTCAAAGTAGCACTTACCAAGATGTACAAGTTCTGGTATGTTTGCTTAAAAGTGTTAATTTTACTAACTGTTGTTCCATCTCCCATAAAACAAGTACCATCTGACACATAGAACCTTTCATTGAATGAAGACTGAAATGCAGCCCTGGTAAATAAGCATTAGGGGGGTGTCTAATACTCGGGGTCTGTCTGGGTCCCCATCTATGTCCGTGGTTTTACAGAAGAAGCCATTTCCACGGATCCTACCAGGTCACTTGCTGCTTTCTTGCTGTTAGAGCTAATGAGTATTTCTTAGGCACTGGGCATGAATCAAGTGTCCTAAAATCTGGTGTGACACTATCCCTAGCCTGGTAGTTCACTTTCAAAGTTCTCGAAGCGCCTGCTATCGCTGAGGCAGTGTGCTAGTGGAGAAAAACACACAAACTTGGATTAAGATTCTATCTCCATCCCTTACTATAGCCTCAGAGAAGTTACCTCTCCCAACCTCAGTCACCTCAACTATAAAATTTAAGTATCCTTTGCAAGATGATTGTGAAAAGTATCAGACACCAAAGAATTAAGAAGGGAGGGGGCTGGTGGGTGGCACGGTGGTTAGGGAGCTGGACTCCCACATGACCGACCACGGTTCGAGTCCCAGACCTGGTAGCTTGTTTCTCACTTTTCCTTTCTCTCTCTCTCTCTCTCTGTCTCTCTCTGGTCAAGTTAAAAAACAATAATAATAATAACAAATAAAATCTTAAAAAAAAAAAAAAAAGAATTAAGAAGAGAGGCTATTTTGAGATCCAGCGACATGCTGGTCACTTGGTTAGGTGCTTTGCTGCAAAGTAGGCGTTTTATTTGAATCCCCTGGCCCAGTGTCAGGCATATACTATGTGGTCAAAATTATGAGATTTCCCTTCCCTGAAAAGCAGCCTGACTTGCAAGCCTGGGCCTTCTCCATGCAAGGGTGTGACCTACCCTTTCTGACCTTACTTTCTCCCAGCTTGTCATTCCCATGGAGCCATCCCACTCTCTAGGGCATTTCTCAAATGAAACATCCCATAAAAATTAACCATGTCCAGACCTGTGAATTACCCCCTCATAAACAAACCAGCACCAGACCTCCAGCAGCTTATCTGGCATACTTCTCATGGCCTCTCTGTCTCCACTATCCCACCTGCTGTCTAGGGGGTGCTCACTGCCTGTGTCTTTGTGTCTCCTAGAGCCCCTTCCATCCCAGAATCCACCTCCAGCTCCGGATGGACAACAGTGCCCACTGTATGCCAGTGGTAAGGACATAGGCAGGACCTGCTCTGTTCATGAAGGCAGAAAAGGGTCTCTAAGGGGAGTAGAAAAAAGGAAGCCCTCCTGGGCCTCCAGAAACAGAGTCACCTAGGGAAGGGGAATGACAGCTCCTGGAGGAGCGGGATGAGTGAGAGCGGTGGGGCTGGTGGTGGGAGGGGAAGGGAGGAGGAGACACGGGACTCCAGGAGGGAGGGCAGGAGGGTTTAGACCCAGGGTTGGCCAATCACAGCCCCCTCTCTCTGTCTCTCCCTGGTCAAGTTAAAAAACAATAATAAAAAAAACAAAAAAAAACTTAAAAAAAAAAAAAAGAATTAAGAAGAGAGGCTATTTTGAGATCCAGCGACATGCTGGTCACTTGGTTAGGTGCTTTGCTGCAAAGTAGGCGTTTTATTTGAATCCCCTGGCCCAGTGTCAGGCATATACTATGTGGTCAAAATTATGAGATTTCCCTTCCCTGAAAAGCAGCCTGACTTGCAAGCCTGGGCCTTCTCCATGCAAGGGTGTGACCTACCCTTTCTGACCTTACTTTCTCCCAGCTTGTCATTCCCATGGAGCCATCCCACTCTCTAGGGCATTTCTCAAATGAAACATCCCATAAAAATTAACCATGTCCAGACCTGTGAATTACCCCCTCATAAACAAACCAGCACCAGACCTCCAGCAGCTTATCTGGCATACTTCTCATGGCCTCTCTGTCTCCACTATCCCACCTGCTGTCTAGGGGGTGCTCACTGCCTGTGTCTTTGTGTCTCCTAGAGCCCCTTCCATCCCAGAATCCACCTCCAGCTCCGGATGGACAACAGTGCCCACTGTATGCCAGTGGTAAGGACATAGGCAGGACCTGCTCTGTTCATGAAGGCAGAAAAGGGTCTCTAAGGGGAGTAGAAAAAAGGAAGCCCTCCTGGGCCTCCAGAAACAGAGTCACCTAGGGAAGGGGAATGACAGCTCCTGGAGGAGCGGGATGAGTGAGAGCGGTGGGGCTGGTGGTGGGAGGGGAAGGGAGGAGGAGACACGGGACTCCAGGAGGGAGGGCAGGAGGGTTTAGACCCAGGGTTGGCCAATCACAGCCCATGGGCCAAACCTGGCCCACTGCCTACTTTGTAAAGAAGGTTTTACTGGAACACAGCCACACTCATTTGTTTATATTCTGTGTGGCTACTTTCATACTACAGTTGAGGAGTGGTGACAGAGCCCACAAAGCCTAAAATATTTACTGTTTTATTTACATAAAAGATTTGCCAACCTCTGATTTAAATAGTGTCAGGGCTGGAGAAGCTATTATAATCTGCTGAAGGGCCAGGCACCTCCTGCCGAGATAGCCCCACATTAGTAATCGACTCCCACTGCCAGTTGCCCCCACAACAGAGTCCCTTGAGGTGGGAAAGTCAGATGATCCCCCTGAAGCTTCATTCCTTCTTCCAGTGCATCAACAGGAAGAGAGAGATGATGATGTTACCTACTCTGTGGTGCATGTGGTCTCAAAACGGAGTGGAGGTGAGTGTCCTCGGCTCATACTTGTCCTTTCTGATAAGGGGAGTTCCAGACCTAAAATGAGAGCCCTATCACCATCACTGCTTCCACTATCACCAACACCTCCATATCCTCCTCACAGTTATCAGTACCCTAGCCTCAGTCACTATCCTCATCATTACCACCATCACCGACATCTTCATCACCGTCACCAACTACCGCCAGGACTATCACCACCACCATTATCGCCATTGTCATCGTGACCACCACCTCCGCTCTCACTACTACAATCACCACTACCACCGTCATCCTTGTCACCATCATCACTATCCCCTGACATCACCACTGCCTTCACCAGTATTGTCAACACTACCTTGAGGACTTCCACCACCTTCTCCTTCACTACAACCATCACCACCACCTTTGTTTGTCCTTTTCTTTTCTTTTCTTTTCTTTTTTTTTTTTTTTTTGAGAGGTTTTGCTATAGGGCACATGCGCTCGCTAGAAAGACAGAGAGACAGAAAGCAAGAAATCCCCCCCCAGAGGGGATGGCCACACCATAATCCCTTCTCCTCCATTCTCCGCTTGGGATCTTGGGCATGCACACACATGTACCCGGCGTGAATTTTATGCCACCAGATCTGGGACTCGAACTGTGGTTGACTACATGGGAGTCCAGCAACATAGCCATTACGCCAACTGCTGGTCCTTCCTTCACCACAGCCATTACCACCACCTTCACCACCATCATCAACACAGTAATGGCCACTACCACTATCATCACTACCATTACCACCATCACCAGCCTCTTCATCACCATTGTTACAACCACCATGACCATCACTACCACTTGTCCTTCACTACCCCCATCACTACCACCTTTACCGTCATGACTACCACACCATCACCATCGTCTTCGTTTTCACCACCAGCACCACTACTATCATTACCATAACCACCACCATCACATCTGCCTTCACTATCAGCAATACCACGAACATAACTGTGGCCACTATAACCACCATTCTCAATGTCATCTCCACCACCACTGTTACCATGATAGCTAGAGCAAGATTGCTTGCCCTTTCTGAGCACTGTGGAGGAACAAAGGAAAGGCAAACAGGATGACGCGGTTGGCCTGGCTCCAGAGTCCAGTTCTGTCTGTTATAAGGTGGAGTCAGGAAGACTGAGCTCCAGCCACAGCCATCAGTCAGGATGGCAGAGAAGGGGAAACACTAGTGTGCTCTCAAATAGAGAAAAAGGCAGCGTGGCCTCAGGGGGAAAGCCTGGGTTCCTGAGCCAGAGCTGAGTTTAAAGCCTGACACCGGGCACTCACTCACCGTGATCAGGCGAGTCATGTAACCTCTCTGAACCTAATGCATCAGAGGAGATAATGCTTACTTCGCAAGACCACTCTAAGTTGTTAGGAATAGAACCTGGATTCCAGAAACAGACCTTAAAGATTGTCTAACACATAACATGAAGGTATTCCCAAAAGCTCATGGACGGACCAGATGATGGTGCAGTGGTAAAAAGACGATGCTCTGTGAGGCTGTTGTGAAGATTCCAGGTTCAAGTCTGGAGGCCTTCCCAAGTATCAGGCATGCACTTGCCCGTGGCATAGGGCTGGAAGAAGACCTAGGATGGATCACAATGTTGGTGCCTGTTGGGGATTCTTGCTCTCTCTCTCTCTCTCTCTCTCTCTCTCTCTCTCTCAAGAAATAAATGAACAAACTTTTTTTTTAAGTTCATGGAAAGTGGAATTAAAGTACAAGTTTACTTTAGTGGGGAATAAAAAGAAATTTAAACATGACACATAAAATATGGGGCAGAGGGACCAGCAGTTAGCAGTTAGGACCCAGTGACTTAAACTCACTCCGGGCGCATGTGCGTGCGTGCCCAAGATCCCAAGAGGAGAATGGAGGAGAAGGGATTGCGGCGTGACCATCTGCCCTGGGAGGTAGATTTCTTGCTTTCTGTCTCTCTGTCTCTCTCTGTCTCTCTGGTGAGCGCACACGCCCTATAGCAAAAACCTCTCAAAAAAAGGGGGAGGGCCAGAAATATACCCTTCGAAAGATCATTACAGGGCCAGCCAGTGCCATGGTGGTTAAAGTGGCTAGATCCCATATAGCAACTGATCAGTTTGAGTCCTGGATCCTGTGGTTTGAGAAACATGCTGGGCAAGTGCTCATGTATGCCCAAGATTTTAGGAATGGAGGAGAGGGGATTATGGCATCCCCATTCCCTGGAAGGTGATTTCTTACTTTCCCTCTCCCTGTTGCTCTGCTTCTCTCTGGCAAGTACATGAGCCCTATAGCAAATTTTTAGAAAGATCATTATAGTGAAACAAATTAATACACCAAAATGAAATTAAAAAAAAAAAAAAGAAAAGAAATCAGAGTCGGTCAGTGTCATGGCTGGAGCCCATGTAGCCAACTGCAGAGTTTAAGTCCCAGACCTGAAGGCTTATAAAACACGCTGGGCGCGTGTATCTGTGCCCAAACTGTCTTCTCAGGCAAGTACATGTGCTTGCTGATAAATTAAAAGGGAAAAAAAAGGAAATTTATGCATAGTTTTTTTCATGCATGTGTCCTATAATTTTTTTGAAGATCCCTGTTAAATGCTCAAAAACAGGAAGGGCTTTGTCTGTTTGTTATTGTTTTAATGTCTCATCTGCTCTGAGGTTTCAATTCCTGGCCTATAGAGTTTGTCCCTTCCTTCTAAGGGACAGCAGGGGACTGAACAGCACAGGAGTCTTTTGACTCAGGGTAGTCCCTCCAGGACAGACTATGACAATGGCCTAGGCACTGCCAGGCACATGGGACAGCACATGGGACACTATTTAGCTTAGTTCCACCTCAAGATGCTTCGCAATGAGGACCTAAATGTAAGAAAGAAGAAAGAAAACCACCTACGGAATGCGTGGTTTTCACTCACAAAATAAGGAAGATGTGATCGTTTAAATCCTTCTCTTTTTTTTTGAAAGAATTACTTAACTTTATTTATTTTATTTATTCATTCATTTATTTTAATTTGATCAGAGAGAGAGAGAGGGAAAGTGAGAAAGCAAGCTACCAGGTCCAGGACTTGAACCATGGTCAGCCATGTGGGAGTGTCCAGCACCTTAACCACCATGCCATCTGTTGGTCCCCAAACAGGGCAACAAAAGTGAAGACCTGATGGAGGGGTGCGGTGATTGGCGCCAACTCGTGCTGCTCTAAGCTCTTTCCTGCTGTGTGGTTGAGGGGATTTGAAATCCAAACTAAGCAGAGGCCATTATGTTCCCAGATGCAAAAACAAGAGGATTGGGATCTTTCATCACTGCGAGAACGCATCACAGTTTGCAAAGGTTCAATATTCACCTCTAGTTCACTTCCTTTGGAGGTGACAGTAGAGCGTTAGGAATCGCTCTGAGCCTCAGTGTTCTCACCCTAGTATGAGAAGGAATCACCAATCCCTACACCGCAGGGTCAACGTGAGAGTGAATAAATGAGACCCTCGCATCCGTAGTAGGAGTCTAACGTAGCAGATGTTTTTAAGGCATCTTTTACATGTCCATCTCCTTTGATTCTCATTCTAATCCTTGTTACTACAGTCTACCTCTCTCTCTCTCTCTCTCTCTCTCTCTCTCTCTCTCTCTCTCTTATTTTTGGCCAAGGAAGCTGAGATTCAGAGACCAAGAGGCCTAAGGTCATGCAGTGTGTGAATGTCAAACTGGGACTAGAACACAAGTCTCTCGATTCCCAATTCTGTTTCCGGATTGAGGAGAGTAAGGGGGATCTCCCTGGGCAGGGTCCAGGCTATCTCGGAGGAGGTGAGAGGTGTGCTGGTGAGCACAGATGCCCTGACCTGACTCTCTCTCCCTCACAGCCTCCTACGAAAAGGAGAACTGAACCCCCTCCTGTGTTCTCACCCTCTGGTTACGTCTGCATCCTCCTCCTGACCCGCCTTTCCCACAGAAGGTCTCTGCTCTCTACACTGAGGTGAGACGCCCTCGGCTCAGTGAGAGTCCAGCCAAGGAGCTGAATCCAAGGAGCAGGACCCTCCAAGACCCCCTTGCTGACTACAAGGAGGTTCTCCACCAGTGATGGCATCCCCATGACACGCTCCGACCTGCGGTGCTCCCCAGCCCTCTCTGTGGGCCTTCCGGTTCCTGAGCCCAGCAGTGCAGGAGCCCCTGGGCCACTGTCCAGAAAACCCCATGCACGCACACACGCTGGGTCAAGCAGTGACACAGCGCAGCAGGCGCAGGTGCTTCCTTCCCACACAAGAGGCAGACTCAATTTTCTCTTTTCCTCTAGTTCATTAAAATGCATATTCTGGAAAAAAAAAAACTATGCATGGATTTCAATTTTTTTCACTAACTAAACTCGACTTTAATTCCATTTTCCTATGAACTTTTTGAAGTCCCCTCCTGTGTACTACCCTTACGGCCCTCAGTGCTTTTGTTCACCCTGGGCCCGACCTGAAAGGTAAGAGCATTGCTCTGCATCCAGAGGGCGGACTCTGAGTGACTCTAAGCATACCACCGACTTGGGAGCTGCTGCAGAGCCCATGAGTGACTGTGGGGCTGAGGGGATGCCCAGAGGCTCAGCAAGGTCAAGGGCCTGACCCAGATAATAGTTTAAAATCTTTGATGCTGGAGCCAGAGTTCCCCAACCACCGAAAGTTCTGCCTCTACCTCCAACCCCCCTGGGGGTCAGACCCTGCCCAGGTATGCAAAGACAGAAGCGAGGCTTACCCAAAGCTACTACTTGTAGAGCACTTCCAAAAACGCAGTTAGACCTTACTTGTTTAAAAAGGTGCATGATTAGGGGCCAGATGGTGGCAGAGGTAAACGCAACCCTCGAGGGGCTGACCCACATCAGAAGGTTCTGGGTTTGTACCCACAGACCTCTCTGAATACACCAGGCATGTACGTCTATGATCTGGGACTGGTTAAGCTGAGGCATTAGGACCCTATTGGGGTGCTGCCCCTTTGTCTCTCTGTCTCCCTCTTTCTCTCTGTCATCGATGGAAGAAATAATAAACTACCTTTTAAGAAAGAAACATGGTTGTAGAATCTATTTTCTTTTTTCTTTATTTTTAAAATCAATTTTTTTTTTGCTATAGGGTGTGCATGCTTGCTAGAGAAAGAGAGAGAGAGGGAAGCGAGAAATCATCCCCAGGGGGCTTGTACACACCCTAATCCCTTCTCCTCCATTCTCCTCTCAGGATTTTGGGTATCCATGCACACACATGATTGTCAAGCTGCCAAGTCCAGGACTCGAACCATGGGCAATAATGTAGCAGTCCAGCACCTTAACCACAATGCCACCTGCTGGCCTCATGAATCTATTTTGTTAGTAGGAGAGTGTCAGTTTATCTCATATAGCTCATTGACATTAATCATTTGCATTGCCTGGTAGCTTGGTCTGGTTTGATAAGAAGCCCGTACTCCTTGCTACCCGAGAACTGTCCATCAAAGATGAGTTACACTTGCCCCTCGGAGGCCCTGGCCCAGGTTCACACTCACCTGCTTGGAATCACAGAATGCAGTCTGACGTACAGACAGTAGACTGCACCAGACCCTGCTCACCTCGCCTATCCTGGTGATGTTAGGGGTTATCAAAGCTCCTGGTGCCACAGAGCTGCAAACAGCTCCCCTGGACCAGCAATGGTGACGTCACTGGGGAGCTTATTAGGAATACCCATGTTCAGACCCAGTCCCAGACCTGCTGAATCATAATCTGCACTTCAGTCAGATGTCCCGGTGGTTGATCGGTGCACACATCACAGTTTCAACACACTGCCTGGGCAGCCCCGCTGACTAGTGGCTAAGGAACCGGATTCCACATGGCCCACTTCATGGTTCAGGTCTCAAACCCAGCAGCTCGAAACACACACATATATACGCGCCCCACATCCTGCCAGGACTGGGAAATGAAGGAGAAGTGACGACAGCTTGACCATGACCCACTGAGGGGTGCTTTCTCCCTCTGCCTGTCTCTGTAACTCTCTGGCAAATTAAAAAAAAAAAAAAAATCACTGCTCTATCTTCAAAATACATGCTTCATCAAAGTCCATCTGCCCACTCATCTCTGGGAGCTCAGTGGCCTGTGGTTCTGTTCTGGATGAAGACAGAGCGGCACAAGAGAAGGCCTGATTAGTAAGGCAGCCCACTCTGGCATGTGCTCTCCCTTCTCTTCCATTGCTTTTCCCTCTTTACCT
>NW_006206042.1:1441074-1445625 GCF_000334495.1 Tupaia belangeri chinensis | reverse complement strand
TCTTCCCCCTCCTCATCTCTTTCCACACTAGTCCAGTCCCTATCCAGAGTCCACCAGGGCCTCTCCCCTTTGCCCATAACCAGGGACCCTGCTGGGAGGACTGAGACGCTCAAACCAGATAGTCCAGACGCACGGGGTCCTCTGGTCAGTCGGGGCGCTCCAAGCCCTTGCCACTCCCTCCATCAAAGAGCCGCGCTCTTGTAAAATGTCTAAACACAGACAAGACAGCTCATGCGGGAAAACGCTGATGATGGGGAGCGGGCAGGCCCCAGGCCTCCAGGTGTCTTCACAGACCACTTCCTTCCCGGGTTTTCAGACCTTTCCCCTCCTTGTCCCTGCACCGGCCCTGCTGCACATGCGATCCACACCTGGGTTCCAATAGTTGCTTTTTGCTAGTCCATGCCAAGATAAGTAGAAAAATTGAAGAAAGAAATTAGAAACGTTTATAACAATATGACAGAATAATTCTATGTTTGTTTAATACAATCATAAAAAAAAGTAGGCCCTGTGTTTTGTACATTTTTTTTTAATTTCGTATTCCTAGTCATTTGCTTTTATTGTATTCTACAAAAGTATAGGTTCACAGTGGATTGGAAATTCAAAAGGAAAACAAGTTCTTCAACACAGAGAGGTGAGAATTCCTGTCCTACACACACACACACACACACACACACACACACAACACACACACACACACACACACACACACACACACACGAGGTACCTGCACTCTTAAGCACTTCCCTCCCTAGAATCTGCTCCCCTCCCCCAGCTCTATTCCCTAGTATCCCTAGAATCTGCTCCCCTCCCCCAGCTCTACTTTTCTAGTTTAGAAAAGGAGGGGGACCAACAGATGGCGGGAGGTTAAGGCACTGGATCCCCACAACTGACAGCGCTGTTTCGAGTCCCAGACCGGGAGGCTTGAACATCACAGTGGGCGCGCACGTGTGTGTGTGTGTGTGTGTGTGTGTGTATGTGTGTGTGTGTGCTCAAGATCCTGACAGGAGAAGGGAGAAGGGGTTACGGCATGGCCATCCTCCCTGGGGGCGGGGGTGGGGGTGACTTCTTCCTTTCTCTCTCTCTTTCTCTCTGGTAGGCACACGCATCATAGAACAAAACAAAATAGAAAGAAAAGTAAAGAAAGAGCTGGAGTTTTTACAAAATGAACCATTACTGAGACAACTGAAGAAACAGAAATTCCCAGAAAAGAACACAGAGGAAGTAGAGCTTTCAGAGAACACCCAGGCTTCTCAGCTCAGATTCTCACTGATGGGCCTGGTATCAGCCCACCCGGCCCCAAAGCCTCATTTCCAGTCCTCGGCTATGGGGCAGGAAACTGCGTCGGTTCTGGGAGGACAGTAGGAGGCAGGGCAGGAAGGCCATCTCCAAGGGAGGACGAGGCTGCCACAGTTCTGTAGGGACAGACCCTACGGGCACTGAGGATGGGTGCTCTGGAGGGACCAGATGGCTACTTCCCCACCCTCTCTCTCTCTCTCTGTGGCCTCATCAGGCTTCCTAGCCCGCCACAACACGGCTGCCCACCCACGAAGAGCTGCCCACGTGTAGCCTCACCTATGCCCAAGGCTCCATGCTGGGAAGCATTGTTCTAGGTGCCAGGTCAGAGCACACGCACTTACCCCTCTCGGCCGTCTCTATGGATTCGGCTCTCTAGGGTCGCATCAACTTAACTACAGGGTAGAGAGAGGAACCCTGCAGCTGGGTCTTCGTTGGAGAGGCAGCCTAGAACTGCTTCTTACAAGTGAGAAGTCAGGGCCAGCAGGTGGTATAGTGGTTAAGGTGCTGGACTCCCATGTGGTCAACTGCAGTTTGAGTCCCAGACCTGATCGGTGACTTAAAACTCACTTTGGGGGTGTGCGTGCATGTGCGTCCAAAATTCCAAGAGGAGACCGGAGAAGAGATTGCAGCACGGCCATGTCCCCTGGGGGATAATTTCTCATTTTCTGCCTTTCCATCTCTCTCCATCTGTCTCTTCCGTGAGCACAAGTGCCCTATACCAAAAATCTCTCTTAAAAAAGAGTAAGAACCCAACAGCTGAGGGCCCCAGGCTGCCCTCTGGTGGACTTCTCGGGTAGTCAGGGCTTGTGTACACTCCTACACAGAGGAAAACTTCAGCCTAAGGTGTGATTAGATTCTGTGATTAGATTCGATTTAGATACAAATTAGATACAAATGAAAGATTTAGATACAAATTTTAAAATGACTTTGCCTTGAGCCAGATGTGTTTCACACACTGAGATTTTTTTTTTTCCAGTTTGCTATAGGGTGTGTGCGCTTGCTGGAGATAGAAAGAGAGACAAAGTGAGAAATCACTTCCCAGGGGTGATGTCCACACCACAGTCCCTTCTCCATTCTCTTCTTGGGACTTTGAGCATGTGCACATACGTGCGCAGTGTGATTTTCAAGCTGCTGGGTCCTGGACCTGAACCACGTAGTAGGCTGAGGGATCCAGCCGCCTTAACCTCCGCGCCATCTGCTGTCCCCACATTCTTGCAGGTTTGTTGGTTAGACTGGGCCAGGGAGAAAGGTTGTATTTAAATGAATATCTACTAAGTAGCTCTCGGTCCCTCATCTTTGCACCAACTGTAATGACATTACCTGCAGGTGGCTGTAAGGGCAGGGAAATGCCGGGGCTTGTTCATCCAATCCTGGGCTGTTTTGTGTCCTGTCACATGTTCGATCTCCCTCCTCACCGCCAGAAGAAATAGCAGTTGGCATGACCAGGAGCCGTCTGCATGTCAGCCTCCGCAGGCATGGCCCTGGTGCCTTTGCTCAGAAACGTCCCTCCCTCAGTTTCTTTGAAAGAACAGTGTACTGGTTTTTTTTATCGATGGTGACTGCTCCTTTGGTCATCGGCATCATGACTGGTGTCACGGCCAGCATGCGTTCCTGCCCTCAGGGGACTGACACGCACTGATGCTCTGCCGTGTGTGTTGATGTGTTCCCTGCTCACAGTGGGAATCTGACAAGCGCTGGTGAACAAGAGAAGCCTCACACCAGCTTCCAGTTTCCCGTCCACCTCAAGGAAGCACACTCTGCCTTCATTTCCTTTTTACACAGTCTCCCTTTGAAACTCTCGGAGGGTCTGACTCTCCCTCCCACCCAGTCTGCTGCGGCTACCTCACCCACTTGCCCTTCCTCTTCTCTCCCTGCTCCCGGCTTCTCCCGTCCAGCAGTGTGCACCAGGCCTCACTCTCTCCACCTGCTCCCAGCGGGCCAGGGCCAGGGGGAGGCAGGAACACACACTCCAGGCAGGCACTCGGGCTCAGGGTCGGCCAGCCCGGGTACACCAGAAGCAGGCGAGGTACATGTCACGTGCACCAACTCAGCCATAGTGAGCATTTCTAAGAAGTGACAGAGGTAAGGCTCCTCCCGGGATCTTGGCTCTGAAACCCAGTCTTCCTTCTGCATCGCAGCACTCCAGGGAGGGGGCGCATGGACTCCCCGACCCAGGGCAGACTTTGGGGCTGCCAGCATCTGGCAGCATGGCCTCTGCTAGCTGATCACACGAGTGAGAGAGACAAAGCGGTGTTCGAAAAAACAGAATTTCAACCTACTTAGTTTAAAGATCTAATTGACCTTAAGGCAATCTATCTATCCCCAAATCCCAGAAAGGATGGCAACGTGGCTATCCTCTGGGGGGTATTTCTTACTCTTCCTCTCACCATCTCTCACTGTCTCTCTCTCTCTGGTGAGTGCATGTGTCCTATGGCAAACCTTAAAAAAATGGGAAAGGTGCTCTAATGAGCTGAGCAGAAGAGGTTGGTTTTATAGGCAAAAAAGGGCTGACGGATGCAGAACCAGGAACAGAAAGAATTGGTCATTGCACGTTACCTTCTTGACAGTGTTGAAACAGAGGGGATCTCCTTACCTGGCAGGCTCAGGTAAACTGGGCCCATCTGATGAGTTGCCGCGAATCTCATGTTTTCTGGCAAACTGGCCCCTTTCAAAGCTCGGTGTGACCACGTGGCACTGAGCTCCCTGAGCTCAATGGCCCCTCTCTGGTTGCATCTGGTCTGCTGGGCCCAGGAGAGGAGCTCAGTCCAAATCAAGGGCCTCCTACAGACTGCACTTAGCAGTGGGGTTCTACCTGACCCCTTTCCCCCAACCCCATACCACCCCAGCCCCTGGAAGTGATGCCCAGGACTAATCACTCCCCAGGCACACCCCACCCTCCTCCTCCCTGGCTCCTGGCTCTCAAAAGCCTGCCCAATACCTGTCCTTCCCATGTGGCTGCTCTGCCTCTGCCCCTTCCCTCCCTGCTTCTCCTTCTCTCCCAACTCTTCATGCACCTTTGTTCCCTTCTCCACTTCTCCCCCGGAAGAAGCGGGTTCCATTCTGCCTTCAGGGACAGAGCATCATGTGCACCATGCGTGGCTTCCTTGGAGACTGCACCGAGGCCGCCTGTTACTGGTGCCAGTTCGGGCAGCCCGGCCCCGCCCCTGTCTGCAGTGAAGGTGGGCCAATGGCGGGTGGCAGGCTGTTCCGCGGGGCAGACAGAGCTACTGTGCCTGGTCTGCCTCAGCAACAAGG
>NW_006206042.1:1423431-1440984 GCF_000334495.1 Tupaia belangeri chinensis | reverse complement strand
GGAGTGGCCCCTTTGAACTCACCAGCTAATTTACTCCAATGCACTCCCCCCTGTGGCTGGGTAATTAATGTGGTGTGAACCAGTGATTAGCAGTGGCTGGGAGAGCTGCTTGCTGCAGATTTAACCCTTCCCTGCACCTGAGAGGAAGGCCCGCCACCTTCTTCAGGCTGTCTTTCTCCAGTCCTCACAGGGCCAGAAGATATTTCCTCTGGGGAGATGACATATCTGCTGATCCTCACCCATCCTCTTCCTCCCCTCTTGCTCAAATTCCCCAAATGACTCCCAAGGAAAGGGGTTTGAGGGTGGGGTTGGGTGGGAAAGGGGAAAACAACAATGCCTGCCCTCCTTGGAGGGACCGCTCTGGGCAGCTAATTCTGTGAAGAGGAAATGTGATTGCCCAGGGTCTCCTCCAGAGGAATTCAGGGCCTGACCCCACACTGACCTCACTCCTGTATTCCACAGCTCTCCCAGTACCTGGTCTTGGATTCATTAGATCCAATTCAACAGAAGCTGGAAGGCACCGCCTCAGAGGCAGCCTGTCCTTGGTAATGTTCACGGTGGAGAAAGGGGACCGGAAGCCTGTCATGCAGCCCCCAGGCGGGGGAAGAGAGTCCCAGGATGCTGCTTGCCCTCACACACCTGCATCTGCATGTACCTGGCTGTCCTCATCCCTAGCCATGGTTCGCACTGGCGTGCTGGCTCCGCACCAGGCCCTGTTCTAAACCCTCACGGATGTTCACTGGCCACACCCAGAGACGATACTGTTCCTCATCCCATTTCACAGATGCAGACACTGATGCACGGAGGAGTTACTTAGCTCAAGGTTTGCTAGCCAAGACTAGCAAAAGTGGAACAAGTCTGATGCTGGAGTTGGAGTTCTTAACTCCTATCCTCATCTGTTCGTATTCTTAAGGTTCACTTCCAATGCCATCCCCTCCAGGAAGCCCTCCCAACTTGCACCCACCCAGGATGGGTTTGGCATCCACCTTCTGGCCCCCATAGCATCTGTGTGCACATCTGGCACAGCCATGCCCCATGGTAGTAATTGCCAGGTTGCCTGGCCCATCTCCTCCCCTGAACTATGACCTCCCTGAGGGCAGGGGCTGAGCCTTTCATCTCTGTGATCCCGTGTCCTGGCACCTAAGTAGATGCTCAATAAATGCCTGATGAATGAATGACAGAGTCGTAAATAATTCCCCTCTCTCCTGTCCTTCTCCACCGGCAGCCAGGCAACTCCCCAGATCTGCCAGGATTCCCCTTCCGCCCCTTTCTCTCCCCTGGGGGTATTCCTGCCTCCTGCAGGCCCTTCTTTTCCCAGGGCCTCACAGCAGCTGTTACCTAGGCTTCCTTCTCTCTTGTCCTCCCAGCCCACGTCGCCCCCAGGCAGCAGCCCCTTTCAGCAAGCAGTGCTTCTCAGAGCGGTCCCAGGCCACCCGCCCCAAACTCACCCGAGAGAGGATGAGAGAGGATGGGATCGCTTGTTAAGCTGCAGCGTCCTGGCCCCAACCCCGCCCCGCTCCACCAAACCAGCCTCCCTAAGAATCCAAGTGCGCGGTAGACAAGGTCGCCCCTGGTCTCCAGAGCAACTTGGGCTGGTGTTCAGGGTCTCTGGAACCCAACTCCCCATCCCCTCCAATTGTTTCTGCTTTGGCCTTAAAGCGTGGCTCCCTCCCTGCTGTCCCCTCGTTTTCCAGGGACAAAGACTTGGGGCTTTCCTGCAGCCAACATTTTCCTCTGTTCTCCCGCCATGCTCAGAGCCCACCTTTCAACTTCCGGCTCTCCGCTTTTTCTCATCAAGCTATTGGGTCATCAGGAAAGTCATGACACATTTTTCCATAGGAAGACATAGAGAAATACGTCACGACTTTCTAGACAACCTAATAAATGATCCCATCCTCAAGGTACAGTTCAAATTCTGCCTCTCGGGAAGCGTTGCCTAGACCCACAGCGACCTCCTGCAGCCTTGCCCCTTTGCAGAGTGCTGCCTGTCCGCCATGGGCCTTCACTTTCCCTGCTTTATCTGCTTTTTGTTTTGTTTTGCTTTTTGTTTTTTAAATTTGCCACAGGGTACATGCACTCGCCAAAAAGAGACAGAGATACAGAGGGAGAAGTTACCCTAGAATGTGGCCACAATCCCTCCTCCATCCCTCCCTCCTCTCAGGATTTGGGGCATGCATGCACATGTGCCCAGAGTGTTTTTCGAGCCACTGGGTCTGAGATTTAAACTGTGCGTTTGGCTATGTGAGATCCACTCCCTTAAGCACCAGGGCACAGGGCCAGCCCTGTTTCTAATGTGTCTGACGTGGAGGGCAGGAATCTTCCCTAAATCTTCCTGTTTACCCCCACTCCCATCCTACATGAGGGGACTTCAAACATTTTATGAAAATTTTGAATTAAAATACAAGTTTGTTTTGGTGCAAAAAAATGTTTAGTTTGATTTTTCTTCTTTTTTAAATTTGCTACAGAGTACATATGCTCACCTGGGAGAGAGAGAGAGAGGTAACAATGAGAAAGCAACCCTAGTGTGTGTGTGTTGTGGGAGTGGCACCCCTGGCTGGCCCAGGTTTTGCACAGTATGCATTGTGAACTTTTTGAAAGCCTTCCCACCTCCCCCGCCCCCACCACCACCCCACATATGCAGGATCCAAAGCACAGTGTCTGGTTTGACAGATCAGAGACTATGCAGGACCAAACACCGGCATGCCACACCACAGACAACCAGGAATTTTCCTCAGGGGACAATGGCACAGAAAGCCTCCCCTAACATTAGAAATCACGCAACTTAAAGTGAGAAGAGAAGCAGGGGGAGGAGGGGCAACTGCGGCAAATGAACCACGCATCCCAGGTCAAGATTCGCGTCCCACTGGGCCCCTCTGTGGCCTTGGCAAAATGCCACCTCATTTTTTGTTTTGTTTTGTTACTATTTTTACTTTTAGTTTAATTTAGTTTTGTTTTGTTTTATTTTGCTGTAGGGCATGTGTGCTTGCCAGAGAGAGAGGGAAACTGAGAAACCACCCTCTAGGGGAATGGTCACGCCACAGTGCAGTCCCTTCTCCAGTCTCCTCTCGGGATTTTGGACATGCACACACAGGTGCCTGGCATGATTTTCAAGCCTCCAGGTCCAGGACTCAAACTGCACATCTGGCCGTGTGAGATCCAGTGCCTTAACTACCATGCCACTTCACTCTGGTTTTCTCATTTTCCCGTCTCTACCAAGGTGAGAAGACCATCCTCTCAGAGAAGAGTCATAGGGCTTCCGTAAGGCAAAATGTCTGATCACACTGAGAACTAATTCACTCATTTAACGGGTATTTATTACACATCGACAGCGTGTTGCACACCAAGGGGGGGGGGCAGAAGTGAATACGAGACCTTCCTGCTAAACAGGCTGTAAAGACCGCAAGGCTGCTATGGATACCAACAGTGTGCGAAGGGCAAAGACAGAGGGGGGTCACACATGGGGCACAGAGCAGGAGGTCTGCCACCCTCCCTGTGGTAGGAAGGCTGAAGGACAGCCTGGCCGGCCACACAGCTGCCCCCAGTGTGGAAGGGTAAATGGAAGAGCCTGCCCAATGGAGAACAAGGGCAAGGGGTGCAGTGTTGAAATCAGCAGCTGTGAGCAGGGGTTCTGGTGTGGGATGGCTAGAGAGACAGGTGTGGCGACCAGCCCAGAGAAGCAGCCTGAAGCAGGAAGGCAGACAGCAGGAAGCAGGGGTGGATGCCGGGAGGCCTGGCCAGGCTCAGGGAGGAGGATGTGGGCTCAGGCGGGGGCGCTTGTCGCCAAGCATTACCCAACCGTGTGCATGTGAAAGAGGCTGACTTACAGGAATCTGCTCCAGAAAGCCCAGCGAGGTCTGCAGCCAACTTCCACTTTCTTCTGGATGTTTTCGCTTTCAGGACATCTCGTTCTGAGTCAAGATTCCCTCTTCTGAACATGGGACTTTCCAGAAGGACCACAGCTCCTTCCGTGCACTCACTGGGTCTGGGATGCGCTGGATGTGGGTTTTGAGGGACTCTGCCCGCTTCTCTGGAGAAGAATGGCTGTGTGGTCCCTGTGGAGTCTGCTGCTCTGGGAAGGTAAGTGGGGCAGGTGGCTGGCCTGGCCTAGAGAGCCGGACTGGGTTTCCCAAAGTGTGAGAATCCAGGAGCTGAGTTTTTTTTCCGAAGCAAGTTCTTAGGCAACATGTAAAGCTAGACGGATATGTAGGTGCAGGGTCCTACGTGAGGAGAGGGGGCAGCACTAAGAGCAGCCGTGTCCATGAAACGGGAGCTGCTCTGCGACCTAGGGAGTTAGACGGAGCCAAATTCTGCTGGTTGGGGAAGAAAGCTGGCTGTGAGAACGGTGAGGATTTGGCCGTGTTAACACGTGGAAAGGCTGATGCAGTCTGGGAAGAGGTGGGAAGTGCAGGACCAAGAAGGGCTTCCTGCAAGCTGAGATGTGTGTTTTCAACAGCTGGTGGGAAGGCCGAAGTCCTTCCCTGCAGGCCCATGTAAAGAGAGGTAGATCTCAAAGACGGATGAGAGGCAGGAGCAGGTTAAATACAAAGAGTTCCAGGACAAAGCATGTCACAAAAACAGCTATGCATGGATTTCAAGTATTTTGCCCTCCAAAAAATTCATGCTTTAACTTCATTGGTTCATGAACATTTTGAAGTCTCTGCGGCCTCATTATGGTCCGCACAGCCTTGAGGGTGGCTGACCACTGTGTGATGTTGGAAGAGTTGACATGGGGTCTCTTCAACACCAGGCTGTCCCTCTACCAGTCTGATGGCTGAGTTCCCTTGTCCAGTCAACAAGTAGCCAGTGTGGCATGTGTCAGCACTGCAGGGCCACGGATGGGAGTAGTGGGGTATGACAAAGACCAGTTGTTGTTGTTTACTTCAGACTCATAGGGACTTGGAGTTTGCTTTTTCTGGGGTTCCTGCCCAAGTTCCTGGTCCTGAGGCCTCCAAAGGCCTTGCAGATTTCTTTATTTTTTTCCTTTGTCAGAGAGTACAAGCATCTCCTGATGGCACATGGTCAAACCTCCATTCTTTTTCCTTCATTTCTCCATCCCATCAGGATTTTGAGTAAGCATGCACATGTGCCCAGAGTGTTTCCTTTACTTTCATTTTCTTTTTCTTTTTTTGTTTTTTGTTTTGTTTTGTTTTGTATTGTTTGTTTTTTGCCATAGGGCATGTGTACTCACTGGAGAAGAGAGAGACAGAGAGAGGAAAAAGGAGAAATCCTCCCCCAGGGGGATGGCCATGCTGCAATCCTTTCTCCTCCATCCTCTTCTCGGGATTTTTGAGCATGCATGCACATGTGCCCAGTGTGAGTCTGGGACTCAAACCACAGTTGGCCATGTGGGAGTCCAGCTGTCATAACCAGCACCCCATCTGCTGACCTCCAGGGCCAGGACTCGAAATACAGTCAGCTATGTGGGATTTGTATCCACAGGGCTCACAGTGCCAGCTCTTTTCAATACTCCTAAGTACGTGTGGGAAATCACACTCTAACCCTCAAAGGAACGCCTCAATCCATTTGGTTCATGAAATCTTTCAAATAGTTGGGTATGTGGATTTTTTTTAATTAACTTTTAAAAGGTCTCTTCATGGTGGAAGAAATCAATAGAGCCAATCTGGTTCAACCCTTTATTTTACTGGAAGAAATCAATAGAGCCAATCTGGTTCAATATTTTAATGATGCCCCGGGAGGTCGGGAGGTCACATGCTGAAGGTCACAGGGTTCACCTGGGGCAGAGTTAAGACAGGATGGAAAGACTGCCGCCCACTTCCACTCTGCTCTGGATATTTCCACTTTCAGGATGTCTTGTTCTGAAAGATTTTTAACTTTTTTTCTTAACTTTTTTTTATTCATGATAGAGCATGTGCATGCACATGAGAGGAAGAGAGAGAAGCACTGTCCACGGGGTCTGCTTATTCCATGACCCCTCCCTCCAGTCCTCCAGCTCATTGGACCTCGGGTCATGAGAAGCTAGGTCTTAATCCACACCCAGCGCGATTCTCTGTGTCTCTGTCTCCGCTCTATTAACACGAAAGCTATGTCCAGCCGGCACAGAGGTGGCTAGGGCCAGAGAGGGCGGTGAGGGGGACAAGGACCTGGAGGTACTGAGGCTGACTGGTGGGCACCCAGAATGCCTCGTTGTTCAAACTCCCAGACCTGGTACGCTGCGCATCGGCTCCCATTCTGCTGCACCCCTGTGCCCACCACTGGGCAGCCGCAGGGTCAGTCCTCAGCAAACCCTGTCATTCGCTCGGTTCAATCTGCAGACCCTCTCCCACAGCCTGTCCTACACAGGGGTGGGCACGAGGAATACGATGGTGACCGGGAAGTATTATTGTCCTTGAGAAGCTCTTGGCCTCGTGACAGATGGTGATGCTCAGGCAGGCAGCGTGGTGATGGCAAGCCACTGTAGGAACACTGAGGAGCGGACTGCACCCTGCAGTGAGGCATGGGGGGACCAGGGAGTTAGTGATGCCTCAAGGATGAACAGAAATTAACCCGCGAAGGAGTCTGGCTCACCTCAAGCAGAGGTGTGGCTCTCATATTTCAAACTCAAGTACGATCCCCCGATAGCACCCCGCTATCTCAGCCCATGTTTGTTTCTCTTCTTCTTCTTCTGGGTCTCAGAGAACAGCATGCAGTAGATCCCGAGGACCTAGGAACCTTCCTTGACTTTTTCTTCCTTCACTCTCCAGATCTAATCTATTACCAAACCCCACTTATTGCCCTGTCTCCATCTCTCTCGATTTCTGCACTTCTCATCCCAGTCACTCCCTTCCTCAAATCAAGCTTCCAGCACCTCTGCTTTGGATTAATGCAAGCAGCCTCGATCTTGTCTGCCTTCATTGCATGCCCCACCTCCCTGCTGGAGTGAGCTTTCTAACCAGGCATCTAATCATGTTACTCTCCTGCTTAAACCCTGTCTGAGACCCCACGTTGCTCTAAGGACAAAGCCCAGACTCCGCTGTTGCTTTCAGAGCCCTGCATGAGCTGGCTTCTGTCAACTCCACAGTGTAATTTCCGACTCCCCCTGCAGAGAAGCACTTTCAGTTCCCAGGTGCACCCTGCAGGCCTGTGTACCTGCTGTTCCTGCTGCCTGTAAAGCTTCCCCAGCCTCACCAGACAGCCCTCCTCTTGGTCTGGCTGCTTCCCATTTCTCGTGGAGGTGTCAGCTTAGACATTTCTTCTCTGAGGCCCTCAAGGCTGGACAAAATCCGCCATCACGCTTCCTGTGTTTTCCCAGAGTGCCCCTTGTTTCCATCCTGGGCCTTAGCATAATTGGTTTCCATCGCTTGCCAGAGCATGTGGCTTCCTCTGCGAGCTCCATACATGCAGGGACCCGGGCATTCTCTTTGCTGTTTTGCCCCAGGGTCTGACATGTTGTGCCCTCAGCTGGAGTGGAGGGGCATAGGGGAAGGGAAGATGCTCCTTCGCTCCTAACAGCTCAGTCAGTGCAGGAGAGGGGTGAGGCGCATGGGGCAGGCAATGACATGAGTTCTGATCTTTCAGCACTACTTCCCACCGTGGTTCGAGGCACCCAGGTGCTGAGCAAAGTGGGGGACTCAGTGCTCCTGGTGGCAGAGCACCCCCCAGGCTTCCAAGTCCGCGAGGCCATCTGGCGATCTCTCTGGCCTTCAGAGGAGCTCCTGGCCACATTTTTCCGGGGCTCTCCAGAGACTCTGTACCACTCCCGCTTCCTGGGCCGAGCCCAGCTACACAGCAACCTGAGCCTGGAGCTCGGGCCACTGGAGTCTGCGGACAGCGGCAACTTCTCCGTGTTGATGGTGGACAAGGGGGGCCGGGCCCAGATCCAGACCCTGCAGCTCAAGGTGTATGGTGAGTGCACCTGACACTGGCTCCCTGACTCTTCCTCCCACAAAGCACCAGACAGACATCCTGAGCTCTGGGGGCTGGGGCCAGCTGGGTTCTAGTTCGACAACTGGGAACAGCTGCTCCTTGCCGCGACATCTAAGGAAACTCCCCAGGGACACCCAGGGGAGCTCCCATCTGGACTAGCAGGGTGTTGCCGTCACATCCTCACCTGAACTCCAGCTCTTCTTCTCCCTGGCTCAAAGGCCTTGGGCCCATTGCTAACCTCTCTAAACCTGACGTTTCTTCATTGGAAAACAGGCACGATTCCCCCTCGTGCCTAGGAGGGTAAAATGCAGTAGTGTGCAAACGCGTCTGGGGCAGAACCTGGCCTGTGCATCAACAATTCTAAAGTCTCCTGAGTCATAAGATGCTACCCGGCCTCAGTGGCACAGTCAGTAGGGTCCTAGACCACAGTGCTGGAAGCCACATGACTGCCCGAAATTGTGTCCTCAGCCCAGTTGGCCTGAAAACACCCCAGGTCCGTGTGTGGGGACTCAGGATTCTAAGAAGCTGGGGAGCTGGGGGAACGGGGTTGTGATGTGGCGAGACTCTACCGGGGTGCCTCTCTCTCCCTCTTTCTCGCTCACATGTACATGCACACATTCTCTATCATAAATAAACTTCAAAAAATACGTTTTAAGATGTGCTGTTATTTTATCTACCACTACAGAGAAAAAGAAAAATATACCAATTGAACCCAATGACACGATGGGTTTTTTACTTAAAATTAAATTGTAATTCAGCTGGGACCAGCAGATGGCATAACAGTTACGTCACTGGACTCCTATGTAGTCAACCGTGGTTCAAGTTCCAGACCCGGCAGCTTAAAACTCATGCCAGGTGCGTGTGCATGTGCGTCCAAGATCCTGAGAGGAGGATGAAGGAGAAGGGATCGTGGCATGACCATCCTTTCTGGGGATGATTTCTCTCTTTCTGTCTCTGTCTCTCTAGCAAGCACACGCACCCTATACCAAAAATCTCTCTTTAAATAAAAGGATCATAATTAAGCTATAATTAAAACTATAGAATGTGGCCATTTCTTTTTCTTTTTTGATAGAGAGTGCTTACATGCACAAGTGAGAGAGAGAGAGAGAGAGAAAAGCAACATGGGCTGGGTCCTACCACACTGTGAACCCCTTTTCCCAGCCCTCCAGGTCCTCAGGACCCTGGCCTGTTTTCAGGCCAGCCTGCAGGATAGGAACGCCCAGTTGGCCATATCGTTTCCAGCCTGTGTTACTGCTATACTGGGGTGGGGCGGCTGGGCCACGTCGCTGTACTCCTGAAGGAATCTTTCAGAGAGATTTGAATCCTGTATCCTTCCTGGGTTCTCTCAGTCATTCATTGCAAAACATCCCCAAACTTGTTGTTTAAAAACAACAATGATTTATTTCTCATGATTTTGTGGGTGGTGGGGCCCAGCTGCCCAGGAGGGCCTGCTGTGGTTACCCATGTAGCTGGATTGTCTCCTCTGGGCTGAACTGCCTGGGAGCTGAGTGGCCTTTTCTTTCCAAGGACTTCACCTCCACCTCTACCATGTTGCTGCTGATCCAGGAACAATGGCCTATTAGCTCTCCTTTATGTAGCCGATGCCTGAGGAAAAAGGTGGAGTGACCCCAAGTCACCATTTCAGTACAACCTTAAAAACTTGGAGAGAGTGGGGGGTGGAGGGAAGTTTAGATTTAAGTTTTCAAAGCAAAGGTGACAGCTGGGAAGAATTAAGTAAACTGGGGAGGTGTCTCAAACCCCCAAAGACAGCTCACTGCTGCCCCTGTTCAGGGTGCTGATGTGCATGTAGAGGGTCCCCTATTGGGGAGGGCGGACAGTGGTGGAGGGGTGAGGCACGATGTTTTGTGAGGCAGTCCCACATGGGAAAGTTGCCGGTTCAAGCCTAGAGCCCTCCTGAGCGTACCAGCCACATGCAGGCGGTGAGCTGGGGACAGCTGAGGCTGGGGGTGGATCTCAGAGTCAGGACTCTGTCGAAGGTGTTGCCTCTCTTTCTCTTGCTCATGGGAGAGATAAGTTCATAAACTTTAAAAAAAGAAAGAAAGGAAAGAAGGAAGGAAGGAAGGAAGGAAGGAAGGAAGGAAAGAAAGAAAAGAATGTCCTTCAGGATGCATGGAGCCTTGGACAAGTTTGCACATCGCCGACAGGTAGAATGCTGGCTGGGTTTCACCACCCTAACCACTACTCCTCCTGCTCGGCCCAGTGCCTGTGTGCAGTCAATAACCCACACAAGCACACAGGCAGCCCCAGGCCTCTCCCCATTCTGCGTCTGGGCTGCCACACGTGTGAAACGAGGACATCGAGAGTGATAATACATGCAGCACCCACACCGCTAAGCTCTGAAATGCCTTGTTCTCAGCATCTGAATTACAGATTTTAAGGAAATTGCTGTTTTATTGCTTCCAAATACATAGTGTGATTAGAACTAATTGCACGAAGCTGCCAAAGCAGCCGTCCTTAGGAGCTCTGCTTTGACAATAGATAAGAATGATTCGAATTAGCAGATCAGTTACTGGAAATGTCAATGGGTGTCTCTACTGTGCCTGCTCGTGTTTGGAAGCAGCTTGTCCTCTTAAGTGATGTAAATATCCCCCCCTGTAATCTTTGTTTATACTATTAGTGTGCCCAGCAAATCATTTCGTTTTTCATATCGCAAATCCCACCAGACTGAGCTGGCATTAACGAGGTTTTACTCTGCTTGACTTTGGAATGCTGTCAGAGACTGAGCCCTCCCGTTGTCACCAGAATGCTCTCCTGCTGGTCCCACTGCCACTGAGACCGGGATTTACTCATCAACCTGTGTAGGAAACGGGAGCCACGGCTCAGAGCATCAATTTGTTCAAAGGCCCAGGCACCGAGCACCTGCTATTTGCCAGCACTAGAGAGCCAAGGTTATGGAAAGAACAAGACAGGGCCCCTACCTCTGGGCTATTTCTTCACAGTGTTTTGTGCCCTCGTAATTATTTTCTTAATTATTCATAATCACTTGTCAGGATCTGTCTTCCCCACCACACTGTAAGCTCCAAAAGGTCAGAAATGTATTCGTTTTCTTGCCTGATTTAATAAATGCTGTTGTCTCTTGTTGACTGACTAACATACCATGAGAGAAGTTAACAAAAGAGAGAGGCAGCATGCTTGGAGAGCTCCGAGCCATGCCTAGAATATCAGGAAAGGCTGCCCAGCGAAGGCGGTAAGCATCGTACCCAAGCTGGCCTTGAAGGGTGGGGGGGAGTCCTCTAGAAGGACAAGAAGGAGAAAGCATATATGTGCACAGATGATAAATAGAAATTCATGGAAGATCCCTAACAGCATGGCTGTTTGGGAGAACTGCAAATTAGTCAGGGTGGGCAGGGAGGACTAGCAGAAGGCACAGCTGGAGAGGTTGACAGGAAACATTTCACGGAGGGTTTGCAGGGCCGAGCGCTGTCCGGCAGGCAGTGGGAAGCCAGACGAGGTTCTGAACCAAGAGAGTCCTAGTCCGAAGTAGTATCTGACCCCACGCGGAGCCCAAAGTTGGAACTGTGGGCCCTGCCCGGCATCCCTGTAACCCTGCTCTACCGTTCTTGCTCAGATGCAGTGCCCAGGCCGGTGGTGCAAGTGTTCATTGCTCTAGCAGAGGCTGCCCCCAAGACCTGCCAGGTCTTCTTGTCCTGCTGGGCCCCCAACATCAGCGACATAACTTATAGCTGGCGACGAGAGGGGACAATGGACTTCGGAATCGAACCACACAGCCTCTTCACAGATGGACAGGTGTTGAGTGTTTCCCTGGGACCAAGAGAGAAGGGTGTGTCCTATTCCTGCATTGTCTCCAACCCCGTCAGCTGGGACTTAACCACAGTCACCCCCTGGGAGAGTTGCCATCATGAGACAGGTATGCCAGAGGCCAGTGGTCAGTGGTTGAGGGGTTATGAAGCACCAGGCCCACCTCTGACCACAGCCCTCCATGTCCAGCACCAGGAAAGGCCTTCTATAAAGATGTGTTTCTGGTGGTGGTGCCGGTCTCACTGCTCCTGATCCTTCTGGTTGGCCTCTTCTGTGCCTGGCACTGTGGCTCCTGCTCAGGTATGAGTCCTACAGGAGGTGGGTGGGTGGATTTACTGGGCGTGGTTGGACCTCCTTCCTGCTACAGTTCAGGGGATCTGTCCCTTTGTACCTTCCCTATCTCATCTCCTGGCCACCATCTCAGACTTCACTCTCCAGCCAGACTGAACTACTGGGTCATCAGAAATATCATGATGCATTTTTGCATAGAAAAACAGAAAGGCCTTCAGGCCTTTGCACATTAGATTCTCCTGCCTGGATCGTCCCTCCTACTTCCTTTCTTTGCTTAGTTATCGCCTACTCCTACTCGTTTTCAAGATGAGTGTGCTCCAGGAAGCCTTCCAGACCTTCTTCCCCTGTCCCCCTCGGGCTGCTCCATGTGATTTCTCTCATCTGCTTACTTAAGTCTCAGAACTAATCACACTTACTTCCTCCAAGAATTTGAGCCCCTTCAGGTCAGAGGCTGGTCATGCTCAGTGGCTCCTAGAATATAATGGTAGCTGGGATTGATGTTATAGAGTGAAGGCCTAGTTGAATTCTCCCCTCCTCGCCTATCACCCCTAGGGAAAGGCTCCCCCTGAGAAAGCCCCTCCTTGGCCAGTTGCTGATGGGGCTGTCTTCATGAGAAAAGCAGGAGAGGGGAACTCTGACGTCAGGCTCTGCGTTCTACATCCAGCTCAGCGCTGTCTCCCCTCAACACCCCCCGCCAAGGCCCTGCCCTGAAAGACTGCCCAACTGACCTGGGCTCCGTGGCCTTTGCCATCCTCAGCTGTCTGAGCTTGTGGCCCCAGGGTCAGCAAAGGGAAGGCACCAAGACCATGTTATGGTAGGTCCAAGCAGGCAGGAGTCTCAGCCCAGCCACTGGGTATGGGGCTGGCGTGGGGGGAGTGCCGGTTGCTGTGTGTTGGGGGAAGTAGGTGAAGAGGAAGCAGGCGAGGCTACAGCACACCTAGAGACCCCGTCTGCTGTCTATGGAGAAGGTCTGGTCCTGACCCTTTGCTCAGAGAAACCCCAAGATTTGTAGTAAGAAGGTGGAAGGCTGGAAAGAAAAAAATAAAACACTTTTTTTTTTTTAATAAAAAATAGCTTTATTGAAATATAATGGGTCAGCTGGTGGCACGCTGGTTAAGGTGCTGGATCCCACATGGCTGATTCCACAGTTCAAGTCTCAGACCCACCAGCTTAAAAAATATACTGGGCACGTGTGTGTGCCTAAAATCCCAAGAGGAGAATACAGAAGGGATTATGATGTGGTCAGCCCCCCTGGGGGGATAATTTCTCACGTTCCTTCTCTCTCTGTCTCTCTGTCTCTCTCCAGCAAGCACACATGCTCTATGGCAAAAACTGAATAAAAAGAAAGATAGAAATATAGTTAACATACCATACAACTCACCTACTTAAAAATGCACAATTGAATGGATTTTAGTATATTCAGAGAGTTGTACATTTATCACCATAATCAATTTTTGAATTTTTAAAATCAATTTTTCCATTACCCCACCAAGGAATTCTATAGGCCCTGATTCTCCCATTCTTCCCTCAGCCTTAAGTAGCAACTAATCTACTTCCTGTCTCTGTACATTTGTCTGTTCGGACATATCGTGTAAATGGAACCATCCACACAGGGACATCGAGAATCTGAGGAGCTGGAGGGCTGGGGAAAGGGGATCACAACATGATGAGACTCTCCTGAGGGTTCTCTCTCTCTCTCTCTCTCTCTCTCTCTCTCTCTCACACACACACACACACACACACACCCTCTAGAAAAACAACAAAATGGTAGCTTTGCCACTGAAAAAGGAGAGTAGGAGGACCTGAAGACCCAAGAACCTGAGATGAGTCCCCACACAGAGTCCAGCAGCTGGTCCTGGCTCTGCCACTCGGCTTCTGGCCACTTAATTGGGTTCAGGGTTCATTACAGTCCTAACTTCCTGTGCCTTCTACAGATCAAGGTTACACTTTAGAAAGAACTTCCTGTTCTTAAAGACTCTCCCTTTCCCAGGTCTGGGAAGACCAGAGAGAAGTTCCTTTGGCTTGGTTCAGGAGACTTAGGGTTCAGAGGTCTGGATCCAGACCAAACATATCAGTATTCCAAACACTGGAGAGTAACTTTCCTTCTGATCTCACCAGGGAGAAAGAAGGACGTGTGTGCCGACAGAGCGACTCCTGAGACAGAGAACACCCTTGTGTAGGATTTGCCACGAGGGACGATGTAAGCTGATGCCTGGATTATCGGGACCACCACCCCGCCCTGTGCAGGCACATGATGCTCTGGGACGTAACTGGTGCCAGGAACCTCCATGGACTTCAATCCTCATGAGACTCCATCCTGCCTCCCAGGAGAGGCCGAGGCGGCATCACACTTGAAGGGCAGAAGGCACTAGCACAGCCTCCCACGCCCCCTCTTTCTTATCCCCTCTTTATACATCCCAGCTCTTCTCTGGACAAGATGAGCCTAGCTGGACATTCCCTCAAGGACGCTGGAAGTTCTCCAGGATCCACAGAGACATTGATTACCAGAGGCTTTCACTATCCCACCTCCGTTCATAAAGTACTAGCCACCTGACACCGGAAGCTTGTCTCCAGCCTCGATCCCATGCTCCAAAATCTGAACTGACAGGAAGAACCCAAATCACCCACCACCAGCTCCAACTCCAGCCCTAGCTCCTCGAGTTTAAGATCCTGACGCTTCCTATTGACCAAGGTGTCATCATAACAAAAGATCTAGGGAAAGGTGAAGGAGGGAGGTGGTGAACAGGTGTTTCTCTTTCTGGCCTGAAAGAATTCACAGCCCCTCAAGGGTAAATTGCAATTACAGATCCCCAAGGATAGTTGACTCCCACGGTTCTGATAGGTGCCTTTTTTGCAGGTAACACCTTTTGTGGTTTTTGTTTTGTTTTGTTCATTGACAATAGGGCACATGTGCTTACCAAACAGAAATAGAGAAAGGGAAAGTGAGAAATCAACCCCTCAGGAGGATGGCCACACACCAATCTCCTCTCCTCCATTTCCCTTGGGAATTTGGACATGAACGCACACATACCTGGCATGTTTCTCAAGCTGCTGAGTCCAGGACTTGAACCACCCAGTCAACCATGTGGAATCCAGCCTCTTTAACCCGTATACCACAGGCTGGGCCAATCACCTCCTGCATGATCTGAGGGACAAAGGTGAGAGTCTCACTTGATGCTCTAGCACAGTGATCAGGGCAAGAATACTGAATTTGCCTCTGCCAGCAGGAAGTCCGTGAACAAGTTCGGAGAGGGAAGAACCATGAAAAGCTACGCAGAAGAGACATTATGGAGGGCAAGGGTGCTGAGGCATTCTAGAATCTGCTATCATTCTCAGATGCAAGTGCCGAAGACTCCCCCAAGGTCCAATGGAGGGGACAGAGAGCCCACCACTCAATGGGAGGATTGTCAAGGTCACTTTGACGTGTGATAGAAGATATGATTGTAAATATTTTCGGAAAATAAATTCTGCTACAGAATGATCCTGTCTAGAAAGGCTCTGTCTATTGGAAAAGACTTGAGGGCTAAACTTACCCTCAGGGATTAGCGGCTGACAAGGTTTGTGGTGACTCCAACCCAGGTAAAACTTGATATTTCACTCAAGTCTTGATAACAGAGAAGAAGGAGGCACTAAATAAACAGGGCTAGGTTTTGAAATATTTCCCAGGGTGACTTCTCCACCCAAGATGTGAACCCTGTCTTAATTCCGGCCCAAATCCACAATTCCTAGGCAGTCAGTCCTTCTACCTTGGACAAATAAGAACTGGCTTCTAGATTCACTCCATCACTCCCCCACATGATTATGACCAGATTTTCCCTGCCTGCTGGCCCTGCTCAAAGGTCCCCTGCTGGTCACCTGGCTTTACCTATTCTCATCCATTTCCTGCATCCACTGCTCTCCCACCACCCTCCCCCAAGCCCTTCTGAATAGTGTACGAGGCCACTGGACTTGGAAGCTTGCACTACCCTCACCTGCTACTCAGGCAATCCTCATGCCTCATCACAAAACCATGTAAAGCTGGTTTTAGTCTCTAAAACTGAGGGGCAAAAGAAAGCTTCAGATCTAGCAATGAGCCATGGTGATTCTGTGGGGAAAAAAAAAAAAAATAAAATCACACCACCCTTACCGTTCCTCCCTCCATCCCCAAGGATCTTGGACCAAATCGGGTCTGCGTGAGATGGATCCTACAGCCCACCCGTTACAAAGCAACCTTGTTTAGACCATGGTTTCGTAGTGTCGTGTACTGGGGCCTTTTTGAAAAGATTCACACTGTTTGAATAAAGTAATGTTCCCATCTCCAATGGCTCCTTGTCAACTAGAAAATTCATCAACCCTCCACTGAAAAACACACAGTGCTTCCACAAAAATCAATATTTGTGCTAAAAAACACGGAGATTGATGCTTTCAGAGCAACATAGCAAATATCAGCTGAGGGTTCGGCACGTGCCAGGTACCCCTGGAGGCACTGGGGAACCTGTCGTGAGCAGAGCAAAGGCCTTGCCTTCGTGCCATTTGTGTTCTAGATAACATAAATAAACAAGTACGTACACAGCAGATGTTGACAAGTTCTACTGAGAACACAGAAGCAGACTAAAGGGTTAGAGAGCCACGTGTTGGAGAGAGGAGGTCCCTCTTAGATAAGGCATTCATAGACCACCTTTGGAAGGGTTTTCTGTTTTTTTTCTTTTCTTTTTTTTTTTTTTTTTTTTTGAGAGGTATATATATTTTTTTCCTATAGAGTGTATACGCTCACCAGAAAGAGAGAGAGAGAGAGACAGAGAAAGTGAAAGAACTCACCCCCCCGTGGGGGATGGCCACTACCACCACCACCACCCCACCACCACCCCCTAAGGAGATGGTCCTGCTGCAATCCCTTCTCCTCCCTTCTCCTCTCCAGATTTTGGGCATGCATGCACACATGCTCAGCGTAATTTCCAAGCTGCCAGGACTCAAACCACCATCAACCACGTGGAAATTCAGTTCCTTAACCACCACACCAACCACCATGTTATCTGCTGGCCCCAGAGGAGGCAATATTTGAAGAGGCCCAGGAAATGAAGGCATGAGCCATGTAGTGACACAGAGAGTTCCAGAGGTAAGAAGGGGCCAAGGCCCTGTCTTGGTCTATTACTGTATTACTTAGAAATACCTGAGTCCAGGCCGACAGGTGGCATGGAGGTGAAGGAGGCTGGATGCCATATGGCTGACACCATGACTTGAGTTCCAGACCTTGAGGCCTGGAAAACATGCTGGATGTGTGTAGCAGGTGGCATGGTGGTTGAGGGTGCTGGACTACCACATGGCTGACCACAGTTCAGGTCCCGGACCTGGCGGCTTGCTTTCTCACTTTCTCCCTTTCTCTCTCACTCTGTCTTTCTCTGGTCAAATTAAATAAATAAATAAGTGGATAAATAAAGCTGAATTAAATAATTCTTAAAAATAATGGTAATAATGGGACCAGCAGTTAGCATAATGGCTGTGTTGCTGGACTCCCATGTAGTCAACTGTGGTTCACGTCCCAGACCCAGTGGCTTAAAACTCTCACCGGGTGCGTGTGCATGCGTGCCCAAGATCCCGAGAGGAGAATGGAGGAGAAGGGATTGCAGAGTGGCCATACCC
>NW_006206042.1:1422947-1423364 GCF_000334495.1 Tupaia belangeri chinensis | reverse complement strand
CTTTCCCTCCCTCTTGGTCTGTTTCTTTCCGGTCAAATTAAAATAAAATGAATGAATAAATAAAATTAAATGAATAATTCTTTAAAAATAATTAATAATAATAAATAGGGGCAGGATAGCAGGTGGTGTAGTGATTAAGGTGCCGGACTCCCGTGTGGCCAACTGCGGTTCTGGTCTGGACCTGGCGGCTTAAAACTCACACTGGGCGCACGTGCAGGCATGCCCAGAAAACTGAGATTGGAGAAGGAATTGTTTGGCTGTCCCCCCTGGGGTTGATTTCTCACTTTTCGTCTCTTTCTCTCTGTCTCTCCAGCAAGTGCAAGTGCCCTATTGCAAAAATCTCTTGGGACCAGCAAACCTAATGGCTATGTCGCTGGACTCCCATGTAGTCAACCGCGGTTCACGTCCTGGACCCGG
>NW_006206042.1:1419265-1422835 GCF_000334495.1 Tupaia belangeri chinensis | reverse complement strand
CTTGCTCTCTGTCTGGCGCGTGCACGCGCCCTATAGCAAAAACCTCTTCAAAAAAAAAAAAGGAGCAAAAATCTCTAAAAATAATAATAATAAATAAATTTAAATAAATAATTCTTTAAAAACAAATTAATTAATTAATTTTAAAAGAAACAAAATGAAGGTTTACTTGGCTTATGATTCTGGTGGCCAGAAGGTCCAAAAGCATGGCACTATACCATGCCACGTAAGTTTTGACGTGATCTTGTTTTCACATTTTTCTTTTAGATTTTTTGCTTTTTGGGGGGTTTTGGTTTTGAGGTGTTTTTGGTTTTTGGTTTTGGTTTTTTTGCCACAGGGGACATGCACTCACCAGAGAGTTTCAGTAAGAATTTGTTTTTGGTTTTTGGTTTTTTTGGCCACAGGGGACATGCACTCGCCAGAGAGTTAAAGAAAGAGGGAAAGTGAAAATCATACCCCAGGGGGGATGGCCCTGTCGCCATTACTTCTCCTCCATTCTCTCATTCTCCCCTCAGGATTTTTGGGCACACACACACACACACACACACACACACACATACATGTGCCCCGCATGATTTCCAGTTTTTGGTTTTTTTGGCCACAGGGGACATGCACTCGCCAGAGAGTTAAAGAAAGAGGGAAAGTGAAAATCATACCCCAGGGGGGATGGCCCTGTCGCCATTACTTCTCCTCCATTCTCTCATTCTCCCCTCAGGATTTTTGGGCACACACACACACACACACACACACACACACATACATGTGCCCCGCATGATTTCCAGCCCCCCAGGTTTGAGCTGTGGTTGACCACATTCCCATGTGCCCCAATCACCACGCAACTTGCTGGTCGCAACGTCACAGGATGTATGCACTCACCAGAGAGAGAAGCAGAAACCCAGAGAGGAGAAAGCACTGGAGAGTGGGGCGTGGTCACACACAACACCTCCTCCATTTCTCCATCCTGCCGGGATTGAGGGCGTACATACACACATGCCCAGCATGTTTTCCAAGCCACTGAGGCCTGCACTCAAACCACACTGTCAACCATGTGGGAATAGGCTCCCTTAACCATTAGGCCACAGAGCCAGCCCTGTCTTTGTTTTCATTTTATGTTCCCTGATTAACAGTCTTCGAACCTGTCCTGTGAAAAAGACAAACACAGGAGCTGCTAAGTACAATGGTCATGTGACGTGACATCGGGGAATGGGAAGGAGGAGAGCAAAGGGAAGGGTTAGAGAAGACATTTTTTCCATCAATGGAGATAAGACCATTCTTTTTTTTTCTTTCTTTTTTTTTTCTTTTTTTTTAAGTGCTTCATATTAAAATAAAATGACTGCTGCAAACTTTTTTTGTTTTGTTTTGTTTTGTTTTGTTGGAGAGGTTTTTGCTATAGGGCGCATGTGCTCACCAGAAAGACAGACAGAGACAGGGAGACAGAAAGCGAGAAATCACCCTTTGTGGGGGATGGCCACGCCGCAATCTCTTCTCCATTCTTTTCTTGGGATCTTGGGCACACATGCACATGCGCTTGGTGTGAGTTTAAGCCACTGGGTCTGGGACTTGAACTGCACTCAACTACATGGGAGTCCAGCGACATAGCCATTACTCCAACTGCTAGTCCCGACTGCTGCAAACCTTAATGGCGTCTCTTCCTTCCAAGTTTCCTAATAAATCCACCTGTTCAGTTAATCAGCTCTTAATTACTTCCTGTCTTCAAGGGAAGCACTGTCTCCTTCCAAATTTGACTCCCTGGATCCCACTTATGTTGCAACCTGAAGGAAGGGCCTGGAAAGCTGTAAAATACAACTAGCCTCAGATCCAGGAATTTCCTGTTTCAGTGGCTGCTTCCTCTCAGGCCGTGTGTTGGTTAATGTGGTCCCATCTGCCAAGTTGGGTAGGCTGAGTGCATGGACAAGTCATTGGGGGATACTCCCATTGCACCACTAGGCCGAGGTGGGTTCTGGGAATCACACTTCCAGGGAGACACTGGAAGATTTGAGTGTCTAAAAGAGAATGGCTAATGTGGTGAGAAGTCCAGAAATCTTATTATGTAAGAAGAGATTAAGGAAACTGGTTGTGTTTAACCTGGAACAAAAAATTCAGAGGGGCACAGATTCTCAAATATTTGAAGGGCTATCGCATAGGTCCAGACTGTGGAACCAGGGCCAGTGGAGCATGTCACCAAGAGGCAGATATTGACTCATATGAATAATAGGGTCGTAAAGCTGGAAGGAAGCCTCGTGGTTACTCAGCTCAAGCCTTTTCATTTCTCAGGTGGAAAGCCAAGGTCCAGAGGGATTTTATTCCCCTAGAAGGACATCAGCAGTCAGTGGCCGCGTCAGAATTAGCTTCAGGTTATCTAAATCATTCAAGGCCCTTCCATCGCACCATATTACCAGAAGAGCTTTCTAACACATGGAGCAATCCAAATATGAAGGGAGCTGTTTGGATGAATGCGCTGCAGCAGAAGCCATCCTGAAGCAATATTACAGACTGGAGGCTTTTCATAGTAGATAGGAAACTGCATTAGGAGTAACAAATACGGAGCACTCGTATCCAGACCCTCACCTTCCAGGACCAAGTCAGACACGGCTGGTTACTTATGACACACTTTTCCCACTGAATCCAGATGCGGTGCCCATGTGACTCCGACCAATCCATCGAGGCTGAGAACCAAGATGAAACCGATTTGCTGATCCTCTGTGAGACAATCCATCAGGTCCCTCCAGCATTAGGAATAAATTATAGGTGACTGGGAGGGACAGAGAAGAAACACTCAACAGACACAAGGATGTGAAGTTCTCTATTGTACTGGGGGTGCTGTCTCTCTGTCTCGCTCTGTCTCTCTTGGTCATGGGGAAAAAATAAATAAAACTGATCAATTCATCATTTTAAAAAAATAAAAAGTTTGAACAGGAATCTGTAGAACAGGAAATGCATCAGTCAGCATTCGCTCTTCATTCAGTAAGTATTCACTAAGCACCTTCTATGTGTCAGTGCCCACTGGGAGAAGAGATTACTAAATTGCACCATAAACTCTATTCTAAATGGGTTCACAGTCTAGTGGGCAAGCAACGTGTCAATTGACAGTCCCAGGGAGTACAGCCACCAGCCTGAGCAGAGACCTCTGCTCTGTGTGAGAGCCAGTTGCGCCCCTAGGGAGAACAGTAAACGGGATAGAGGCCCTGGCCGCAAGCACAGTCCCAGTGGCAGGAACCAAAGATAGTGTGGCACGATGGTTTCCTGGGGCAGACTTTCCCGGAGCACCATCGGGGTTTGGATTAACTGAGTTCCCAGAATGCCAAGCCCCCGAGCTGGTTGTTTGTCTTCACCCTCGCCTCTAACGGTACAGGAAAGGAAGAGCAGTCTGCTCACACATGCTAGGGCTGGTGTCACCCTCTTGGGGCCGGGGTCCTGGCTGGGATGCCTGTCTGCAGCAACCCACCCTGCACTCCCCAGCTCTGGCTGCTCAGATTCCTTGGCATTCTCTCCAAGTCAGGCAAAGCATTCAAACCCAGCTTAGCGTCCAAAGGAGAAAAAAAAAAAAAAAAAAAAATTCATTTAAGCGGACCA
>NW_006206042.1:1401789-1419178 GCF_000334495.1 Tupaia belangeri chinensis | reverse complement strand
CTCATGTAGTCAACTGTGGTTCGAGTCCCGGACCCGGTGGCTTAAACTCACACCAGGCACCTGTGCGTGCATACCTGAGATCCCAAGAGGAGAATGGAGGAGAAGGGATTGTGGTGTGGCCATCCCCCCTGGGGGGTGATTTCTTGCTTTCTGCCTCTCTGTCTCTCTCTGTCTTTCTGGTGAGCGCATGTGTCCTATAGCAATAACCTTTCCAAAAAAAAAAAACAAACACCTCAGCCTAGCTGGAGAGAGAACAAGGCACTCTGAGCTGAGTGCTGCCTGCTGTTCCTGCCTGTCCGCTGACTGAGCCACTGGCCATTCCCCTGCCCTTGGTCAGCTGCAGGAGATGCGTGCTCCAGCACACTCACAGTGCTCCTGCTTGCCAGGCTGAGAGATCCGTTACCCTCCGATCCCAGCTACCCACAAAGCAGCTCCATCAGCTGCTAGTCTCACGCCGTCTCTTTCCTGCATGGAAGTACATTGGGATCCCACTTTTCCCTTACAGATAACAATAACCTTAGAGCCCACCATTCCTGGGAAATCCCTAATGATCCCACACACACCAGGGCTTCAGATTCCTCCTAGACACGGAACATAGATCGTCCTGCGCAGTGGTTCTCTGCAGGAGAATGTGAGGAAAGCAGATGACAGGACCAACTGCTGGCTTGGCCATTCCAGGAAGGAGGATAGGAAGTGCAGTTCACCTGGTGTCCTGAGGCCTGGTCAGTCAGGAGCAGGTGGAGCCCTCACCTGAGAGAGAATTCTACACCAGAGGCTGAAGTTTCCAGTCTGAGCCCCAACCAGCTCCAGGCACCAGCTCATGGAGGGTTGACTTTTCCAAGGCCGTGCCCAGAAAGCACAACTCAGATGCATGTCAGCCCATTGCCTGCCTAGCTACCCACAGGAGGCCACAGCCCAGGCAAAATCACCCTTACGCTGGGAAGAAAGGCCACTGCCCTGTCCTGTGCCACAGAAGACCTGCCCTGGCCCTCGTCCACGGACAGCAGCCAAGGGTATGGCCACCTGCCACACACTCGCTCCCTTCCAGAATGCACACCCAGACCCAAGTGGAGCTCTGGAGCCTCTTCCCTGGGCTCCTCCTTCCAGAGATGGGCCCACACATAATGGGAACAGCCCTATGGCTTAGGGTAGCCGGGGGCAGCCCAGAGTGACTGCATATGTGAGCACAAGGACATTCCCAGCACAGGACAGAGCTATGGGAGAGAAAAGAAGGTGTCTGGCCTCAGGCCCAGGGCAGAAGGCCAGTTCTTCCTCTGCTACCAACTTCTGGTATAAAACCCATACAGTCCAAGTTTTCTGCATGCAAACCTGGCCTTCCAGGTCATTCGGAGGGTATATTTGTCAAGCTAAGAGGATGCAACCTATTTCGTGTTTATTGTTTCTTGGCTGAGCCAGGGCCCAGGGCCATCACCGTGGCCTGACCTGCTCGCTGCTCGTGCTGCTGCTGTGCTCCCCACTGTGTCTGCTGCACCTTCCATCTGGCCCTGGCCCTGGCTGCCTGCTGGCCAGCCCCTGCTAGGTGGTCATCTCACCCTTGTTAGCTTGATTCATAATTACAAAGATTAAGGGCAGGACCCCTCCCCCAGATGTTTTTTTATCACAAGTTCTTTCCACCCCCGAACCTGAGACTGGCCCCCATAGCTAAGCTCAAACCCCCAGCTCTCCCTATAGCCCAGAGGTAGCACAGCAGAGCGAGTCTGGAGTCAACCCTGGGATGTCAGGCCCTGACTTCCTGGAGGACTGCACTGCCTGTCTTCAATGTTCATTCACTCAGCACATCTCTTTTTGTTTGCTTTTAATGTTTATTTATTTATTTATTTATTTATTCCATAAGCAAGAGAGACAGAGAGAGAAGTACCCCCCAACAAGGTCTTCATGCCACAATCCACCCCCAACCTCAAAGCCCCAGATCGTGGGCTTATACACACCCAGTGTGCCAGGGAGGTCTCCAAGCACAAAGTTAGGCCCTCCTGCCCTGGGTCAGTCTCATGGAGCGCTGCATTTAGCCCCTGCACCACTGTCTGGCTCCTCTCAGCACGTGCCAGAGTACCCGCTGCATGCCAGAGACTCAGAGAACCCGAGCACTGTGAACACAGTGGTGCATCTAGTCGGGAGAGACAGACCTTGAACAAACACATACAAACGTCTAATTAAAATTGTGCTAAGCTCTATAGATGGAGATAATTTAAAACGGTGAGCAAGAATAGTGTTCACAGACTACTGGGTGGTGGGGGCAGGTAGGCAGCTTGTGGAGTGCTGGTGAAGGCAGCTGGAGCCTCTTTCCTGGGCTCCTTCTTCCAGAGATGGGCCCACGCATCCATGGGAACAGCCCTACGGCTTAGGGAAGCTGGGAGCAGCCTTGTGGTGGATCCCACATGGCTGACTACAACTTTGAGTCCTAGACCCAGGGGCTTGAAAATTATACCAGATGCGTGTACATGTATACCCCAAATCCCAAGAGGAGAATAGAGAAAAGGGATTGCAGTCTGGTCATCCTCCTTGGGGGGATACTTTCTTGCTTTCTCTTTCTCTCTCTCTCCCCTTCTCTTTCTCTCTGTCTGTCTCTCTAACAACAAACACATACACCCTATAGCAAGTTTCTTAAAAAAAAGAATAACAAAAGGGCAAAATATAGCCCATGGGAGGACTACCTCAGAAAAGTTCTCTCTGAGAAGGGGACATTCAAGCTGAGACCAGCAGAGAGATGACAGCAAAGAGTTGGCAGGGCCTGCCTCATCCAGGAAGGAGCGTATGCAAAAGCCCTTCTGGAAAGATCTCGGCGAATGTGAACATCTGAGAGAAGGGCCCTGGAGCCAGAGGGTAATGAGCAAGTAGGACTGCAGGAGGAGAGGGTGGCAGAGGTCAGATCATGCAGGGTCTGTTAGGACATGGAGAGATTGAAATTTTAATTATAGATGTGGAAGGAGGCCACTGAAGAGCTTTAAGGAGGGAGATGACAGGATCGGCCTTGCATTTTTAAAAGACCACTGGCAGCTGCGTGGAGAATGGATTGAAGGGCAGAGAATGAAAGCAGAAGGATGAAACCACTGCAGTAATCCCAGCATGAAATGATGACAGTTTGGAATTCAAGTGGAGGGAGGGTGACAGGGGAAGGGGTGGGTGGATGTATGAGCTAGACTTGGTATCCTTGGCTGAGAGAGGGCAGAGGATGACAGTGAGTGATAGGACTTATACAACCAGGCGCGTGGAGGTGCTATTTACCAAAGCTGGGAACAGGGGAAGCCAAGAATTAACTGGAGCCCAGCCTTTTGGGGCAGGCAGTAACATACTGATCCCCAGTGCCAGACACCATAGAGCTGACCACGGGTTCAGATCCCAGGTCAACCTGAAATATGTCTGGTGGGCCACACCCAAGATCCTGAGGAGCTAGAAGACTGGGGGAAGTGGACTGTCGAGTTTTTCTCTCTCTCAAGAAATAACAAAACTTAGGCCAGCCAGTGATGTGTTGGTTATGGTGGCTGAATCTCACATGGCTGACAGCAAGTCCTGGACCCAGTGGCTTGAAAAACACACCAAGCTTGTAGGAATATGTGCCCCAAAACCTGAGAGGATAATAGAAGAGAAGGGATTGAGCATGGCCATTCGCCTCCCCAGGGAGGGTGGAAGAGTGCTCTCTCTCTCTCTCTCTGTCTGTCTGTCTGTCTGAAGAGCACTTGTGCCCTATAGCAAATGTAAAAAGAAAACAAAACATTCCCATCCTCATTCCTAGCTTTCTCAGACTCTGTGTTACGTTCCTGGAAAGGCGAATGTTTATTGAAAGGAAGGAATCAGATTTCCCCACAGGAACTATTATCTTAGCAGGTTGGGCTCCTGACCAAGGCTCTGTTGCTCAATGTTTTAATGGCAGTGACTGCAAACATGGCATCTCCTCAAGTCCTTACACCACGACTGATGGGCAGACAAGAGCGTTCAAGAGCAGACTGTTAGTCAAAGGAGCAGGGACACATGCCTGACGTGACCTGTTGTCCTGGTCCTGTCCATCAGTTGATGGGCCCTCTGAGTAGGGTGTTTCCTGTACACACTTTGGAGATGGATTGGGGCGGGGGTATGCATGGCCCGTTCCATCCCACCTCCCTGAAGCTGTCACAGGCACTGGCCACTATCTCCCTGAGGTGAGAGAGGAGTCTCTTATACAAATGTCATCCATCACTCTAATTTAGGGGAGGTCATCTCAGAGAGAGATTCTGAACCTTTAAGAGAACAAATGTTGAGAAGGAGGAGACACCGCCCCTGCCCAGGAGAGGCCTAGGCTGGTGGAGATGGAAGGATTACAGGACACTCCCCAGACAAGGCAGAGAGAGAGTGAATGCAATTCTCCCTTGTTTGGGCACAGGGGAGAGACTGGGGTAATAAGGCAGGGTGAGGCCGGTCTGTCTTCGCAAGAGAAGTAGGAGAGGGAGAGGTAGACATTTCCACACAAGCAGATCAGCCTTGGTGAAGGGGCTGAGGAGAGAGGTGGGGGCTGGGGCTGGGGCCGGAGCTGAATGCGTGTTTGGAGAGTCACACCTGTCACCGCAAGAGTTCAGCTGAGTCACAGCAGGGAAGGGCCATAGGCTGCTGCACAAGGTGTCCAGACAGGAGACAGGGAGGGGCAGGACAAGGGTATCTGAGAGGATGGCAGGGGTATTCTCCCTTGACTAGGGACAAGCAAGAAGTCGAGCCAGAGGTGAGCTGAAGGGATCCAGTTCCAAGCCAGAGTTGATTCTCTCAAAAACACAGGAAAATCTATATGCCCAGGGCTGGAAAGGTCCTCCTCCGCTTTGGGAGAGCTGTGCCAAGAGCTTTCAAGGGGGTCAGTGCTGGGGGGCACTGCAGTGGGCGCCAGACCTGGGGGCACAGATGAGACCTGCAAGACAGACGTTGAGAGCAGGGAGCCAGGAAGGCCAAGGGAAGGTACACCGTGGTCCAGGGAGGTGTCCTGAAGATTCAGGCAACTCGTCCCCAAGACTGACTCTGGGACCCTGCCAAGCTTGTGTTTCAGGTGCTTCCTGTTATTAGTATCACTCTTACTAATAAGGATTGCTGTCAATATGCACGGCTGCACATGGATTCCGGGACTCAGCGTCAAGACCTGGTTCTCCTCCTGTTTTCTCTCCTTGAGGCTTCCCGGACTCCTGACTCCTTCCCCACAATGGTGAGCCATCTTTGGGTTCAGTCTCAAGACTTCATTCCTCTCACTGCTTCTCCCTCCAATGGGCACCTCCCTCTGCCGCAGCCTCCAGCCCCACCTGTGTGTGGTCAGATGGATGTCTCTAGGCCTGCCATCTTGTGGGAGACAAAATTATATATTAGGGACATAGAAGGATGGGTACCAATCACTGGCTGAGCTCCTGCTGTGTACCAAGCTCCATCCCCAATAGCCCCATATCTATTTCATTTTACTGATGAAAAACCTGAGGCTTTGGGAGCTTATTAAATTTGTAATGATAGGGACCAGCAGTTAACGTAATGGCTATGTCGCTGGACTCCCATGTAGTTGACCGCGGTTCACGTCCCGGACCCGGTGGCTTAAAATTCACGCCTGGCGCATGTTCGTGTGTGCCCAAGATCCCGAGAGGAGAATGGAGGAGAAGGGATTACAGTGTGGCCATCCCCCCTGGGGGGTGATTTCTCGCTTTCTGTCTCTTTGTCTTTCTCTGTCTAACTAGCAAGTGCACACGCCCTATAGCAAAAAACTCTCCAAAAAAAAAAAATTTTGTAATTATAAATCCAGGTCCATCTGGCTCCAAAACTGAGTCCTTTTGCCTTTGCTTGTGTGATCACGGATAACTCACAGATGTTTATTACCAGCTTTCTTCCTCCCTCCCTCTTTTCTCCCTTAACAAACCCATTCCGGAGTCCACGTCACCTCATACTCAGCCTCTACGAAATGAGCGCAGCAGTGTCACCTTAACCCATCCTTCTCTGCTCAATCCCCCACTTTGTCAAGGGCTTTGGTCTCCTCCCTAGTGCTCTGCTCTCTCTCCTGCCACTCTTTTTTTTCTTTTTTTTTTTTTTTTAAGGTTTTTGTCATAGAGGACCTATACTCTCCAGAGAGAGAGAGAGAGAGAGAGAGAGAGAATGAGAAATCACTCCCGGGGGTGGGGGGTGACCATGTCACAATCCCTTCTCTTCCTGCAATTTTGGGCATATAGACACATGTTCCCAGCGTGATCTTCAAGCTGCCAAGTCCAGGACTCAAACTATGGTTGACCATGTGGGAGTCCAGTGCTGTAACCACTATGCCACCTGCTGGCCCCACATCCTGTGCCTCTTAAAACGCACCCAAAGTTGCCAAGGCAATGGCTCCAGAGATCTGGCAGAAGGCCATCTTACCCACTGCCCGCCAGGGTCTGCATAACACCTCCCCTGCATAGCCCAATGGCTCTCCCACCCCTTCCATTCAGTGTGTGCTTCTTATTCTAACCACCAGGGACAGAACGGAATTAATTTTGTTTCCATATATCAGGAGTAAGTGAAATGATTCCTCTAGATGGACTGGCTGGTTGGAGTGTAAATTCCACAGCAGAATCTCGCAGATCCCCCCAAAGCAAGGGCATGAGCTCTGGGAGGCTCCCTGGGGGGTGTTCTAGGGACAGGGCTTAAGTTTCCATCCCATCCACTGCCTCCAGACAGGCCACAGCCTAGACTCGTAGGAATCAAGTATGTTTTGTAACTCTGGAAGGAAACCAATTGGGTAATTTCCCAAACCCCCTTGCTTCCAGTGAGGCAAAATAATAATAATAATATAATCCCTCCCCAGAGTCATCACAGTCTGACTGGGTCCAGAGTAATTAAAATGTAATTGGGCAGCATGCGTGGTAATAGTTACCCTAGGAGGAGTACAAAGAAGACAATTCATTGGGATTCCACACCATTCACGGTCTTGAGAATGTGGAGCTTAAGAGAAGGTGACTAAAGGATGAGGAAGAGAAGCAGAGAAGGACTGAGTCAATGAGGACCCAGCAATGTCTCCTGAACAGATGTCCCGTGACTGGGTGTCCTGGGAGACACATGCATAGAAATTCTGCGGATTGCATGTTTGGTTTCCGACGGCTCCCAAAAGAGTGATCTAGTGCCAAGGAGATTGTCTAAATAATTTTACAGTAAGCATTGGAACTAAAATTCACCTCTAGCAAAGCTCAGGAGAGACACAAAGCAGAACTAGAAAGTGAGATCGAAGGACTAGGAAGCAGAAGAATGGAGACAACCGAGTTTGTGTTGTTTGTGTCTTTCTGGAAACACAGAGGAAAATGCTGGCCTATGGCTGGTGGCTAAGGGAGCAAGATCCCAGGCTGACAGGTGGCATGGTGGTTAAGGCATTGGACTCCCACGTGGCCAAGGATGTGGTGACTCAAGTTCAAGTCCTGGACCAGGTGGTTTGCTTTCTTACTTCCTCTCTCTCTCTCATCAAATTAAAAATAGTAATAATAATAATAATAAAAGTTGAACAGATAATTCTTTTTAAAAAGTGAAAAAGAGAGAGAAAGAGCATGATCTCATATGGCTGACTATATGGTTCAAACCCTGGCCCCAGCAGCTTGAAAATCACATGGGGTATGTGTGTGCACTCAGAATCCTAATAGGATAGAGAAATGGAGGAGAAGGGACTGCAGCATAACCATGCCCCCTTGAGGGAGTGCTTTCTCTCTCCCTCCCTCCCTCTCTCTGTCTCTCTCTGGCATGTGTAAGTGCCCTCTGCCAAAATAAAAATTAAAAAAAGAAATAGAGAAAAATTAGGATTGTTATTTAAGATGCCTCTCTTGAAGCAGAGCTGTGTGCCAACCTTCTGCTTGTCTGGTGACATGGTCCCACCTAAGCCAGTTCTTGCATGTGGCCCTTCTTAAAAAGTAAATTATATGAACTTACAATTAGGTAAATGATACTATCAATAAATCAAAGGTGATAAGTACTGAAAACTCACTTCCTGATTATCTTACCACAGTTCACTATGACCCATGCTCTGGAGGTTACTTATTGATGCGTCTCCCATGGCTTCATATCATGGGAATACCATCTGCACCTGCGTGCATATGAATATTCCTCCCAACTCCCAGCGAGCCGACATCACACTGGGAGCTGCAAATCTGCCACCGTGGGAGTATTTACATCATGGAAATGGGCAAATGCTACAACCCGGGGCTTCCCTGTCTCCCGCCCCCTCCCAGTGCCATGGTAAACATTTAGCACCAGGAGTCTTCTCCAGCACTGAACAAGCTGTCACGCAGGAGAAATGAACAAAGATGACCAACGTATCCCCGAAGCCAAATTATTGGAGCAGAAACTCCCCTCCCTCATGGCCACAGGGCGGTGACTACAGTGATGAATGCATCTCAGCTTGGGATTTAGGAACTTCCCTGGCTTCCCTGTTGACTCATCCTAGCAGGAAGTTATTTCCAGAGTCTCTCTAAAAATCGCTCTTGCTGCTTTTTAATGAGCTTTTCTTGCCAGAGCCTCAGACAAAAAAAAGTCTCGTCTAAGCATGGCTCCCTGGTCCCTGGAGCGAAGAAGATAGCACTCAACACTGCGTGCACAGCCAGCTGGCTGTCTCTGTCTCTCACCACTTTGCAGTCTGAGCTGGAGGCTCCTCTGACTGGGAGCACCCTCACCAGTCGCCTGCCTCAGGGCAGAAGTGTGGCAGGCACAGTGCCCTACTGAAACTCACTCTCTGCCCGTGAACGAGCCATCTTTTTATAGGTCCTCAAAAACGTGACCAAAGAAATGGAGGGACGAATAGTTTTTGGAGTTCTCTTTTCCCTTTCGCACCTGTACCCCTGCCTAACTCCAGGAACCCCCCCACCTCCCCAGTTCCCGAGTCATTGCCTCTGGTTCCCTTTGTCCCATCGTCATCTCTCATTTTCCCTCCCAAGCGCTATCAAGGCAGAGCCAGCAATGCCATGCCCTCTGCACATAGTCAAGCTACCTCAGGGGTTTTCTGGTCATATACTGCCAAGCAGGTTTTGGGGACTTCCTAAGTCCAGCTACTCTGTGGCCAATGCATCATCTACACTTCACATAGTTGAGGGCAGGAGCAAGAAGAATTGGGAAGACCAGCTTTTTCTCAGGAGCAAAGGGACAAAAAGAGGAGTCTGGGCTCTGGACAGAGAGGTGGCTGGGAAAGGCAGGAGAACTAAGAGGCCCTGAAGTACTGTGCTCTTCGGAAACCCCCCCACTTCTAGACCTGGCACTCGACCAGGTGTGTGCTGGTTGCAGCCCTTCCACATGGGGTACAACCACTTTGTCCACCGACGGCAGCTGGAGTTGGAAATGCAATGCTCTGGGCTTCCAAAGAGTAGGACTTGGACCAAGAAATAAAAACTATCTGGGACTGGGTTCAATAAATACTATTTTGAATATTGACAGAGGCCAAATGACCTCCTTCGAGAGGTAGGGTATTCAAGCAGAGGTTAGAATAGCTTTGGTCAGGAATACTGCAGAAGGAATTCATATATCAAGAACCAGCCTGAAGACTTTGCTGTGAAGATGGCGTTGGGCAGCCGGACAAAAAAGAACTTGGGCTTTGGCTGAAAGTGGGACAAAGATGAACACAAGAAGCTTGCCGAGAAGAAGCTCACAGAGAGAGAAAAGGATGGAAAACCTGTGCAGCCAGTCAAGCGGGAGCTTTTGTGGCACAGGGACTACAGAGTGGACCTGGAATCCATGCTTGGGAAGATACTTGTCATTGCCAAGATCACCCCACAGTCAGAGGTGGGAGGTTATTGCCGCAGTGTGTGTGACTGTGCAGGGAAGGACTCCAGCAGCTTTTTGGATCACACTTACAGAAAGAAACATCAGTGAAGCCTGGACATGTCTATGCGTGTGGAACGTTCTACCCTGGATCAGGTGAAGAAACGTTCTGAAGTCAACAAGAAGACAGAAGAGAAGCAAAGGACTATGATTTTGAGGAAAGGATGAAGGAGCTCAGAGAAGAGAGGAAAAGGCCAAAGCACACAAGAAAGAAACAGAAGGAGAAGAAAAGGAGGGCTGAGGATTTAACATTTGAGGAGATGATGAGATGGCAGCTGTGGCGGGCTCCTCTGGCTTTGGTTCTACCAAGAAGAGTTCCTGCGGATTTCTTTGCTTGGCCTAACTTTGGCCTATGTTGGACCTAACTTTGTGCATGTTGAGGGTAGTGGTGGAGAGGCATTTTTTGGGAGAGTACTGGGGGAGGGCCTTAAGAGTGTCAGTGGGAGGACCAGCAGTTGACTAAAGAGCTATGTCGCTGGACTCCCAAGTAGTCGACCGTAGTTCAAGTCCCAGACCTGGTGGCTTAGACTCACACCAGGTGCGTGTGCATGTGTGCCCAAGATCCTGAGGGGAGCATGGAGGAGAAGGGATTGTGGTGTGGCCATTCCTCCTGGGGGGTGATTTCTCACTTTCTGTCTCTCTGTCTCTCTCTGTCTCTCTGGTGAGCGAGCGCACGCGCCCTATAGCAAAAACTTCTCAAAAAAAAAAAAGAGTGTCAATGGGGAGGGCTAGAGGGTGGGCGTTGGTTGATTTCCTCTACCTTGGGAGAGGGCATGAGATCCAGAGGTAATAAGGCATATTCCTTCAGCCTCAGTATATTATGGAGTCACAGGACCTCTGACCATCTGAGCCCCCAATAAAGAAAAACCTCCCCTTCAAAAAAATAAAGGAAAAAAAAAGAAACAGCCTGATGTCCAGGAGTCAAACATGCCTAGATCAAATCCTGGATTAGTATCTTTGCCACCTTCATGAAGATCCCCTAGTCCCTCTGAGCCTGTTTTTCTCAGCTAGTGTAGCCGGGATAATGCCGTACCCTCGGACCCAGTTAAAGTAAGGAATAAATGAGATGAAACAGAAAGCACATGGCACTTAGTGATGCTCAATACATGTCCATCCCTTTCCCATGAAAAGGAAGACTGGGCCAGTCACAGTGGGCCCCAGCCATGGTGGTTAAGGCGACTGGATCCCACAAGACCAACTGCCCAAAGTGAGTCCCCACCTGTCCGCTGAGAAAAGACCAACAACCACAACAACAAAAACCATGGCCGGCTTGTGTGCATGGGAGAAGAGATTGTGGCATAACCATCCCACATAGGGGTGCTTTCACACAAAAGATTAAAAAAAAAAAAGAGAGGGCTAAGTGGGAGGCCTTGAATGTTTTCTACCCCCAGAGTCTGGCTATGAAACCCTTCCTGACTGTGGCGAAGGAAGGCGTTCATCTGCAGAGACAGAGAAGACAGGCTTAGGCAGAGGAGGCAGGAGAAAGGAGGGTGCTGCAGAAAATAGCCGGGGAACCTTCAGAGCCCCATTTTCTCTCCTCTGATCTTCTGGGCTGAAAAGGAAGAGCAGGATTCTGGATCCAAAGTCCAGCCTGAGGAGTCTCAAATCCCCCCATCTGTAAGGCGAAGAATAAGATGAGATGCCCTCTTCCAGCCCTGACGGCTGCCACCCTGAGCGCAGGGAGGAGGCGGAGCGACAGGAAGCAACCTCTCCCGTCCCTAGGCCGGGCCCTCCACCCCTGCCCAACCCCCGCGGAACACGGACTGCCACCTCCGTCTCCAGTCTAAAAGTGTCTTTATTGTGCTAACACTGCTGCCTCCGAGCTCAGCTCTCACACATAGAGCCATCCAGTCCAGATCCCCACCCTCCCGGCCCCGGGGGCCCTCTGCCTTGACTGGGGACACCGGCCTCCGGCCTCAGTTGCTCTCCGACTCTGACTCGGCTTCTCCTCCCTCTCCTGCCCCGGAGCCTCAGGCCCCGGGCGGCGGGGAAGGCTCTGGACCGCCTTCCTCTGCGATCGTCCGCCCCCTCCCACTGCGGGAGAAGGCTCTGCCTCCCTACGCATTCCCCTAGGGAGACGCCTTCAGCCCCCAACCGCCGGGCGGCTGGGACCAGCAAGGTGGGCGCCGGCCCCCACGTGTCCCCAGCTGCGGGCCGAGAGCCCCGCGCCCTCCTCCCGGCCGGGGCGCAGCCCGGCGCGCGCTCACACCAAGAGGCCGTCCTTGCACGGCTGCGGCGCCTGGGCGCACTCGGCCGGCTCGGCGCTCTTGACCTTCACGTAGACCGGGGAGGGGCCCGCTTCGCAGGCAGCGGTGGCGGCGGTGCAGGGCGCCAGGGCCACGTCCTCTGGGGGCGGAGGCGCGTACTTGCGGCGCAGGGAGCGGCTGACGTTCTGCGTCGGGTACCCCAGAAGATGGGTGACGCTGCTCCCGCGCCCGCTGGCCTTGCACCTGGGCGCCACGGCGTCCTCTCTGTGGAAAACAACAGGCGGGCGCGTGAGCGGGCTCCTCCGCGGCGCGGCGTGGGCACGGCCTGGGCAGAGCTGGGGGCTCTTGGCAACCTCGTTCTCCCGTGCCTCCCTCCACCTGCCCTCACCCCTCTCCCTCCGTGTCAACCTACTCTCTTCTCTCTAGCCTTTCCTGGGCCAGCGACCCCGCAGCGGTGTCCCGAGGCCACCGTTCCCATCCTCCACGCAGGGCTCGTCCACAAGTGTCGGGACAGCGCCTACACTGGGCAGCCCCATCCAGGCGCCCGCAGTCCTCTTCTGATACTTCGCAGACCCGCGGCCTCGAACTGAGGTCGGAAAGGAGCTGCCTCCCTTCCCTTCCGTGACTAATCCTGACCTTCCGTTCTCACTCCTCCTCTCCTCCTCACCTTCTGGCCCTCAGTCTTCACCTTTCCCTCCGTCCCTAAGGCATTGCAATCATTAGCACTGCTAGTGTTGTTCTATTTTTATTTCTAGTTTGCTTCTAATATAGGTTATTCGCACTATTCTTATCGTTAACTCTTCATAAATAAGCATGTCCGAGTTCTCACCGGCGCGATACAGGGAAACGAGAGAACACAGAGGCCCTGCCCACCAGGAGCTTACAGTCTAGACCAGACAGGCAGGGAGGTGCAGAGACGGGACGGAGAGGGAGGGCAGGAGAGCAGAGGTGAAGACGGGAGTGGGGAGGAGGAGGGACAGGAAAGCCATGCGGCGAGTGGCAGGTCGACATGCTGCAGTCCCAGCACTCCGTGGCGGTGGCGAGCAGGGTTGGGGTGGGGATCCCAGCCGGCCGGTGGCAGGCAGGGGTGAGGAGGGCAGGGCGCCGGTCCCCTGCCGCTCAGCAGCATGCAGCATGCATCAGGTTTTACCTGATCTCACTAGCCAAGTCGCCGCAGGCCCCGCCGCCGACCCCGGCGAGGACCGGAAGGCACCGCGGGCCCCAGCCCCGGCGCCCCCGCAGCAGCAGCAGACCAGCCCCCAGATGCCCACGGCCAGGCAGGCCAGCATGAGCAGGGAGCCCAGCACCGCACCGATGATCATGCCCACGCGCCGGGAGTCTGTGGAGAGAGGAGAAGGCTGTCAGGCTTCTCCCCTGACCCAGCAGGAGGTGCGGGGCAGGGGTCTGCGGGAAAGAGATGAGGGATCCGGGATCTCCCTGACCTGGGACGCCCAGTGAGATTGGGTTAACCCCTTCTATCTGCATGTTTCTCCCAGGGCTTCCAGCTGCTCTGGGCTAAGAGGCACAGCCCAGGGAAGCTGCAAAATAGGGCCCAGGCGCCTGGATTCCAGCTCTCCCAGCTGCCGCACCTACCTGAGACCTTGACCTCCACTACACACACGCTGTAGCCCACGTTGTTGGCCACGGTGCACTGATACAGCCCGTCATCGCTCCGGGAGATGTCCTTCAACACCATGTCCCCGTTGCTTGCGCCTGCAATTTAAGGAGCATCAGAAGGGTAGCGTGAGGGAGGGGGACGCGGTCTCTGAGAGCTCCCACCCCAGCCTCAGCACCTGTGGGGTTGGGAAATGGGACACCCACTCCAGAAGGAGGGAAGGTGTATGCACACAGCCCATGCACACACACGCACACCCCTGCACTTCACTCCACAGGTGAGTCTCCTTCCCCCTGTTGAGATCCAGAGGCAAGGAAGGACCCCTCTCCCTGACATCATCAATGCACTCTGTGGCCTTATGGAATTAATCTCTCTGAGCCTTATTCTCATTCGTACGGTGAGGCCATGGTGAGGCCACCGGAAATCTGCGGCCCCTTCTAGCTCTGATACTCTTTGACAGGGGTATTTTTTGGTTTCTCTCTGTGATGTGATCCTCGCACACTCCCGAAGGGGAAGTATCCGCATCCCCTTGACATACATGAAGACATCAAGGCACAGAAGGTCGAGCCGCTTGCCTGAGACTCGCAGCCAGTCATGTCCCAGCCAGGGTTCAAGCCCGGCTCTGTGCATTTCGGACGGTGCTTTTTCCGAGTTAGCCACATTGCTTTTGACTGACTTCTCACTTTGCCTTCTCTCAGTAGCAGCTGCCAGGACAGGCTCAAGGCAGGACTCTCCCACAGGGGTTCCAGGTGCAACTTGGTGCCAGTGGTACCCCAGGGAAGCCCCAACACGGGTCGGAGTCCCTCGTCTTCCACTCAGCCCCATCTCCCCTCACCAGGGCCCCGCACCTTGATTTATGGAGCTATGGAAGGATTCCTGGTAGGACAGCTCAGAGTGGAAGCTGTGCTGGGAGTGGTAGGACCCAGCACGGTACGGATGAGTGTGTCCACTGATCTTGGCCCACTTGTAGGACAGGGGCTGCGAGCCCCCGTTGGCGAAGCACTTCAGCACCAGGTCGTTGCCATGGGTCATGTGGCCCTCGGTCCAGCACATGGGCACGGCAGGACGGGCTGCAAAGAGGCAGGCGCTTGTGAGCCAGGGCCCAGTCCAAAGACTGAAGGCTCAGAGCAGCCAAGCTGCCCTTGGGTCTGAAGCCTGGGGAAGGGGAGCCCAGAGGAGTCCAGCCATACCTTGAACGGTGACGATGACTCTCCGGGTGGCCATGGTGGTCTTCTTCACCCGGCATTCATAGGTAGCTGTGTCAGACACCTGCAGGTTCATGAGGTTGATGGAGGCGTCATACTGGCTGGGGTCTGAGGCTGCAAAGCGGACCCTCTGCTGCAGGTGGGGGAGGTTCCCATGGTTGACCCTCTTGTCCTGGTAGCTAAGGAACTGTGAAGAAGAGCAGGAGACAAGGCGGTGAGACAAGAGAAGTCAAAGAGGGCCGTGTGGGTTGACTATTTTTAGGTACTTTGCTGAATGTCTGTAAGACTCACTTTTCTCAGCCAAAACATGGGAACAATGATGTCTGATTCTCTGACCTCTTAGGGAGATCAGATGAGATCCAGCACTTTGGGAAGCAGAGGGGTCAGGCTGGGAAGTAGGAGAGGAGGACATGCCCCAGCTTCCCCTCAGGGTGGGCTGGGAGGAGGTAGCCTAGCTGCCTGCAATCAGGATTACAGAACAGCCACCCATGGCCCCATTCCCTGAGAGGCCTTGGGGGAAGCTCGAGGTCTTGCTTTCCCCCTTTCCCCCCTCCACACAGAGTGTCAGCCGCCCCCCAGGAGGACTCCACCAAGCGTAGAGTAAGGCGAGCCCCGTGCCCAGCACTCACCACGTTCTCTCGATGTGAGGGGTCTGAGTTGACCTGCATCCACTCGATGTCCAGGCCATTGGGACCATAGTCCTCAGGGTCCAAGATATAAGGGCAGCCCAGCCTCACGTTATCACCTTCTGCCAGGTACAAGACCTCCTGGCCATCCCCGTTGATCCGCACAGCAGACAGCAGCGCTAGGGAGGGGAGCAGAGCCCTCTGAGTGCCCTGAGTGCGCAGCCTCAGCTCCGCCCACCCACATTCCATCAGCTGCACCCCAGGGTTCAGTGGGGGCTCCACAGGGAGGAGGGCTGCTCTTATGGGTGTGCATGAATTGGCCTAGGCATGTTTGTGCATACCTGTGTTGCATGTTTTCTCACGTGGCAGTGTCTGCCTGCTTGTGGACACACGTATATATTCTATGATTGCATAGGCGTGCATATTATGTGTGTGTGGCTGTTGTATATGCTTGACTGTGTGTTTGCAAGTGTCAGCATGTATCCATGTGTAGGTATGTGCTTATGAATATTTGTGGTTGCGTAGTGTATTGTGGGGATATTTTACACACAGCCGTCTAGAGTGTCTGCTTATATATTTACACTCTGTGTGTGTGTGTGTGTGTGTGTGTGTGTAGGTATTTGGAGCACACGGTGTTGTTAAATGCTCTCCCCAAAAAAAAAAAAAAAAGCTCTAACACAAGAACCTGACTGGTAAAAGTCACCTGTCTGGACACTGCCTAGGCCCTGTGAGGTGTCCCTGTCTGCTGGCAGGAAGGAAGGTACCGTGGCACCGTGGCATTTGGGGGCCCGAGTTGCCTGAGAAGCAGAAGACTGGGTGTCTGGGGCGGTCTGACTCCGGGTGGTCGTGTGCAGCGGTAGGTGCCTGAGCAGTCACTCTTGGTGACAGTGTGTGCCCTGTGTGACCGTGAGCAGCTGGGACCGGGTGCCTGGTGTTGGTGCGTGGTAGTAACTGATGCCGTGTGCCTGGGACTATCATGGACCTGCAGGACAGTGTGAGTCTTGTATGATGACATGTGACTTTGTGGACAGTGTTTCCTTCGCCTTGTGTGATGGGTGGGCAGGGACAGTCGCCCCCACATGTTCACCCCCGGGCAGCAGCAGGTGGCTGGGGCCAAGAGCCAGGATCTGGAAGCTCAGGACTGAGCTCCGCCTTCTCCCTGCCCTGAAGCCCTAGGCAAGCACTAGCCCCAACCGGTTGGGCCTCTCCAGAGGGATGAGAAGGGGGAGTAGCCTGGGCTCCACCCCCAGCACTCAGCCTGGACTCCTGGCTCCATTAGCCCTCCTTCAGGCCCCAAACCCTGCCTCCTGCTCACTCTCCAGCTGCACCCCTGTTTGAGGTAACAAAGACGTCTGCTCTGCCCTTCTGTGTCCTGGGACCACAGTCACGCTTAGCACCATGAGTGCGTGCACACACACACACAATGACGCCCCATGGCGGGCAAACAAGTCAACACTAAGACACATTCTAACAAGCCTTCAGAATACAAACACATCTCGATGCGGTCCCACGTTCCTACACAAGCAGGTACGGTCAGATCCATACAGAGACACGCATCTGCACATACACAGTACAAGTCATCTGAAAGGCACGCCCACTGTGTGCTCGTGTAAGCCCCATGTGTGTTCATTCAAGACCAGACATATCCACAGGAGCCCTGCCTGGCAGACTTAACCTGGCTCTGGAGAAGCCAGCAAGGACCCTTTCCACACCCCGACCCCACCCCTTCGGTGTGGCTGAACTTCCCCTCAGAACCTTGGCGCAGCTACACCCTGTGCAGCTAGGCTCCAGGCAGGCTGGCCGCTGGGACTCTAACGGGACCTGGGGATGCCTCTTTGAGCTCCAGGCCAAGAGAATGCCAGCTCGTTCCTGAGATAAGGATCCTGATGCTATCTGCCAGATCCTGGGGCAGCACAAGCAAGCCAGGGGTGAGCCAGGACTCAGCAAGCGCAGGCTCCACCTTAAGAA
>NW_006206042.1:1397752-1399254 GCF_000334495.1 Tupaia belangeri chinensis | reverse complement strand
TCGAGTCCTGGACCCGGTGGCTTAAAACTCACACCGGGCGCATGTGCATGCATGCCCAGTATCCTGAGAGTAGAATGAAGGAGAAGGGATTGTGGTGTGGCCATCCCCCTGGGGGGTGATTTCTCGCTTTCTGTCTCTCTGTCTCTCTCTGTCTGTCTGACGAGCGCACATGCCCTATAGCAGAAACCTCTCCAAAAAAAAAAAAAAAGCTCTAACACAAGAACCTGACTGGTAAAAGTCACCTGTCTGGACACTGCCTAGGCCCTGTGAGGTGTCCCTGTCTGCTGGCAGGAAGGAAGGTACCGTGGCACCGTGGCATTTGGGGGCCCGAGTTGCCTGAGAAGCAGAAGACTGGGTGTCTGGGGCGGTCTGACTCCGGGTGGTCGTGTGCAGCGGTAGGTGCCTGAGCAGTCACTCTTGGTGACAGTGTGTGCCCTGTGTGACCGTGAGCAGCTGGGACCGGGTGCCTGGTGTTGGTGCGTGGTAGTAACTGATGCCGTGTGCCTGGGACTATCATGGACCTGCAGGACAGTGTGAGTCTTGTATGATGACATGTGACTTTGTGGACAGTGTTTCCTTCGCCTTGTGTGATGGGTGGGCAGGGACAGTCGCCCCCACATGTTCACCCCCGGGCAGCAGCAGGTGGCTGGGGCCAAGAGCCAGGATCTGGAAGCTCAGGACTGAGCTCCGCCTTCTCCCTGCCCTGAAGCCCTAGGCAAGCACTAGCCCCAACCGGTTGGGCCTCTCCAGAGGGATGAGAAGGGGGAGTAGCCTGGGCTCCACCCCCAGCACTCAGCCTGGACTCCTGGCTCCATTAGCCCTCCTTCAGGCCCCAAACCCTGCCTCCTGCTCACTCTCCAGCTGCACCCCTGTTTGAGGTAACAAAGACGTCTGCTCTGCCCTTCTGTGTCCTGGGACCACAGTCACGCTTAGCACCATGAGTGCGTGCACACACACACACAATGACGCCCCATGGCGGGCAAACAAGTCAACACTAAGACACATTCTAACAAGCCTTCAGAATACAAACACATCTCGATGCGGTCCCACGTTCCTACACAAGCAGGTACGGTCAGATCCATACAGAGACACGCATCTGCACATACACAGTACAAGTCATCTGAAAGGCACGCCCACTGTGTGCTCGTGTAAGCCCCATGTGTGTTCATTCAAGACCAGACATATCCACAGGAGCCCTGCCTGGCAGACTTAACCTGGCTCTGGAGAAGCCAGCAAGGACCCTTTCCACACCCCGACCCCACCCCTTCGGTGTGGCTGAACTTCCCCTCAGAACCTTGGCGCAGCTACACCCTGTGCAGCTAGGCTCCAGGCAGGCTGGCCGCTGGGACTCTAACGGGACCTGGGGATGCCTCTTTGAGCTCCAGGCCAAGAGAATGCCAGCTCGTTCCTGAGATAAGGATCCTGATGCTATCTGCCAGATCCTGGGGCAGCACAAGCAAGCCAGGGGTGAGCCAGGACTCAGCAAGCGCAGGCTCCACCTT
>NW_006206042.1:1390487-1397487 GCF_000334495.1 Tupaia belangeri chinensis | reverse complement strand
CCGTGCCCGGGCCAGCGGGCCAGCGAGGCAGGGGCACAGATTGGAAAAGGAGGTAGGCCGGGATGGCTGGGGAAAGGAGCTTGGGAGGCGAGGACAGCCGGGAAGAAAAGCGCCTCCACCCTGCACCAGGCTGCGTGACTTTCTTCAATTGGCCCAGGCTGGGGGAGCCTCACCCCAGCTTTTCAATCTCCTTAGACGCTTTTTCAACCTCTCCCAGGGTTTCAGCCTTACCCTTTCCCTCCTCTTGGGTAAGTGCTCCTGTTGTCTCACCCAGACTCCTCTTGCTACAGCACTGAGGAAGAACTTCCAGGGAATGTGAGAGGAGAGAGGGGCTGGAGAAAGGGGAGAAAGCCTGGGTGGAAGGGAGACCTGCTGGGGAGGTTGGGAGAGGGGCCTTGGGGGAGTCACAACCAGTTCTCCAAGGAAGAGGCCAGGGGTGATTAATTGCCCCCCACACACCCACACACGAAAGCACCAGGGGCTGGCCACCCTCTCTGGGTGTCAGCTCAGCAGCAGTGCCTCCTCGTCTTGTCGATCCTTTCTGCATTTTCAAGCTGCTTCTAGAACTCCTGACCCTCCCTCTGGAGGTGAGGGAGGGGGAGGGCTAGGAGGGGAGGGAAGGCGGTTCCCACAGAGGTGCATAAATACACACAGCCCACGGACACGCACCCAAAGCACTGAGGAGTCCTAAGTCTCCATGGAGCATTTGGGGCCTCCTGAGTGGGTTCTACCAACCTGGCTCTCACCAGACCGAGAGGGCATTGCAGGCATCCTGCCAGAAACTCAATCATGCATGCACACGTGCACACACACAGTCATACTCACGCAGAGGCCCCACATGTCCCCTTCCCTCGCTTCCCCTTCACACCTCTTCATCCCAAATCCAGACTCCAGAAGGGACTCCCAGCCATTTCCAGTGAAGCCCACACAGGATGGCCCTTGCTGGGTTCTGCCCCGACCTGAGCAGGCAGCCACGGTATCCAAACCAGAGCCCTGTCCATCGGAGAGCCCCACTGCGGCCCGGGGGCTTTGGGAGTTGCTTCCCACTTTCAGGCCTAGTCCTGAAGGTAGGCCCGACCTGGACCTCAGCACGAGGTGGGTGGGGCCAGAGCAGGGTCTCAGGCCTGAGCGCTCCCTGGCCATGACAGAAGCAACTTACACAGAGACTGATCCTAGTCCTAGTCTTGTTCTTCCGGGGCAAGCAGCTCCCCTGCCTGCCAAGTGACCCTTTGCAGGCCGGCGACCCCCACCCGGCTTTGCTGCCCCCCAGACTCTCCTCCCCATCTCCAGTTCCCTCGGGGAACTCCCACCAAGCCTGGTCTGGGGTCACAACACATTCTCTCAGGCACCTGCACTCACATGGGCGTCCCCAGGACTCGCAAGCACCATGAAAGTCACCACAGAAGCGTGAACCACACCTTCAGCGCAGGTTCTCCCGGGGAGAGACCTCACTGGCAATTTCTGAAGCCAGTGGTGGCAGGGTGCCCTGCCCAGCATCTCAGACCTCCTCTGAGGCCCCGTGAACCCTCACTGGCCCTTTCTGGGCTTGATGTGGGCCCCCCTGCCCACAGCCCAGCCCCGTACCTGGGCTCAGGCACACAAGCAGAAGGTGGAACGCTCCTCGAACTCCCATGTCTCTAGGCTCGGTGTCTCCTCCGCCTGGGCTGGGTATCCTGTGGCTGGTATGGTGGGTGTGAGGGGGCGGGTGGAGGGAGGGGGAGTTGAGGGCCCAGACACTGCCCGGGGTGGCAGGAAGGTGCAATGAGTGGCCGGCCGGGAAGCAGCCGGAGTTATTTCTATGGGAGGGAGGGGGCCTGGTCCCCGCCTTGGGGAGGAGTCCCAGGAAGCCTAATTAGCGGGGTGACAGGGTGGCCTACCCAGGCATTACCCAGCCCTCACCCAAGCTCTTCCCTGTCCCGAGAGTGGCGCAGGGCTGGCAGTGGGACTTGTAATTAGGCACCTGTTAAACCTCCACTTCCTCCTGGCCACGTCCTCAGGGTGACAACAGTCACCCCATTTTACAGCGTCCATGGAGCTCCCCTCACCACTCATTTGGTGCCTCCTTCCCTGGGGGACGTGGGGAAGAGGAAGGAGAAGCCAGACTTGAGGAGGAAGGGTGGCCGGCCTTGGAGGGTTAACACTGCCCCAGGGCCCAGGAGTGGGCATGCCCTCCCAGTGTCCAAGTCCCACCCCCTCCAAGTACCCTAACCCTCCAGGGGGACCTCAGTGGAGGTCTGCAAGAGAGGGCACCAGGGAAGGGGACATTTTCCTGGGGCACTTGGGCAGCCAATGAAAAAGAGGCCTCCAGTCCTTCAAAGGGACTCAGGCTTCTTGAGCTGAAAGGGAAGGAAAGGGGTGCGCATAGGAACAGGGTCTTCCCCATGTGACCTCTGGAGCTGTCCCCCCAACACCTATATCAGACCCGAGGTCCTTGCTGAGTGTTGGGGACTCTGGGGAGCCAGGGGGCATTCTGGGGGATCCAGATGACTGACAAATAGCCCCCCTCCCCGCAGATCAGAAACCAGTACAGTGAGGCCTGGGGGAGCAGGGTCAGACAAGGGAGTGGGCAGATGGGTGGCTCAGGGAGCTGTCACAGGTGAGAGGATATTGGGGAGAGCTGGGGTGATTGTGTGAGTGAGGCTGGGTGTCCCTGTGCCGAGCGTCACTGCCAAGAGCTGGGGTGATTGTGTGAGTGAGGCTGGGTGTCCCTGTGCCGAGCGTCACTGCCAAGGAGGGCTGAGCCTCTCCGCGTGATCCTCAGGGGTCACTTGGCATCCTGGCCTCTATGTATAGGAAGAGCTGCCCGGCCTTGAATGCTAACGCAGACCCAGTGTTAGACCAAGGTCCCATAACCTGGACTGGACATCGAGGTTACAATGCAGCACAGCTCTGGGCAGGCTGGCACTGGGGTGGGGACAGCCTGGTGGGCCAGGGAAGAAAGTGGAGGGCCAGCCCTTGGGCACAGAATAGGCCTCATGCTCTCCTGGACTCCAGGCTGCTCTACACATGGCAGCAGAGCTCAGGTCATGAGTGGCCCTGCTCAATAGCTCAAGTCCCACCACAGAGTCAGGGACCCTCCTTGTCCTGACAAGGAGCTCACGACGGTCAGAGGGAGAAGAGCTCGGGGAGAGTTATGAGGCTCAGGGATGCCACCAGGGCCACCCCTCTGGGGAAGAAAGGACAGGACAGTAGGAATCTCAAGCCGTCCACGCGTCCTTGTGCTCCAAACCCTCCACCTGAACCCCTAGCAATGACGGGTTGCTCAGGGCCAGCAGATGTACACAATGAACATTATTACTTCCCGATTTATTTTGAGGTTTATGGGATTGTCCTGCACCCTCTGGAGAGCAGGGATCATTATCCCCGTTTTAGAAATGGGAAAACAGAGGCCTGGAGAAGCATGGGTATTCAGGCTAGTGACGCTGTTAAGTGAGGGGTGCACAGGCATCTTGACTGTCAGTCCAGGGTGGCCCAGGAAAAGGGCTTGGTGCCCCTGGGGGTTACTAGAACCACTCATGGGGAAAAGCATGGTAGTCAGTGGGAGGTGGAGGGAAAATTGGGGAGGCCAGGAAGAGGGGAACTGAAAAGAGAGGAGCAAGGTTGGTTCCATTAAACTGAGCACAAGCTCGGGGCTCACTTGAGTTCCAGACTTGCGTTCTTGTTAGAGTTAGGATGAAGGCCACAGCTGGGGTGAAGTTTACAGTTGGTTAAAATTAAAAAATAATTTGGGACCAGCAGTTAGCATAATGGCTATGTCACTGGACTCCCACGTAGTCGACCGCGGTTTGAGTCCCGGACCTGGTGGCTTAAACTCACACCAGGTGTGTGTGCGTGCGTGCCCAAGATCCCGAGAGGAGAATGGAGGAGAAGAGATTGCAGCGTGGCCATCCCCCCGGGGGGTGATTTCTTGCTTTCTGTCTCTCTGTCTCTCTCTGTCTCTCTGGCAAGCGCACGCATCCTATAGCAAAAACCTCTCCAAAAAAAAATAATTAAAAAATAATTTAATAAATAATCTGAGTTCAGATTTGAGGTTGGGATGAAAGTCAAAGCTAGAACAGGGCAAAGATCTGTGGCTGGACTTGTGATAAGGAATGGAGTTGGCTTTCGTTTATAGCTATGCTTGGAAACACAGGGCTAATTCAAAGGCTGGGTTGAGATGTGGGGCCTGGGGTTACAACTGAGCTGGAGATGCAAGGTAGAAGAGGCTGTGGTTAGGGTTAAAGACTGAGCTAGAGGGCCCAACAGCAGTGCAGGGAGGGTGATCAACGGGGGAGTTCCAGTTCCCACCTGGACAGCTGAGTGAACCATGCGCATGCTCATTATCCAGGGCTGGCTAAGGTTAAGGGTAGATCGTGGGGTCAAAGTCTTGTTGAGGATGCTGTCTCTCATGCCTACATACATTCGTACATGGGTTAAAGATACATGGGTAGGGAGCCAGCAGGGTATGGAGGTTAAGGCAGCTGGATCCCACATGACTGACTGTGTGGTTTGAGTCCCCGACCTAGTGGCTTGAAGATCACAGGTACCTGTGCCTGTGTGCCCAAAATCCTGAGAGGAGAACGGGGGAGAAGGGACTGTGGCACAGCCAGCCCCCCAGAGGGATAATTTCTCACTTTCCCTGTCTCTTTCTCTGTCTCTCTCTGGTGGGTGCACATGTCCTATAGCAAAATAAAACTTTTAAAAAATAAAAATAAGTGATATGTGGGTAGGGGGATTATGGGGATCATAATGTTGTATTTATGATATAGACTTCAGCCTCCATCTGCTGAAGGCAGGTATGGCTAGAATTTTCAACCCGTAGCTTGGGGAGAATAGCAGTGCCAAGTTGATTGGGGTTCCAAGATCCGGGAGAAGGATCAAAATATGTGTGAGCCCATTGGGGTATGAAGTGACTTAACCCCACAACCAGGGTGACCTGAGAGGTCCTGCTCTGTAACCAAAGCCCACCACCTGGCCAAGCTCCAAGAAACGCCTGGGGAGGGAGGGCCCAGGGCAGGCAGCTATTGGCAATGAGTGAGTCTCTGACACCTACTGAAATCAAAGATGGGGGGCCTCAGAGGAAGTTTTACTGAGGAGGGTTCGAAGTCTAGGGGATGGAGTTGGAGAAGACCAAAGGCCTAGATGCTGCTTCTGGAAGAAGAGCCTCTTGACTTCTTCTTTTTATTATTCATGATAAAGTGTGTGTACACATTCAAGAGTGAGAGTGGAGAAAGAAACACCCTCCACAGGATCTAGTCATGCTGCAGTCCCTTCCTCGCGTCCTCCAGCCCGTCAGATCCTGGGCCCTTGTGCACAGTCCCGGAGTGTTCCGGGGTTTCCATGTGAGAGCCACCTTCTCTGGAGCCACGCATCACTGCTGTGCCATGGAGTCAGTCAAAGAATAACCACTTCTGAAGACACCACATGGGGGTCTCAAAGCCTAAAAAGGCAGGACACCACCACTGGTCCCCTGGACCCACCAAGGTTAATTGCCACCACCTTGTGATTTGGGGCCTGTAAAAAATGCTGTCAGATTACCTGACCTGTGCCCTAAACTCTGCAGGGCTTTCTTGGGGTGCCAATGGGGTGAGAGTGCTGGAATGTCAACTTGATTTTCATGGCATATAGTCTGTCCAGCCCACAGTCCCCTCCCTCTGGAACCAGCCCTCAGCCCAGGTTTCTCTTCATCCTCAGCAGAGAAATCTGGGAGGCCCTTACCCCAACTCCTCCCCTCTTAATTCTCCACCCAGTCTCCACCCCAGTTTCCCCATCCCATTTCCCACCTACTTCCTTCTCAAGTCCCATAAAGGTCACGACAGATCCGGGAGACGATTGGAGTTCCCTCTGCGCTCCCAGGGAGAGAGAAGGAAGATTGAGAGAGACAGCGATTAGTTAAGGGGCAGAGATTCAGACGAGGATGGAGATAGATAGAAACACACGCATGCCATCAGGATGGTCCATCCAGAGTCTCAGAGAGAGAGCCAGAAGGGCCAGACACCCAACACAGCCTGGGACTTCACACAAGGACTTCCAAGAGGGTTCTTTGCTCCTTTCTGAGAAAACTGGAGCTCTTCAAGAGAGAACGGCCCCTTCTTTATGCTTTTTTCAAGACAGAATGGCCCCAGTTTGGGTGATATTTACTTCTCTTCTAATACAAGACCCAGAAATCCAAATCATAAAGGAATGAACAGAAACATGTAGGAGGCAGGGACTAGCAGTTAGCATAATGGCTATGTTGCTGGACTCCCATGTAGTTGACCACAGTTCGAGTCCCGGACCCGGTGTCTTAAACTCAAGCCAGTGCATGCGCATGCGTGCCCAATATCCCGAGAGGAGAATGGAGGAGAAGGGATTGCGGCGTAGCCATCACTCTTGGGGGGTGATTTCTTGCTTTCTGTCTCTCTGTCCCTCTCTGTCTTTTTGGTGAACACGTGTGCCCTATAGCAAAAACCTCTCCAAAAAGAAAAAAAGAAAAGAAAGATACATGGAAGAGAAAGAAAGAAGCAGGATCAGGACCCAGAAAGGCACAGAGACTGCTTCTGAGGTGAGGGCAGCTCAACCTCGACACCTCTCACGGGAGCACAGGCAGAGGCATCGGCCCACTGGCTCTTCCTGTGGAGTCCCCTTCCCATCAGCTCCACACAACCCTATGCTCCCCGCCGTCCCCACCCAGACCACCATGCCCCAGTCCCTGGCCCCAGGCCCCATGGCTCAGGCTCAAGCTCGCCATCTCCCCTGCCAGGCCAGGAACTGCAACTGGCCCCTTTCTAAACTCCTGGCACACACAGTCAGAGGCCCCTCAGCCCTCTCCCAAGTCTCCACGCAGACACAAGCTCACCCCTGCAATGCCCGGGGAGGAGCTGTCCTGCAGAGGGAAAGTAAGGAACGAGTCAGCAGCAGGAGTCGTGCATGGATAGACAATACCATGCATATCCTGGAGAGGCAGGTGGTCCCACGGAAGCCACAGAGCCACAGCTCTGTCTCCCCCCCAGCATTCAGTGGAGGGTTGGATGGGAAGACC
>NW_006206042.1:1387726-1389895 GCF_000334495.1 Tupaia belangeri chinensis | reverse complement strand
GCCCCCAGGAAAGCCACAGAGCCACAGCTCTGTCTCCCCACCAGCATTCAGTGGAGGTTTGGATGGGAAGACCACCAGGTGAGGCCATGGTTGGACCAGAAGAGCAGGGGGCTCAGGGAGGGGCAGGTGGCATGATGGGAGAGCCCAGAGTTCTGACAAGGAAGGGTTAGAGTTAGAGGGAGGAGTGAGAGCCATCTTTGGGGGTAAGTTTGGGATGTGGGTTGGGTTACGGACTGAGGCTCATATCAGGGCTAGGAGACAAGAGCTTCAGACACAGGTGACTCAATGACCCCCTGAGCCCTGGCTCAGGCTTCCCCAGCCTCGATGCTTCCCAGTGGCCCACCTCAGAAGAACGAAGCCCTAGGAGGGAGCCTGGATATGCCCAGCTCTCTCTCAAGCAATGTCCTGGGGGCTGCCCCGTAATGCAGCAGTCAGGTGCTGTGCAGAGAAAGCCAGACCCCACATGGTTGGCTGCAGTTCTAATCCCGCCGCAGCAGCTTGAAAAACAGTGTGGGGACCAGCATACGGTGTAATGGTTAAGTAGTGGACTGCAGCTTGAGTCTCAGACTCAGCACCTTGAAACTCGTGCCGGGCACATGTGCGTGTGTGCCCAAAATCCTGAGAGGAAAAGGGGGGAGAAGAGATTGTGGCATGGCTATAGCCTCTGGGGTTTGATTTCTCACTTTCTGTCTCTGTCTCTGTCTCTCTCCCTGTCTGTCTCTCCAGCGAGCACACATGCCCTAGAGCAAAAAATATTAAAAAAATATTAAAAGAAAAACATGGTATGTATGTATGTGTGTGTCCAAAATCCTAAAAGGAACCAGAAATAGAGGAAAAATGTATTGCAGTGTGACTACACCCCAAGAGGGGGGTTCTCTCTCTCTGGTGAAAACACACTGCACACACCCTCTGGCAATTAAAAAAAAAAAAAGCCCTGTCTTCAAGGTAGGCCTCAAGAGCGAACAGCACATACATAGCCCCGTCGCTAAAAGGAGTAAGTGGTCTGAGCACACCGCCCCCCATCTCAACAAAACACGGCCGCCAAGAGTGCTTGACTGGATATTGTCCATTGAACCGGATCTGGGGAATGAGCAGAGGTGGAAGCGGCTTGAAAAGAGTTTCCCGATGACAAACCAAGGAGGAGCGATGAGACCTTGAGCATAAGTTTTTGTTGTTGTTGTTTTTTGGAGAGGTTTTTGCTATAGGGCGCGTGCGCTCGCCAGACGGACAGAGAGAGACAGAGACAGAAAGCGAGAAATCACCCCCCCAGGGGTGATGGCCACACCGCAATCCCTTCTCCTCCATTCTCCTCTCGGGATCTTGGACATGCACCCACACTCCCCCGCCGTGAGTTTAAGCCACCGAGTCCAGGACTCGAACCACAGTCGACTACATGGGAGTTCAGTGACATAGCCATTACGCTAACTGCTGGTCCCAGTAAAAGATAAGTTTTCCTCACCGAGACCAACCATACCCTGCAGAACCTCCATCCCTGCCACAAATGGTGGGGCTTTGTGCTGGGCCCTGGAGAATGGTGATTAAGGATGCTCAGTTTGGGGCCGGCAGGTCCTGTGGTGCTTAAGGGCACTGGACTTCCACATGGCCGATCATGGTTTGAGTCTCAGGCCTGGTGGCTTGCTTTCTTACTTTCCCTCTCTCTGTCTCTCACTCTGTCCCTCTCTGGTCAAATTTAAATAAACAAATAAATATGTAAATAAACTTAAATAAAAAAATAATTCTTAACAGAAAAAAAAAAAAAAAAAGAGGATGCTCAGTTCTGTCCTTACGGAGTGTCTCATCTGATGGGGAGATGGACAGGGAAGGGGGCCCAGCCCACAGGCTGATAAGCCGTGTTGCTAGGCACAAGGCCCCGAACCTGGCGGACATGATGGCCAACAGAGATCTGCTGATAGGAGTGATAAGACGGGGCGGACCAGATGTGCAGGAAGGGGGCCAGAAGAGGATTTCAGCTCTTGGGAAATAAAGCAGGGCCCTGCCAGGCACAGGATGTGGAGAGTGAACCCGGGAGTGACAGCTGGTGAGTATTTTTGGATGAGGAAGATCCTTGAGAACTGAACCTCTCGGGACCTTGTACCCAAAGCAGCAGAGCACCTAGCTGGGATGAGAGCCAAGCCCACAGGCTGGATTAGGCAACACAACTGATCGGGC
>NW_006206042.1:1380382-1387389 GCF_000334495.1 Tupaia belangeri chinensis | reverse complement strand
GTGTCCCTGGGTGTGGAGACTTGGTGATGAATTCATCCTGGCCAATGGGACTACTATCCTTGAATCTGTAGAAATAAAATTTGCCTTTGAGTCTGTCACCTGGGTCTCCCCAACATATCCACAGAGGGGGACCCTGGACCTCCAGGGTGGCCCCAGGCCTGCCTCAGCATTGCCCTGGAAAGTGTGTAGGCGGCACAGGGAAGCCAGGTGTGGGTCTGGTTCAGTGCTTTCTCCACTAAGCCCATCCCGACAAGCCCTCACCCTGCCCTCCATGTTTGTTTCCTGTTGCCTGGATGCCAGGATAGGGAAGGAGCCAGGGGAAGGTGGAGCTGGAGGGGGCAGGGCCCAGAAGCAGCACTGCTTTTCAGAGTGTCACTTCTGAGACAGTGGAAGTGTCAGTAAGTGGGAGAGCAGCTGGCCCAGTCTTGGCAGAAAGACGAAGGTGCCCCACTTCGCTGGTCTCCTCCCTCCGGCAACCCCGACCTGAAATTGCTCACGAGAGCCCTGTTTCCAGGACCACAGGCCCTTCCCTACAGAGGGTCAGGCTGCACAGCAGCGGGGGCAGAAGATATCCGAAGGGATGTCCTGTAAAAAAGAGCCCAGACTTGTTTTGTGTGACTCCCGAGCATGGAACTAGGGCCACGCATGGTTTGCACTGGAGGACCTATATTAACTCAGTATTAGAACTCTCTGGGGCCGGCTGGGTGGCGCAGCAGTAATGCACTGCTCAAGCGATGCTGGCTCCGTATGGAAGATCGCAGGTTCGGGTCTAAAGCCGGCCTGTGCATACTGGGGGCGCACTCGTGATTCTGACTGGCTGGGAGTATGGGAAGTGGGAAGGCAAGGGGGATGTGGAGTGAAACCCTTTTGAGGGTACCCCCATTTCTGTTGCTCTCATAAAATAAACTTAACCGAGGACCAGCAGTTAGTGAAATGGCTCTGTTGCTGGACTCCCATGTAGTCGACTGTGGTTCGCATCCCGGACGCGGTGGCTTAAAACTCACGCCGGGCGTGAGTGCATGAGGAAGATCCTGAGAGGAGAATGGAGGAGAAGGGATCGCAGCATGGCCATCCCCCTGGGGGGTGATTTCTTGCTTTCTGTCTCTCTCTGTATGTCTGGAGAGTGCACGTGCCCTATAGTAAAAACCTCTCCAAAAATATTCAAAAATAAAAATAAATAAACCTTTCTGAGTATCAGGATGGATCTGAGGTGGACCAGGTTTCCTTATGAGGTAGTAAACACTGACTCTCAGGGTGTGCAAGCTCAGACTGTCCAATCCTTTGGCTAGAGTTCACGAAGGAGATTCAAACATGGGGCAGGCGTGGGGGTGGGCGGCAGTTGGATTCCACGACTTTGTGCTCACCCATCAGTCTTTCTCCAGGGGCTATGCAGAAAATCCCACCCGATCTGGGTAGTTTCTCCCTAGCCTCAGACCCTTGTACCCCACACCCCACTCACACCCATGACCTACCTCCTCGTTCTGGGAGTCTTCTAAGAAAGTCACCCCAAAAGCTCAACTCTGTTCCTGTCCTAGCCTCAGAGGCATCAGAGCAGGGAGACCATGGCTGCTGGGAGAACAGGGTGAGGACGCAGAGACCCACAGAGCGTGCACCTCGGGCAGAAGATCCTGGCTGGGGAGCCTGTGAGCTGTGGAAGTGGAGGCAGAGGCTATCTGAAGCCATCAAAGTAAGGATAACTGGTGGTAGAACAAGGATCTTCCGGGTGACTTGGGCATGAGCTTCCCCAGATAAATCCCAGAGTATGGCAGGGAGGCAGGCCACCGAGGACAGGGAAGAGCTCTCTGGTCTGGGATGGGCCATACCCTTTCCCACCACTCTCCCCAGGACCTCCCACACTTGCAGCAAGAAAGCAGAGTGGGGAACTCTTCCTGAGCACTTTTGGCCTCTATACTCAGACTCGTTTGAGACTCTGATGTCCTCCATCCACTGTCACCTAAATAGATGCCACCCTTCTTCATCCCAAAAGCCCTGTCTGGCTTTGAACTGCCTCAGTCCCTTTCATCCAAAATGAATCAAAGTGCTTTTACTGAGACCAGTTAATGCCCCGCTATGACCCAAGTCACAGATGGGGGTGCCGAGGCTTTCAAGGATGGGAAAGGACATCCCTACATCCCACTGAGTCAGGGACAGCCTGTCTGAGCCACCAGGGCAGGCTGCTGAGTCATGCCCAACATAGCTGCTTCTGCAGCAGGTGCTTCTGAGGCCACCCCCAAGCCACAGCAGAGCGTGGTGTGGGTGACGAGCACATGCAGCCAGGTAGGACATAGAGCCCAGCCGGGGACAGGGAGCACATGCCCGGAAGGCCGCTGCCTGCTGGTCTGAGTTAGTGCTCCAAGGGGTGCAGCCGAACTCTGCATTTTCCAGGCTGGACCAGACCAGTCTGGCATTGCAAAGACTGGAAGACTTCAGCAGCAGAAGACAGGGAGCTGGGAAGTCCTAGAGAGCAATACATGCTTTATACATAAGATAATGCAAAGTAAGATACAAAAGAATCAGATACCCATGCAGGAAAGTCAATACCTTGGGCACTTAAAAAAAAAAAAAAGAAAAAACAGGGACCAGCAGTTGATGTAATGGCTATGACACAGGGCTCTCATGTAGTCGACCACGGTTCAAGTCCCGGACCCAGTGGCTTAAACTCACGCCGGGCGTGTGTGGGTGCATGCCCAAGATCCCGAGAGGAGAATGGAGGAGAGGGGATTGCATGCTGGGAGAACAGGGTGAGGACGCAGAGACCCACAGAGCGTGCACCTCGGGCAGAAGATCCTGGCTGGGGAGCCTGTGAGCTGTGGAAGTGGAGGCAGAGGCTATCTGAAGCCATCAAAGTAAGGATAACTGGTGGTAGAACAAGGATCTTCCGGGTGACTTGGGCATGAGCTTCCCCAGATAAATCCCAGAGTATGGCAGGGAGGCAGGCCACCGAGGACAGGGAAGAGCTCTCTGGTCTGGGATGGGCCATACCCTTTCCCACCACTCTCCCCAGGACCTCCCACACTTGCAGCAAGAAAGCAGAGTGGGGAACTCTTCCTGAGCACTTTTGGCCTCTATACTCAGACTCGTTTGAGACTCTGATGTCCTCCATCCACTGTCACCTAAATAGATGCCACCCTTCTTCATCCCAAAAGCCCTGTCTGGCTTTGAACTGCCTCAGTCCCTTTCATCCAAAATGAATCAAAGTGCTTTTACTGAGACCAGTTAATGCCCCGCTATGACCCAAGTCACAGATGGGGGTGCCGAGGCTTTCAAGGATGGGAAAGGACATCCCTACATCCCACTGAGTCAGGGACAGCCTGTCTGAGCCACCAGGGCAGGCTGCTGAGTCATGCCCAACATAGCTGCTTCTGCAGCAGGTGCTTCTGAGGCCACCCCCAAGCCACAGCAGAGCGTGGTGTGGGTGACGAGCACATGCAGCCAGGTAGGACATAGAGCCCAGCCGGGGACAGGGAGCACATGCCCGGAAGGCCGCTGCCTGCTGGTCTGAGTTAGTGCTCCAAGGGGTGCAGCCGAACTCTGCATTTTCCAGGCTGGACCAGACCAGTCTGGCATTGCAAAGACTGGAAGACTTCAGCAGCAGAAGACAGGGAGCTGGGAAGTCCTAGAGAGCAATACATGCTTTATACATAAGATAATGCAAAGTAAGATACAAAAGAATCAGATACCCATGCAGGAAAGTCAATACCTTGGGCACTTAAAAAAAAAAAAGAAAAAACAGGGACCAGCAGTTGATGTAATGGCTATGACACAGGGCTCTCATGTAGTCAACCACGGTTCAAGTCCCGGACCCAGTGGCTTAAACTCACGCCGGGCGTGTGTGGGTGCATGCCCAAGATCCCGAGAGGAGAATGGAGGAGAGGGGATTGCAGCGTGGCCATCCCCCCTGGAGGGTGATTTCTTGCTTTCTGTCTCTCTGTCTCTTTCTGTCTTTCTGGCAAGTGCACACGCCCTATAGCAAAAACCTCTCCAAACAAAAACAAAAACAAAAAACACCTTTACACTAACAAACCCAGTGCACCAGACAGCACTGCCTACTTATCTCCAGATTCCCTCAGCATGCACTACTCCTATGCTAATATTCCACTTCACACAAGGAGGGGAAAGTTCCCTTAGCAGGAAGGTCCAACTTCTAGCAGCAAGATTGAGGCTGCTTATTTATTCTTGCAAGTCCTCAAAAGAATCCCTATTTTCTCTTTTGCCTCCAGCCCCACCTCGCCCTGCAGGCTAGACTCAGTCTCTACCACCATCTTCCAGTCCTCCAGCCCCACAACTGCCAGGGGCCTTCTCTCTCCTGTGTTTTCACCAGCAGCAGCTCTGGTCAGAAGCCAGCCTGGCTTTCGACCTGTGAGCTCGGCCAGTTGTTCTCTGCATGGGCTCAGAAGTTAGCTGTGGGTATACAAGGCCTGTTTCTGCATGACCTGTACTCCCCAGAAGCCCCTTCTTTCCGGGCCTGATAGCATGGCTTAGGTGTAGAGCTGGGCAAACTCCAGGCACTCAAGGCTCCTCCTGACTTTCCTAGGAAATGGTGAGCCCTGAAATGGATAAGGGCTTGGTCCCTAGTCCCCGCGGGCATCAACTGAGCAACAAGCAGGGCTGTAGAGCGCCCAGGACAGTGTGCCAGCTCCTTGGTGGCCCTCCCACCTTCGGTTGGGTACCACAGGTCTTCCAAGACCCCTAAGGAGGAAAGTGAGTGTTCCCCTAGGTGGGGGGCTACAGCTAGGAGTACTGAGCAGGGAAGGAGTGAAGACCTTTCCCAAACAGCTGGTAGGGTCACCACGGGGTCGGGGGAGGTCTGGGAGGGACAGCTGTCTTTCCTGGAGGGGAAGGCAGAGAGGTGCCTGGGGACTTGCAGCTGCCTGGGGAAGAGGAAGCACCGGAAGCAGCTTGCTGACTCTCCCTGGACCCTGTAAAGGAGGACTCTTGCCCAGGGCCCTTGTAACCTGGCATTGTAAACACCCAGGACGCGCCCAGCAGCTGCCCTACTGCAGGACCCATGGGGAAGACTGGGCTCTGCTCTGAGAAATGGAACCACCCCTGGGGGGCAGGGAGGCACCTCGGTGATGGCAGCAGGTGGAAGTTCTCAACTGCACACAAAGGCGGGGCACCAGCTCCATCCCTGGGGGGCTGGCACTCCAGCCCTGAATGGGAGCCCCAGGCTGCTTCCCAGAAGGCTCAGACTGTTGTGAAGGGACAAGACAGGAGGTGGGGAGAGCTGGGGGAGGAGGCAGGAGCGCTCAGGCCCAGAAAGGCTTCTTGAGGTGGAGCCACATCTGATGGGTTCTCAGGGTACCTAGAGGGTCCCAGGCATGCGGCCAGCAGGTACCTGAATGGGTGAGGAGTGTATGAAGAGTAGTTTGGACAAAGTGAGGAGAGTTGAAGGCCCCGCTGCCGATAAAAATGGCCCAGGGGAGCCCCACTATGGCAATGAAGTGGACTGTGACCAGCCAAGTCTGAGAGAGGGGACAGCAGTGTTTGCTGAGGGAGAATGGGCTGGCAAGCAGCGGAGGGCTCGCCCCAGGCATGCCCTGAGGGGACAGACCGGTGTCCGTTTTGTAGCACCACTTGGAGTTGAAAGGGCTCTAGCAGGAGACGGCTGGGATGGGAGGAGAGAGCCCAGGTTCAAACACCAGCCCTCTACAGATGTGTTCTGACTCATGGGCGTGAGCCAGGCCGGAGCCCTGCCTCGGCCAGCCTGGCACCTCCTCTCTAACCCCTCCCTGAGGCGGCATCCCCAACTCTGCCTCAGTGCCCTGAAATGCCTCCCAGCTGGCGTGGGGTGGGGGCAGGGACAGACTGTGCTGAAAGCCGACACCCAGGGGAGTCACAGAACAGACCAGGAGCCACCAGGACAAGGGGTCCTCCTGGCTCTGGAGGGAGGAGCAGCAGGGAGCACCCCCCCTGGACCTCGCACTGCCCATGCACAGCTCCCCCACACCGATTATACCCCCTTTTCGGTGCCCTGTAGCTGCCACATCCCCACAACAAGACAGCGAGCCGTTCCTTAGAGCAGAATAGACTTCATCTGTAACTAGGAAATGTCTAGGTTAGCAGCAATTACGGGCGCCCAGAGGCTGGCAGAATCTGTCCCCTGAAGGCATCCCCAGGGCCACATGCGAAGGCCCCCTCAGTTCGCAGAGGTGGCTGGCAGGATGTTAGCTTTGCGCTCAGCTTCAATGCAGTATTTCTCAGGGAGGCCGGCAGCTCTGCGGGCAGAGAGAGAGGGGTTGGAGCAGGAAGCAGGGGAAGGGAGGTTCTGAGTGGCGTGCACCCCAACCCTGCTCCCCAAGCCCCCCAACACACTTGTGCCAAGGACTTCTCAGAGGGCCAGAAGACCCCTTCCAAGGACTGAACCTTGAGTCAGGAAGAGGGCCCCTGCACCCCGAATCCCACACTGCCTAGCCTGCAGAGCGGGCCCACCTTAGCTCCTCCAGCTTTTTCTTCTTGATGCTGTCAATGCGCTCACGCCGCTTCTCGGCCTCCTCCTTGAGGCGCCGGCCCTCCTCGAAGGTGGCGATACGGCTCTGCACTTGCTTCTGCTGGTTCTCGCGCACTTGGCGCCGCAGCTCGTTGGCGTGCTGTAAGCGTCCTGTGGCCGCCTTCTCCTCCTCCAGCCGCTCCTTCTCAATCTGCTCTCTCTGAGCCCTGGGCGGGAGACAGGAAGAGCCGATGGGCTAGGCTCCTGGGGGACCCCTCCAGTGGACGTGTCTCCCAGACTGGCTGCCCCCCAGGCTCCAGCCTCTTGCTCAGCTGACTCGAGATCAGCCCCACGGCTGCGACCACATGTATGCTCCCTCCTCCCACCTCTCAGGCCGGCCTCAGGGTCACGCCACCACATGTCACCGGCATGCATAGAAGGCCTCCTGCTTGGCTTGATAGGCCACTGTCCCTGTTTTGAAATTCTTACTAATCTTAGAACGAGGGGCTCCACCTTCTCATTTGACAAGGACCCTGCTAATTACATAGCTAGTCCTCCGCCCCGGGTTTCATCCCTG
>NW_006206042.1:1377873-1380350 GCF_000334495.1 Tupaia belangeri chinensis | reverse complement strand
TAAGACACCTCTTTTCTTCCCCCTTCCTTCCTTCCTGGCTCCCTTTTAGCCTTCCTTCCTTTCTTCCTTGCGTCCTTCCTTCTCTCCTGGTTAACAGTAATGATAAACATGGAGCAAGTCTACCAAAGGGATGCCCAGGAAGCTGGAGGAGTGGGAAAGTCGTACGCGAGTTCTGCCTGGCTTGCTGGGCGAAGGAAGGAGTCCCGCCTGATGTCTCTTAGTTCTTCTTGAGAGATCCAACATCTCTCCAAATTGCCCTGGAAGCCTCTTCCAGGAGAACACTTCACAGACCCTGACATCAGGGAGAAAACTGCGAATGGCAACCAGGTAGGCTCAGAAAAAACTCCGAGGAAATGTATTCGCTTCTCAGGAGCAATGCAGTCGTTGGCCATCTCGTGCTAAAAACGCATGCCTTTCTGAGCACGATCAGAAATGAAAGTGAGGCCCAGCCGCAGAGAGGCCGGGGCAGCAGAGGGCTCCGCGATGCAGGGTCCATGTGGAAGGTCAGGAGTGAGGCCTGTGCACACCAGGCAGGCCTGATGCCTCGATTCAGCTGGCTGGGAAAGGCTGAGGGAAACCAGGATGGCGACACGAGACCCTGTTGAAGGCATTTCTCTCCCTCCCTCCCTCTGTCAGGAAACTCTAAAAACAAACCACAAAATCACCTCTTGCCAGGGCCAGCAAGTGGCATAATGGTTATAGTACTGGACTTGCACGTGGTTGACCATGGTTCAAGTCCCAGACCCAGCAGCTTGAAAATCACACTGTGCACATGTGTGTACCTACCCCATATCCCAGGAGCAGAATGAAGAAGGGGTTGTGGCATGGCCATCCCCCTTGGTAGGTGATTTCTCACTTCCTCCCTCACTGCCTCTCCCTGCTTTCCTTCAGCGAGTGCACATGTTCTATGGCAAAAACCTGGCGAAAAAAAGAAATCACCTCTTGCCTGCTCTCCTCCCCCAGGGTCACTTATACCCTCCAAAGGTACCAAAACTACCACTTCACACACTCGCTTCCCTGAAGTCATCGTCCAAGATATTCAGGGTATCTGCTCAGCTCCCAACAACTCATTCCACCACGCATCTCCTAAGGCTCTACAACATCCACAGAGCCCCCCCAACTCATCAGACGGGAGCTGCTGGCCCCCCGGCCCTCCGTATTCACACACCACGTCCTTCAGCCCAGTACAGCTATGACAGCAGGAAGGCCCTCAGTTTTCTATTGTCACTCACTCTTATGAATGGAGGAGTAAGTGTGGAAAAGAAGGACTTGTGCATGGGGGGGTCTTCGAAATGTGCATGGAAAATGTGTATTCTGAAAAAGAAAAAACTATGCATGGATTTCAAAAACTTTTTTGACTAAAGCAAACTTGTACTTTAATTCCGTTTTTCCATGAGCTTTTTGAAATCCCCTCATCTGTATCACTAGAGGGTCCCTGGGTTGGTAAGACAGTCAGCACACACACCCAACAGCAAATTAACAAAAGCAGCCGGGAATCCACATGGAGAAGAACCTGGTCACGCCACAGCATGAGCCGGTGATCACAGGGCCTCGCGGCACATCGAAATCACCTGGAGCTTTCCAAAACTCCTGATGTCTGGGCCTCGCCCTACACCATTTAAACCCCAATCCATGGAGATGGATCCTGGGTCTCGATACTGTACTAAAGCTCCCAAGCGTTTCTAAGAACCAGCTGGGAGGGTGGGCTGGCTCTCTCTGCTCAGTCCATAGACCGAAGCAGGAAGTCCACACACAGGCCACACCAGAGGCCATACTTTTGAAGTAGGAAAAGCTGGCTTGCCGGCCATGGCGAGATGCTCCTCGAGTGAGGACACCAACCATGCAGGTGACGTGACCCTGGAGACAGTAGGTCCAGAGGCCAGCCTTGAACAATAGGTGAAGCCGAACTTCTCCAAAGGACAGGTGTACCTTTAATGAGTGGTCAGTGCATATGCTTCAGGCAAACAAAGCAAAGCAGAGACAAATGGGTCAGCAGCAAAGGGAGGACTTTAATTTCATTCCATTCATAGTTACGAGTGCCTGCTAAAGGCAACGCAGATGTAAGAGGGCACAAAGGCCAGGCAGGGGAGAGGAGACTTCTAGAAGGCAGTCTAGAGATCCACAGGCAAAGCCTTTGGGGACATTTAGGTGTCCAGTGACCAGGGCACAACCCCGAGGGCAGGGATGCTACAGAGCCCCTGGGCAGCTGAGCCGGCAGGCACACGCTGTGGCTCGTGGATCTGGCTCTGGCTGGGTGTCCAGGCAGCCTGTTCTGGACAGGAAGGCCGGGCTATACTTACCTGAGCAAAATTCCTGTGATTTTGTATGCCCCCCCCCCAACCCCACACCTCCCCATTTGAATTTTGTTTCATTTGTTTCCTTTTAAAACAAATTCAGGTTTTACAGAGTCTGAACCAAGCAGGAGGGGACTCAATCTCAATTAGGCCAGGAGAACAGCCGTGGTGGCCAGGTCTGGG
>NW_006206042.1:1372451-1377633 GCF_000334495.1 Tupaia belangeri chinensis | reverse complement strand
CCGCCAGTCACCCGCGTTGTCTCGTGGATCTGGCTCTGGCTGGGTGTCCAGGCAGCCTGTTCTGGACAGGAAGGCCGGGCTATACTTACCTGAGCAAAATTCCTGTGATTTTGTATGCCCCCCCCCCAACCCCACACCTCCCCATTTGAATTTTGTTTCATTTGTTTCCTTTTAAAACAAATTCAGGTTTTACAGAGTCTGAACCAAGCAGGAGGGGACTCAATCTCAATTAGGCCAGGAGAACAGCCGTGGTGGCCAGGTCTGGTGGTGGCAGGTCTGACTGGTGGAAGACAGCGCATAGGAGAACACCAGTGGCAGTGAGATTGCTGACTGCCTTGGGTGAGGGGGCAGAGCCGTGAGAGATGGGACCAAGGTGACCACTTAGCTTCCACTGTGTTAGAATTACCATGGCACCAAAAGAGAAAGCAAAAATAAAAGGGCAAGAACTGTGAGAATGGACAGATACAGGTGAGCTCTGTCCCAAATCGAATCTCTAACATCCTTCCTATGGATACGGGCAGCAGCAGCGTTTTACCTGTTTCTAACACCCTCTGTGGCTTCCAGCACAGAGCCTTGAACTTTTGTGCTTGGTACGTATTTGTCAAATGAACGGCCAAGACCTCCCTAAAAGCCCCACTCAGCGACTCACAAGCCCTAGCGTCTACGGTTCTCTCTCCCCGCAATCTCTCCTGCCAGTGTCATCCCTCATTGGCAGAGGGACATGGGGGTTGGGAGTAGAAAGGGCAGAAGGGACCAAACAGATCTTTCTTTATACCTTGACTGCCCCAGGGTAAATAATCCCAATAATTCCCAAACCCTCAGATACGACCAGGTGCTACTTTTCTTCTCTAGAATCATGAGATCGTTGGTTCAGGAGCCTTTAGACTGTGTATTTCAACCATCTGTCCGGTTAGAATGGTACCACCAAACCCAGTCAAGATGGACAGGCATCCGGCTCGTCATGCTCAAGATGGCAGCCAGTAACCGGAAACGCTCCCCCCAGTACGAACCACCCACCTACCAGGAACGGGTGCCACAGTTCCCAGGCCCTTCCTACCGAAGAATCCTCTCGAACTCATCCCGGTCCCGCTGCACCTGAACAGCCACCGTGTGTTCCTTGAAAGCCACCTGTTCCAGCCGACTTTTCCTCAGCTTGGCCTCCGTTTCTATCTTCTTCTGTGCTTTTTCCTTTTCCTTTCTGCGCCACTCTCTGTCTGCAGCCTCCTGGTTGCGTTTGGCCCGCAAGGCATCCTGGGAAAGGAGAGGGTGGAAGGACCAGTGAGGGCACAAAATAACCTTAGGAATAGACGGGTGCCTTTAAGAAGCCATGGGCCTACAGACTAATATAGTCTGCTTTGAGAACATGGCAGCCAATTATTCTAGGAGAAGACAAATGGAATCCTCTCATTAAACTTTCAGGGCAGATGATCCCGATGGGCCATCTTGTCCTTCCACCCCACTCATCCCAATTCTGTCCCTGCACCTTAGACACTTCCAGGTCACCCTGCAATTGCTTCTAATTTCAAAAACTAAGGATGAAGATGTCATGGTTTCCTCTGGTGACATGCTTCAATGGTTAGTTAAGATTGAAAGTTCTTTATGTGTGGCCAAAAATTCACTTTTGAACCTTAAGAACGTAATGCATTGCTTGAAAATCTCTACACTGGGGGCAAGCCCACCCTTCCTTCTCAGACCACTGAAGTCGAGAAAACTTGTATCCTCTCTTCTAATCTCCACCCTTGAAGCCATTTTACAGGTTGTCTAAGGAATAGATAAGGAACTGGGAAGGCAGAGGGAAGCTGAGAAGAAGTCCGTACCTGTTCTGCCTGGTGGTCCTGGGCCTTCTCCTGCATGGCCCTCAGGCGGGCAATTTCCTTCTCTTTCTCCCTCCGAATCCTCTCCTGCTCAGCCTCAAACTCTGCTTCTCGAGCCTGCCAGAACGAAAAGCCCTTGCAGATGAGCTCCCATTGCACCAGCCTTGCAGAAAGAAACAAGCCCCTGCGACCGTCTTTCCAGTATCTCTCCTGCCACTTCCTGACTCCTCCTAGGGTAAGGCTAAGGGAACAGAGCAATGTACAAATGTCAACGCAATTAGCATTCGGTTTGTGAAACGCTTCACTGTTTACAAAAAGTTTTCCCGTGTACTATCCCACAGAGTTCTCCACATCTCATGAGACAGATGTTAAACTGATGTTCACAGAGATCAAGGGTCATGCCCAAGATGGCGGCCAGTAGACTACCAAGGATTTGAAGGCAGGCACCCTGAGCCGAGCTCGCTTACCGCCTCCACCGCATAGCACAGTCTTCATGTTGAGAGGCCACTGGGCCAAGTAACAACCGTGGCTCCCTGCCGGGCTTGTAAAATGTAGCAGGTGGAGGTTATCTCATTAGTCCCTGGGCAAACAGCCAACCATGCTCTGGGCAGTGCACTGTGGTTAGCAGATACCTAAAGAGTGAACCATCAGAGCAGCCAGTAGCAAGGAGGTTAAGGAGCTGGATCACACACAGCCAGCTGTGCAGTCTGAATCCCCGACCCAACAGCTTGGAAATCACATCGGGCATGTTTGTGTGCATGCCCAAGATCCCAAGATGCCCAAGATGGCGGCCAGTAGACTACCAAGGATTTGAAGGCAGGCACCCTGAGCCGAGCTCGCTTACCGCCTCCACCGCATAGCACAGTCTTCATGTTGAGAGGCCACTGGGCCAAGTAACAACCGTGGCTCCCTGCCGGGCTTGTAAAATGTAGCAGGTGGAGGTTATCTCATTAGTCCCTGGGCAAACAGCCAACCATGCTCTGGGCAGTGCACTGTGGTTAGCAGATACCTAAAGAGTGAACCATCAGAGCAGCCAGTAGCAAGGAGGTTAAGGAGCTGGATCACACACAGCCAGCTGTGCAGTCTGAATCCCCGACCCAACAGCTTGGAAATCACATCGGGCATGTTTGTGTGCATGCCCAAGATCCCATGAGGAGAATGGAGGAGAAGGGGTTGCAGCGTGTAATCCTCCCAGTAGGGGTGGGGGGTGAGTTCTCACTTTCCTTCTGTCTTTCTCTTTCTGACGTGCACATGTACCCTACAGCAAAAACAATAGGAGCAAACCATCAAAATTAGCTTCCTTTACACCATCCCTGAAAGGATAAGCATATCCCTAAAATTTCCCAGCCCCAGCTTTCCAACTACCATTTCATGAACAGTCCTAAGAGTAGTGGTGCGGGTTGAGTGGACATGCGCTCTGCCTATGAAGAGCCTTCTTGAGCCCTCATTCTACCTGCACAGACCTCTGTGAAGCCCAGAGAGTTGTGCACTGTGTGCCAAGCTGGCTTTCTGTTCCACCTCATCCTAGAAGGCAGAGCAGGGTGTTCTGGAAGCTTCCACAGTCAATATCTGCCTTTGGCTCTGAAGAGGCAGCCTTGGCTCCAAGAACAGATACCATGAAGCGATCAGGAAAAGACTAGTGATATTCCCAGACACTCACAGGAGGCTGCGAACATGCCCACGTGCCCATCCCTTTCCCAGGGTCTGGCCTCTCCCCGCTCCACCCTGACGGTATCCTTTCCATGAATGAAGACAGAGCATATCCTTCTCTTGCTCCAAAATCAATGGTGATTCTTCATCGTTCTGCCCTTACCCTCCTGCACAAGGTTGGAACACCCCAACAACCATTCTCAGCCCTCTGTCACCTCACCACACTGGTTTGTTTTCTGTTTTTAGTGGAAAGATATTTGCTATAGGGCATGCGTGGTCACTGGAAAGACAGCAAGAAAGTGAGAAGTCACCCCCTAGAGGGGATGACCACACCACAATCCCTTCTCCTCCATTCTCTTCTCAGGATTTTGGGCATGCACGCACACAGGCCTGGCAAGAGTTTTAAGCTGTCAGGTCCAGTACTCGAACTGCAGTGGGCCATGTGGGAGTCCAGTGCTTTAACCTCCATGCCACCTGCTGGCCCATCCATGTTCAATTCTTATCATGACTTCTCCTGTAGATTCACTGCAGCAGCCAGAATCTCTGTTTACCAGCCCTCCACATGGCTATCTCATTAGCACCACCTTCGCCATGTCTTCCTAGGTACTTTCAGCCTAGTCTGACACCGGACACACCTTGACGCATTCGGTATATTCTGAACCAATCAATGACTCCTTCAAAAGGTCACTGTAAAGATGAAATGAGATCACACACATAAAACACTTAGCCCAGAGCCTGTGCACAGACCAAGGGCTCAACAAATGGTAGTTACGTAATCGTTATTATGTACAAACCACCCACGTCCCCAGCCCTGCATCCTCACTCCATTGCTTACCTATCCCCAGCCTCCAATAAGAAGACTAAAGCCAATAAACAAGCTTGGCTGGGCTTCACTTTCTGCGGTTGTACTTGGAATACACAGGTTTACCAAATATGCCTTGTCAAATTATACCCACGCCCTCTTCCTGCGCTTCTTTAAGAATCACTTCTAGAGAGCATAGAAAAGGTATGCAGTGGTTTCTGTCACCATGGAACTTTGAAACTAACAGAGGAGACAAGACCATGCAAGAATGTAATAACTTTCCTGCCACTTGAGTACTTCCTCCTTTTTATATAAATTCATAGGGGTTTTTTTTTCTCTCTCTCTCTCTTTTTTGGAGACGTTTCTGCTATAGGGCATGTGCGCATGCCAGAAAGACAGAGAGAGACAGAAAGACAGAAAGCAAGAAATCACCCCCCGGGAGGGATGGCCATGCTGTAATCCCTTCTCCTCCATTCTCCTCTCAGGATCTTGGGCACGCACCCACACGCACCTGGTGTGAGTTTAAGCCACTGGATCTGGGACTCGAACCATGGTCAACTACATGGGAGTCCAATGCATGTTTTCTCTATCTAAATTATGCTCAAAAGATTTGGGTTTTTTTATTTGTTAAAGAATTATTTATTGGGACCAGCAGTTGGCGTAATGGCTATGTCACTGGACTCCCATGTAGTTGACCATGGTTCGAGTCCCAGATCCAGTGGCTTAAACTCACACCAGGTGCGTGTGGGTGCGTGCCCAAGATCCTGAGAGGAGAATGGAGGAGAAGGGATTGCAGCATGGCCATCCCCCCCGGGGGGTGATTTCTTGCTTTCTGTCTTTCTGTCTCTCTCTGTCTTTCTGGTGAGTACACACGCCCTATAGCAAAAACCTCTCCAAAAAAAAGAGTTAAGAATTA
>NW_006206042.1:1370592-1372209 GCF_000334495.1 Tupaia belangeri chinensis | reverse complement strand
CCCCCAAGGCAAAACCTTAAAAAAAAAAAAAAATTATTTCTTCAAATTTGCTATAGGGCACATGCACTCACCAGAGAGGGACAGACAGACAGAGAAAAAGGGGATGAGGAAGCAAGTCCAGGTCCAGGACTTGAACCACAATCAGCCATGTGGAAGCCTAGCACCTTTACCACACCACCTGCTGGCCCCTGAAAGACTTCTCTTAGCCACTACTCCCCACAGACCCTAATGGTTTCCATTTTGCCCACGAAGGAGTCCACACATCCATGCACTATGTCCGTGTGTAACTGTTCTTAGGGATCCTTCTCTGCCCCACTGTACATTTGTTCCTGTAGGTTCTCCCATGGGGGGGGGGGGGAGGAGAGAGAGAAGACTCTATTTTCTGAATCTAGCACCCAATCCAGAATGCCCAATATAGGAGTTTTCACAAGAAATTTATGGAGCAGCTGACTCATGATTCCTGGGGATATAATTATCCAAGTCATGAGGAATCCGCAAAAACTTCACTTTCGCCTTCACCAATGGCTTTAATTTCCTTCCCTGCCTGTGCATGACCCTCAGCCCAACTTCTAATCAAAGGTGTTAATGAGAATAGCAACGCACTAATTTGGGTGTCCTTTCCAGGCTACTCTCTGCTAGTGAGAAAGCGGGCTGGCCTCAATGAAGAGAAAAAGCAGCCAAGCCCTCCAACGAAGGGCGGCCATGCAGACTGGGACGAGGCCTTGGGCGCTCCCTTAGGCCTCAGGCCCGCTTCAGCTGCGGCAGGCATGCTGTTCCTGGCCAGTGGTCCCGGCCACCCCAAACTGGGTCCCTACCATCTTCTTCTCGGTGAACTCCATCACCAGCTTGTCTGCCAGCTTCTCCTGAGCCAGCAGCTCTGCTTTTTGTTTCTGGTTTTCGTCATTGATGCGCTTAATCTCGGCTTGCATCTTCAGTTTTTGCTGGTGCCTCCGTTCCATGTCCTACGAGTAAACAGAACGCGGCCTCAGAGGAGGAAGAGCACGGAGGGAGAGGAGGATGTGGATGGAGACGGGCAGGCAGAAGCACCTCCTGCAGTTGGTTTCCATTACTGTCCTTGGCTAACGCTGCTCTCTCAAGGAACACCCATGATCTCCTCTGCCAAATGGCCTGTTTATCTGTCACCCAGCTTGACTTTGTGACAGCCTCAACACTTGATCTACAGGCTCTTAGGAAATGGAGGCTCTGAAAATGCGGCGTCTCCCACAGGCCATGCCAAGTCCTCTCCCCCTGGCTTTGCCCATGCTGCCTTCAAGGTCTTTCTCCTCTGTAAACCCAAACTTTCCATCCCCACTCAATAATAATGATGAAATAATAAAGAGTGCCCTGAGGACATTCTATTCCTTGGACATTTTGCATACATTATCTCCAACTATGTCCAAAAACCCTGCAAGGGAGTCCTTGTTATCTCTTTCTCACGCAGATAAGAAACTAGGGCCTGGTGCGAGAGTGACTTGCCCAAGGCCATGCAGCCAGCGAATTCCAGAGCTCCGTTGTTGAACCTGTTCTGTCTACTTTCAGCCTCCATCCTGCTCTGGAAATCTTACTTGACTGCCTCAACTTTCAGTTTTCCCCACACTTCGGCATTACTCCCCACCA
>NW_006206042.1:1353609-1369931 GCF_000334495.1 Tupaia belangeri chinensis | reverse complement strand
CCCACCCCTGCACGTAAGGTGGGGCTGCACGTCCTGGGACCACACAGCCTTGTAGGCCCCACTGGCTGCACGTGCATTTACTCTGTCTCAGCCAGAGAATCGGGCCCTCCTCTCGCCCTCAACAGCACGTAGCCTGGTGTCAGGAAAACAGCCAATACTCAACAAGCTACAACTAAATGAGGCAGGAAAGGGGAGGGGACCAAGGATAGCATTGTGTGCAAAAGAGAAAAATGATCTTCACACAGACAATCGGTGTCTCTGTGAGCGACAGAGATCAGAGCACCTATGTGACCCTGAGCGGAAAGATGCTTTGTAAGGAACCCCTGCCTGACCAGCTCTGAGCCTTGGAAAGGTCACAGTGACCAGGACCACCACTGAGTCCAAGCACATCCTCACGGCGTGGTAAGGAGGAGCAACAGATCCTACCATCACCCAGATCAATCTCAGACGTTTTACTCCAAACTCCTCCAACCATCAACTCCCCCTACCTCCTGCACTCTTCCCAGCTCCTTCCATTTCTTCCAAAGCTAACCCCCTCCCTGGCCTTCCAGCTCTCCTCAGCCAAGGCAACACTGCCTGTGTGTCCTTTCTAGGCTATTCTCCTCCAGCTTGGCTCACGGCCCGATTCAGGGCTCCTCCAGGAAGACCTCTGAACCAGAGCAGCACAGCAACTGCCTGCCTGGTGGGCATCTCACGCTCTCGCCTCCCTGACCTCTTTGCTCACTCCGCTTTCCCCCTTCTGCCCCTCCAACTCCTGCACGTTTCCTCTCCCCCTTTCCAGCTTTCTTCCCAGCCGCTCAGTCTCAGGCCTGCCATTGGTGCCCAGGCGTTATTGAATCCCACTGACTCAGAGCTGAAGAAGCTGCTGGCCTCTGATCGACGACACTGACCCAAACATGTACTTATTTACTCACTCCACTACTTATTTACTTTCTGATTTGTTGGTTTTGCTGGTTCTTTTCATTTCCAAGAAACCAAAGGACTTTCCTGTTTCTGACATTTGAAGCCCTTCCAAAGCGACCCTGGATGAATGCCTTTCACTCTTCTCCATCTTGCTAGAAGGTGGGGAAAACTGTCCTTTCACCAGCCTGGGATGATAAGGCAGGTCTAAAGCTGGGGAGGCACAGGTTTCTACCTAAAAATTGCCCAGCAATACTTTCTGGAGACTCAAGAAGTACCTATGAGACATCAGAAGGACAGTGACACAGTATCAGTATAATGGCCTTGACTCACGGACTCCTAGAACTCTCGGTGATCCCGAAACTCCTACTCCCCACAATCCAGTGGCATTTTCCATCTTCACGTCTCACCTCCTTCCTTTCATCATTACCCCATACCTAACCTCCCTGTCCGTCTCCGCCTGCTCTCTGCTGAGCCGGGAACTGAAATAACTTGGCCAGGTCTCTGTCTTCTCAGCCCCATCTGTCCCCACCTCGAGCAGCTCACAAGGCTACATGGCCCTCATCTGACCCAACTTCCCAGGTGTCGCTATGCCGCTCCTCACACCAGTCCTCACATGGCACGTGCTGCGAGGGGCCTTCGTAACCACAAGTCTTCCCACCTGTGGGACCCTTCAAGACCCCCTGTCACTCCTCACCATCAAACACACTGGCTGATGACCAAGCCAAGAGGAAGGCAGAAAAATAAAATATGTGTTCCACAGGTTAAGTGGCACCAGGAAACAGACAAGTTCAGAACACAGGACATTCTTTCAGGCAACTGCTTTGGATGTTTCAATATATCAGTGTCATAGAAACGAATGAACTGGGGGCCAGCAGGTGGTGTAGTGGTTAAAGTGCTGGACTCCCATATGGTCTACTACAGTTCAAGTCCTGGACCCAGCGACTTGAAACTCATGCCAGGCATGTGCACATGCATGCCCAAAATCCCGAGAGGAGAATGAAGGAGAAGGGAAGTGTGGTCATCCCTCCTGGGGAAGAGATTTCTCACTCTCTATTTCTCTGTCTCTCCAGTGAGTGCATGCATCCCTATAACAAAAATCTCTTTAAAAAAGATAAATGAGGGGACCAGCAGTTAGCGTAATGGCTATGTTGCTGGACTCCCACATAGTCGACCGCGGTTTGCGTCCCGGACCCAGTGGCTTAAAACACGCCGGGCGCGTGTGCGTGTGTGCCCAAGATCCCGAGAGGAGAATGGAGGAGAAGGGATTGCAGCGTGGTGGGTGATTTCTCCTCCTGGGGGGTGATTTCTCGCTTTCTGTCTGTCTCTCTCTGTCTTTCTGGCGAGCGCACGCGCCCTATAGCCAAAAAAACTCTGAAAAAAAAAAAAAGATAAATGAATAAACGAGGGAATCTCATTGAGCAAACAGTCTAAACAGCCTTAACCAAATGCAACCTACGAACCTTCATTAGAGCCAGGTTAAAATAAATAAATAAATAAATAAATAAATAAATAAATAAATGAAATGGCTGAAAATACACTTTGCAACAATTCTGGAAACTTGAATATGGGTTAAATGTGACATGATATCCTAAAATCATTTGATTAGAGTTTGTTGACTTGGAAGACTATGCTTGTTCTTCGGGGGTACAAGCTGAAGCGTTAAGTGGCAAAGCGTTGAGATGGCCTGCAACCTATTTTCAATTTAACAGTAAACAAAATAAGTACATACACCTAGAAAGAAACAAGCAATTAAGCCAAATTGTTAACAATCATTAAATCTAGGTGAAGAGTTTATGGATGTGGTGCAATTCTCTCAACTTTTCTGCGTGTGTAAAAATTTTCAAAATGAAAACATGAGGGGGGCAGGGAGCATGAATGTTCCGAACGCTACCACGCCCCTCACTGGGCAGGGGGCCTTTGTACATTGCAAGAGCCCAGATAAGGCGAACAGAGGAGAGTTTTTAAAAGCCTGCCTAGTGTGGGCAGGTATGTCATCATTTCTTTTGCAACAGATATGCCCACTCATTTTATGACCGCTACCAGGAAGAGCAGACGTGGCTCCACAACGCAGTGACAATGGGATGCTATATGCTTTGAATGGGGTGGCAGCGAGGAGCCTAGAATGAAGATTTTACTACTATTCATCTACAGAGTATGTAACATCCCCAGATAATTGAGGGAGCACTATAAAACACCCCTATATTTACTTATGCAAAGCGTACAGTCCTTTGCTTCCCACATGTGTCCATCCTAATGGACACATCACTTTCCCACCCCATGTCCCTGGGAGGCAAGGACAATACCTGCTCAAATCACTGCTCATCCCCAGCATGACACCATAGACACATAAATGTTTAACACGGCAATATAACGTGGATGGTGATGATGTGAAATGAGCAGGTGCCTTGCAGAAAATCAGTCCACACCCTGAAACCCCAACACCTTGGAGGGCTTTGTCACTGTGGCTTCATCTGTCCAGCCCTGTTACCCGCAGGTCCTCCTCCTGGAGCTGTTCTATATACTCCAGCATCTGCTCCTTCTCCTGCTCCCTCTGCTCGGCAAGCAGTGACCGCTCCTCCCGGTTCTTTTCCATCTGTTCCACGATGTGCCGTCTTCCTCTGGGGGTGGGGGGAGAGAGCACCTCAGTGTCTTAGAAACCGAGGCTCCGGGTCACTGCTCCAGTTGCCACCCACCTGACACCCGAGGTAGAAGTATCATAGGAACAATTTGATAAGTGCCTCTTAAACACTGATCTGCTTCCAGGGCTCAAAGACCCTCCCGGAATGTTTTTTCTTTCCTCTGAGCGCCTGGTTCAGAAATCATCCTTCCTGAGATTCCCCTTCCTTATTCACCTGTGCATCCTCATCATAATACACCTTCTTCCTTCCGGCATGTAAAGGGTTTCTGAGGGGCCAGGCAATGATAAAATACAACACTCTTCCAGGCAGACCCACAAGAGAAGGTTGCCGGTTCAAGGGCAGAGACCTCCCCGAGTATTCCAGGCACAAGATGCCCATGACCCAGACTGGCTGAGGCTGAGGGGTGGATCATGGCACTAGGACCATCAGGAAGGCTCTCTCTCCTTCTATCTCACATAGAATAAATAAAAATAAACTTTTTTTATTTTTGGAGAGGTTTTTGCTACAGGGTGTGTGCGCTCGCCAGACAGACAGAGAGACAGAAAGCAAGAAATCACCCCCCAGGGGGGATGGTCATGCCGCAATCCCTTCTCCTCCATTCTCCTCTCGGGATCTTGGGCACGCATGCACACGCACCAGGTATGAGTTTTAAGCCACCGGGTCCGGGACACGAACCACGGTCAACTACGTGGGAATCCAGCGACATAGCCATTACGCTAACTGCTGGTTCCCAATAAAAATAAACTTTAAGGGCCAGCCCCATAGCCTAATGGTTAAAGGACTTGGATCCCACATGACCAAGTGGTTCACGTGCCAGCTCTGGTGACTTAAAAAACATCCCAACCACAAGTGCATGCATGACCAAAATCCCAACAAGATGGAGAAATGGACAAGGGTTTGTGGTATGATCATGCCTCATTGGAGGGTGCGCACTCTCTCTCTCTCTGTCTCTCTGTCTCTGGTGAGTGCACACACCCTCTGGCAAATTAAAAAAATAAATCACAAACATAAACTTACATAAATAAATAAAGGGGAAACCAGCCAGTGAGGTGGTGGTTAAAGCAATGGATCCCACATGGCCGACTGCACGGTTGAGTATTAGACCTGGGTGCTAGAAAAACATGCCAAGTGCATGTGCACGCATGCCTCAAATTCCAAAAGAAGGGAGAAATGGACAGAGGACTGCAATGTGGCCATCCCCCATGGGGGTTGCTCTCTCACTTGCTCTCTCTGTCTCTCTCTGGCGTGTACATGTGCCCTCTGGAAAAACTGATAAATAAATGAATAAAATAAACAAATGGATTCTGAAACCCCAACACCCCCCAGGTCTTTGCAAAGTAACCATCGGAAAGAAGCTAGCTCCACAGAGCTTCCCAAAGCAACGCAGCCCAAAGGACTTCTGATCCCCCTAGTGCTTTTGCTCGCCCAGGGATCCGTCTTCTTGCACACCTCCCAGGTGGGCAACCAACTTTCTTATATCCTATCACACACTTTAACACTGTCGGCTTATGGTAGAGAGTGTTGAGCCTAGGAAATTTCTCCACTAAGCAAGGCCCTAGCGCAGATGTAAAAAAAAAAAAAAAAAAAAGGAGACTGGATTCTCCGATCAGAGTTGCTGGTGACTCCCTTTGTGTTCCTGGGATGTCGATAAACTTGGAAGCATCTCGACCCTGTGATATACAAGTAAAGGCTGCAAGGGTGTGAGAAGACGCAGATCAGGAGAAGAGCAAAGGGGAAGGAGAGTGAGTCACATTCAGACAGAGCGCTCCTGATAGATGGCTTCATGATTCTGGATGAAACAAACAGGGGGAAGGAGTAAGAGCATCACATGGAAACACAATATAAGAAGCACCTGGGAACCAGCAGTTAGCGTAATGGCTATGTCGCTGGACTCCCATGTAGTCGACCACAGTTCACGTCCTGGACCTGGTGGCTTAAAGCTCACGCCGGACGTGTGGGTGTGCGTGCCCAAGATCCCGAGAGGAGAATGGAGGAGAAGGGATTGCGGCGTGGCCATCCCCCCTGGGGGGTGATTTCTCGCTTTCTGTCTCTATGTCTCTCTCTGTCTGTCCGGCGAGCGCACGTGCCCTATAGCGAAAATCTCTCAAAAAAAAAAAGAAGCACCTCAAAGCTCTAGAGCTGCCCATTGGGGAAGAGATCATTCCTTCAGCGGATCATTCAAGCAGAAGACAGCCAGCCACTTAGCCACTAATAAACTACTGGAAGTCCACCACAGCCTCCCAGGTACCCACTAGAAGAACAGGACGAATGGCTCAAGAGGACAAGCACAGCTGTGGAGATAAAACTGCCATTCAGCACGGCACTAGGGCTATTTATAGGGGTGATTCGTATGTCCTAAATCTAGGACACTGTGACTCTATAATTCAACTGTTCTGGGACTCATCTCTTCCTGTAAAATGAAGGGAGGTGGTTGGATTTATTCACTCTTACATGAACTAAGCACCTACAATAAGCCACACACTCAGCAAGGCCAGAAATAAATAAGACAGGGGCCCTGTCCCCAGCGAGAGCACAGTCTAGTGGGGGTCAGAAGCCACAGCATAAGACGTGGTGTGTGAGTGAAAACCCAGGAGTACGGGGCTCGGGGAAGGGAGCCACGAAGCCCACCTGGTAAAGTGAGGAAGATTTCTCAGAGGAGGCGACGACAGTCACTCACCGAGCATTTCCAGCGAGGAAAGAAAAGAGAAAGGTGTTTGAGGAAAAGGAATGGCAAAATCGCAAACTTGTTACAAGGACTGGAATATTAAGGGGAAAGGGGAAAGGACACAGTGGATGGCAGGAAGTGGTAAGAAACGAGACTGAATCCTGAAGGCCAGATGAGTACGGCACGAGATCGTGAAGAATCTGGGGCATGAAGATGAACTTTGGGCCAGCCCCATGGCCTAGTGGTTAAGGGAGTCAGATTCCACATAGCCAGACAGCACAGTTCAAATCCCGGCCCTCTAGGCTTGAAAAATGCATCAGATATGAGTGCATGCATGCCCCAGATCCCAACAAGATGGGGAAATGGAGGAGAAGGGATTGTAGCCTGACCAAGCCCCATTGGGAGGCGCTTTCTCCCTCTGTTGCTTGTTCTGTCTCTCTGGCGAGTGCGTGCACGCTTTGGAAATAGTTTTGTTTTGTTTTGTTTTTCTTTTTTTTAATTCTTTCAATACATAAATAAAAGAAAATGAGCTTTGAAAAGTGTTGTGGTGGGGTCAGCAGGTGGCATGGTGGGCACTGGATTCCCACATGGCCAACCACAGTTCAAGTCCCAGACCTGGCGGCTTGCTTTCTTCCTTTTTCCTTCTCTCTCTCTCTCTCTGGTCAAATTTAAAAATAACAACAAATGGAATTAAATAAATAAGTAATCCTTAAAAAAAATCCTGTGGTTCACACTGGCCAAATATTCAGGCAGCCAAGATCCTAAGGAGCTGAAGGGCTGGGGAAAGGGGATTATGGGGTGACTACATCTTGTCAAGGGTGTCTCTCTCTTTCTCTCTCTCCCTCTCTCATGCACACACACACACACACACCCTATCATAAAAATAAATAGAAGTTCTTGGTCCTAGATATCGCTGCAGAAAGGTTTTGAGATCACCACGGATAAGGATAATGACCGTTTCTCATTAGCAAGACTTCCCTCTTTGCCAGGCTCCACTGACCTGAAGATACATGAAAATGACTTGGCGATGGACATGCCCAAAACACTTATTTACCTTATTCTTTCCTCCCTCCTCTTCCTGTCCAGCTCCTCCTGCCTTTGGATGGACTTTTGCCGCTCCACTTCCATCATCTGATCCAACCGCTTCTCCTCTGCATCCAGTTCTTTTTGGATCTGCTGCTTCTCCAGGATTTGGGCATCCCGGATGGCGTGGCACTTGGCATTGAGGATGATCTGGGGAGTGGAGATGAAACTGTGGCACTGAGCCTGGGAGTGCACAGTGGGGGTGTGGAAGTTTAAGGGGAGACACAGAAGACTCCGGAGTGTGCTGGAGATGCATGTGGCTGGCCCCAAGTGCAGAGAATAAGAAAGCTCTGACTAGGCACCCCCTGAATTAGTTCAGTTCAAACATTTACTAGGAGCCTACTAGGTGCTAGGGTCAAAAGACAGGCCAGGAATATTATCTACAAGGGTACTGAGTCCTAGTGTTTGGGGCTCTCTCTTCCATCAAATTCGCTGACACATACAAGGACGTCAACAGGTTCATCAGAAAATGGAATTCAAGTACAAGTGTATTTTGGTGCAAAATAACTGCGAAACCCATGCATAGGGTTTTCCATGAATATTTTGAAGACTCCCCTCTGCACACCCACAAAATTTCCATAAAACTTCATTGATCTATGGGTTCCTCTTAGGGAACCCACGAAACCCCAAGACAAGACCTTATGTTCTGCTCCTCAGGGAAATAGGCTGTCTTGTAGGGGCCGGGCCACAATTAATAGATTGTTAAGCTGGAAGGGCCCAATGTGACACAAAGGGGATGAAAAAATGACAGGCCTGTCAATCAGAAAGAGCCAAGAAGTAAAAGCTTTGGGAAATAAAAGGAGGTATACATAGGGGAGATTTACCTAAGAGAAAGAAATCAGATGAGTCCACATTTTTCATTTGGACAGGAAGTGAGCCACATGCAAATGAGTTACAAATAGAATTTGAATGAGCCCCGATTCTTTATGCTCTCAGCTAAAAGAAGTGCTTTGTATATATCCTTCAAAAAGGATCCAACTGCAGGGCCAGCAGGTGGCATGGAAGTTCAGGCAACTGGATCCCACATGGCCTACTGCATGGTTCAAGTCCGAGACCCAGCTACTTGAAAATCATGTCAGGCACATGTGTGAGCCTAAATCAGGAGAGGAGACTAGAGGAGAAGGGACTGCGGTATGGCCCTCCTCTTGGGGGTAGGGGAGTGATTTCTCACTTTCCCTTTCTCTCTCTCTCTCTTTTTCTCTCTGGAGAGTGCATGCACCCTATAGCAAAACTAAAAAACCAAAACATAAAATCCAACTGCCTGGACCACCATATGTGGCTAGAATTGCAGGATAAAAATGAAAGTAATACCTTCAAATTTATCAATCCATAGTTCTCAAAGACTCTTCCATAGAGTAATTCATTTAATCCTGCCAATAATTCTGCTAAACAGGGGCTTTTTTGTGGTTTTGTTTGTTTGTTTGTTTTATTTTGCTTTGTTTTGTTTTAAAAGGTTTTTGCCTTAGGGTGCGTGCACTCACTGGAAAGAAAGACAGAGACAGTGAGAGGGAAAGTGAGAAATCACCCCCCCACACACACATGGGATGGCCACACTCTAATCCTTTCTCCATTCTCCTCGAGGGATCTAGGGCACACACATGCCCAAGTGATTTTCAAACCACCAGGTCTGAGACTTGAACCATGGCCGACCAGGTTGGAGTCCAGAAACATGATCGCTACATCATCTGCTGGCCCTTCTGCTAAGCAGTTTTACCATTCTCATTTTACAAAGAAGAGTAAGGCTCAAGGAAGGCAAGTGACTTTCTCAAGGTCTCCCCCAGCCCCCACCCCAGCCCCCGGCTCCAGCAAGCCAACTGTCCAATGTGTGAATAGCCAAGTAGCCAAATAGAATAGCCGGAGGGAGAAGGGAGTGGCCTGAGCCCCCAGAAGGCAGGATGGCTCCACCTTGCTCATGTCCTTGAGCTCCTCCTCTTGCTCCATCCGCAGCTGGTTGGCTCTCTGCAGGAGGTTCTGGGCCCGCTCCTTGGCCTGCTCTTCCAGGTCGCTGAGCTTCTTGTTGTTGCTCCACACCATCTCCTTCTGCTTCATGATCTTCTTGCGTGTCATCACTGCATCCTGAGGGACACCAGTTTGGGTCAGCGTGGGGGTCACAGCCTGGGCAATCGCCTGGCTGCTGCCGGTGACCCAGTATGGTGTGCCCCAGCCCATGCCATCAGGACCACAGAACATCACGGCCTGCCTTCCTTCTCCGTGGGCCCCACCTGCTGCCGTATCACGGGTGTTTTCTCTCTGGTCTTCATACTGCGGTATTTTTTCTTTATTAAGCACAAATTCAGACCTTGTTTCAGGACCCCCTGACTAGAACTCCCACCATCATGAAAAGTCAGCCTCCCTCCACCTCCACACCCTTCTCTTCTACCCCAGTCTGCAGAGGTCAAGGGTTGGGGAAGTTAAATACCAAGATGGCTTCCTTCTCTTTCTTGAAGGCCTGCTCCTTGGCTTCGATTTCTTCTCTGGTCAGGATGTGGGACGCCCATTTGATTCGCTCAAACTCCTCAGGGCTGATGATTAGGGACTCCCCGGAGGGATCCTCTGTGGGAACACTGACACAGGAATCAACAGAGTCAGGGAGGGGAGAGGCCGCGCGCTGGGCACTGCACTGCAGGCTTTCTGCTCTCCCCACCTCCGTCCCTGCATCGCGGCCCTCTGGCATGCTCGGCCAATGGCAGGAGAGACTGCAACTGCGCTGTGGGTCTCTGGGGGGAGGACTCTGGGTGATGATCTGGTCAAAAAGAGACATCTGAGGTCCTTGCTCGATAAGGCCCGGCTCGTGTGATACCCTCTCCGTGCTGCTGTCCAAGGCCCTGCCCTGTGTTTCCAGGTGCCTGTCCTCGTCATCCCCTCCTCTGAGCCCCCACCGCATCTGACCCTCTGCCTGCATCGTGGCGACTGAGCTGACTCTGTATCCTTCACAGAGCTCCTCAGGACACAGGCCCTGCCTTAACCACACAGGGAGCCTCGTCTCTGACACAAGTGCCTCGCTCCGAAAGGGCCTCTGAAACAAAGCTGCCGAACTGAACTTTAAAAATAGGTTATTCCTTGAGAATGACATAAAAAGGTCAAAGAGACGCCAGACAAGGCTGAGATGGATGCTCATGAGAAACCTAAACATTCCTGTCCATCCAGCCTAGAGTGAAGCTTTGAACCCTAAATATTAATTAAAATCTCTGATCAACAACAGTCAAAGACATGTCTATAGACCCCTCCTTCCTAGCTGCCCAACGCATTTAACAAACCAATAGCTAATTATAATGATTACAAACAAATGACACACAGTAAAGATGGGGGAGGGAACAGTTGGGGGGTAGGAATAAAGCTGCTTCTGGGTGAGGCTATTTAACAGGTACGTGGCAATGAGACGCAGACAGTCCGAGACAGGAAGTGAAACCTCATCTAATAAAACTAGTGTGTTGGGGGAGGACGGGTCCGGGAGGCGAGTGGAACGAGTGAGTGGATTTGCGGCTTAGCCAAGCCCTCCTGGCTTTCCGAGTGGCATCTGGAGTGACCAGCAGGGGTCTCAACCTGAGACAGCGGCTCAGTCTGCTGGAAGCCACTTGCCCTCCACCGTGTTTCAGGGCCTGACCGCTCTGAGAAGGAGCCCTCTCTCGGCCCCGGGAGTGGCTGCTTGTCTGGCTACTTGATGTCGGCTGGCCAGACAGAGCTCAGTGAGGGGCTGCAGGCAGGCCCAGCTCCCCTGCTGTGTCCAGCTGTGCCTCCTCAACTCTTGACACGGTCTGGATTTTCTGAGAATCCTAGTTTCTAGCGGGTGGAGCCTGAGGACAGAGAATAGCTCCTGTGAGTGAAACACTAACGCAAGCGCAGGACCACTGCACGGTGTTGGCTCATGGCACGGTGCTGAGCTGGGCCTAAACCCCACAGGGGGCCCACGCAAGGGGGCAGCTCTGGGCGGGAAGCAGGGCTGAGCTAATCCCAAAGGAACCCAAGGAGCCCCTAAGAATTTCCTCTTATGGCCTTAGAGTCTGGGAAGAAGCCAGGGGGCTAATGAGGCATCTGGTCAGTTTCCCTTTGCTAAGGATTCTTTACGCAGCCGAAAGGAAGTGACTCATCTGGATCGCTTCCCTTTACCAAGCACACTAATGGGGACCCACTAGGCACCGCCCTCCACAGTCCCTCAGACCTCAGAGCCAGACAGAAGAAAGGCAGGAGGAAAGACAAAGGGCAATGGCAATAATAGACACCAGGGGGAGGACCCAGACAGGCCACTACAGAGAAGAATGAACGGACAATGACACAGGGAAAACGGATAGGAAAGGAGTGGGCGTTGGGCCAACAGAGTGACCGCAGGTCTCAGCAGAAGTGCGGGCTGACAAGGGCAAGCAGGGGACACTCACACGAGTTCCCGGACCATGTCCCGGGTGATGAGCTGGATGGTCTCCGGCTTACGGTCCCAGGCCAGGGCGTTGAGCGTTTTCCGAATGGTGTGCCTATCTTGGAGCAGCACGATGGGGCTGTCGCTCGGGCTCCTTCCATGTGCCAGGGGCTATGAGGTTAGGGAGGACAGCTTGGAGGCTGCACATCCCACCTCCTCCTGGTCATGGGAACTTCAAGTACAGTCTCCGCTCTCCTAGGGTTTCCATCCAGTGTGGGAAGTGAGCAAGGCGGGGTGGGGGGGGGGGTGTCTAGCTGGGGCTCAGATTGCCACCGGCCCAGACTGTGACAAGTAGCCAGGGCACGGAGAAAGCAACCTGGAGCGCTTGTTCTTACGTGGGCCATGCTCTCATAGGAGGGTGGGGATCATGGTGAGGGAAGTATAGGCATGTGTCTACACTTGGTCTGAAATCATGGAGAATGAAAAGTAAATGGGAGGGAGGAGCTGAGGGCAGTGGTGGTGCAGTGGTATCAAAACTGGACTCACGTGAGAAGGTCTTGGGTTCAAGTACTGGGACCTCCATATATGCAGGACATGTGCATGTGTGCTCATACCCAAGCGGGCTGAGACTCGGGGAGATGGTACTACAAGGACCCCACTGGGAAGTCTTTCCTGTCTTTCTTTCTTTCTCTTTCTCTCTTGCTCCCTCGTGCAAGAAACAAATAAGCTTTCAAAAGAAAATAAAAGTAAAATTGGGGTCTTGAGGTTTTCCTCTCTCCATGAAATGATCTCCTTTATAAAAGAAAAAAATAACTACCTTTCTTGGATCCCACTGTGGGACTGAAGCAATACACTTTGCTATAGACAATACAATCTAGGATATCAGTAACTTTTATTCCTAATAATTAATTCACTTTGAACACACACACAAAAGCCATATGGAAGGAGTTAGAAATTGCTCCACGGCCTGATAGAGACTGTCCTTACAACCTACTGTGGTGAGGTCACACAGATTAGATATGTGATTGTTTTGAAACCATGAAAGAGTTAGATTATGAGAAAATAAAGTCACTTCTTTCAGGAGATTTCTGGGCACAGTGAGAATTTCATTTGTTGTAAATGCAGCCACTGATCCCGACTCCGGGCAGGACGCCGCCTTGCCTGTCCTGAGAACTTCATTTGGCACGGCTGTCCCCCCCAGTGCTGCCCCCTAGTGTTCATCTCTGCTTCAGAGCCGGCACACCTCGGCCATGCCACAGGCCACTCCTGCCCCCTACTGCCGCTTCAGAGACTTCCTGGAGCTCGCCTAGCAATAAAGCCAAAGAAACTGGGCACTTTACTGACTGGCCCCCTTTGGCTGGCCAGCATCCTGGCTATTTCCAAACCTCTCTTTGCTTTTGCCGGAAAACTCCGCATGGACTTCAGGCCAAACAATGTCTCTAAGTGAAAGTGCATTCCTTTCATTCTTCCCCTTATCAGTGGGAAAACTGCTGCAGAGTGGGAGTCCACTAAGTGAAGATGCCGATTCTTGCACCCTCTGGAAAATCCTCTTTGAGTCTCGATGAGGATGGCGAGGAGCAGGGACTGACATCAGCTCCCGTCTCCCAACCCGCCTGCTGCCAGAAGTACTCATGCCACCCACTGTATCCTCCTTCTCGCTCTCCTCTTTCTCTTCGTCTCTAGCTGCCCCTCTCTCCGTGTCTCTCCATGTCTCGTGCGCTTTTCTCCTTCCCTCTCTCTGCCTCACCCACTGAACTTCACGCGTGGCAAAAGTATTCGAAGCAATTGTCTAGCTCTCCTTTTCTAGCCCAAAGGAGTTGTCAGCCTTAGTCTAGATGACGCTTGCAAGTACAGACCCACTCGTCTTCCAAAGCTAAATCATTGCTAGAGCTGGACTGGGGGAAGAGGGCGGTCCTGGGCCTCCTGGGTTGCTCTTCTTGGTGGGAAGGGGAGAGTCACTGCTCTGGGATGGCGGGCAAGCCCCTCGGCCTACAAGCAAATGTCTGCCCGGACAGCTTTCACTGAGCAACGGTTGAGCTCTCTGCAGCCGCCTCCCCCTTTGACGTTGCAGTCTTAAGTGCTGTGAAGACAGGTCAGAGCCCTGCAGCTCAGGCCTCAGAAGCCCTTTTGTGAGAGTCGCACAGCCCAGTGTAAGCTCGGTCCCAGCAACACTAGTCTGGGCCACTGCCCCCAGGGGGCTGCTACCTGGAGGGGCACACAGGGTTACCTTGATGCCTCCAAAGAGGCTTTCGTCCACCTCAGAGCTCACGGCTTTGGTCCGGTAGCGAGTCCTATTCTTCGACCTGTTGGAAGCAGTAGAAGCGGAGCTCAGGATGCCAGTCGTGCTGAGTGGCTGCAGGAAGAGGCAGGAAGTTTGGGTCATCAGTAGTGAGTGGCATCCAGGCCCTGGCAATAAACACCTCTCCAGCCACTGCTGGGGCCATGTGGGGAAACCACATGGGGAAAGCTCCTGGGCAAACCCTGAGACATGGGGAGCAAGCGGCAGCAGGTGAATGACAACCCACAGAAGAAGGGCGTCTCTGAGCAGGGGCAAGGCACAAGAGCTCTACAAGGGGCATTTCCGTAGTCCCTGGAGCTGAAGACGGCCAAGTCAGTCACGTGATATAGAAGACAGGGCAGAGGAAACAGGGACGGCGGGAGGAGAGGGACAAGTTCCACCTCATCTGCCTAGTCCCAGTCACCCACAAGGACGGCCTCTAAATGAGGCTACCCTCCCCAAGAATGCAGTGTCCTCTTTACCTCTAGTCTTCTCCACCTGAGCTCCAAGTCCCCCCTCACAAATGACACCACTTCCTGACCTCCTTCATGTCCCCGCAGTCACAAGGTTATGGTGAAGCCGGAGGATATGAGGATGGAAAAGTACCTCCCCTCCTGCTTTGGCATGTGGTTGATGGCTAGTAAATATTTTTTTAAGATTTATTTAACTTTACTTTATTTACTCATTCATTTATTTTAATTTGACCAGAGACACAGAGAGAGAGAGAGAGAAAGTGCAAAAGCAAGCTACCAGATCTAGGACTTGAACCGTGGTCAGTCATGGGGGAGTGTCCAGCACCTTACCCACCATGCCACCTGCTGGTTCCCGATGGCTAGAAAATTTTAGACGAGGATGAGTGGTGGCTGACAGCTGCCATCAAATAGCCAGTTCATACTATCCACTATATGGCTCTTTCTCTCCCAGGCCCTGCTCTGTGTGTTAGCCAATTTTTTGTTTATTTATTTTTGCTATAGAGTGTTTGTACAAGACAGAGAGATAGAGGGAAAGTGAAAAATCACACCCAACCTCCCCAACAGGGGATGGTCACACTGCAACCCCTTCTCCATTCTCCTCTCAGGATTCTGGACATGCACTCATGCACTCAGTGTGTTTTTCATGCCTCTGGGTCCAGGACTTGAATTGCAGTTGGCCATGTACAATTCAGCAGCCTTAACCACCATGCCACCTGCTGGGCCTCCATTAGTCATTTTTTAACTCCCTGGTATCTTCCTATGTCCGGCAAATTCTCTATCTAAGGGGCGCATGACCTGCTACCAAAACTAAAAACCCTCGTTATTTGCCTTCCCAGGCTGGCCAAAGAGATCACCCGGTCACAAAGACTAGGAAACTAGTGACACAAGAAGGGAATCCTTTCTGGCAGAGACAGCGGTAGCAGCCATACCAGTGCGTGGGATGACACAGATGAGGACAGTGTTCGGGCACAACCATGTATCAAGGGTCCTTGCCAGACCAGCTCTAGGTTTTGATCTGGGCCTTGGTTCCAGCTACAGAGTCTCGTTTGCTTCCCTTTTCCAAGCCCAGTTTCCCAGCTTTGGTGTAAAGTTTGTGAGCTCTCCAAATCCTTTTATTTTTTTCTCTTAAATTTTGCCAGAGAGCAAACACACTCACCAGAGCAAGACAGAGGGAGAGGGAGAAAACAGCCCCGATGGAGTGTGGTTACATGGCCTTTCTTTCTCCTCTACTTTTCCATCCTTTCATCCAGTGTGCAGTTGTGTTTTTTTTTGTTTGTTTTTTTTTTTTTTTTTGTAAGTTTTTTCTAGAGGGCACATGTGCTCGCCAGAAAGACAGAGAGGCAGAGAGATAGAAAGCGAGAAATCACTCCCCAGGGAGGATGGCCACGCCGCAATCCCTTCTCCTCCCTTCTCCTCTCGGGATCTTGGACACGCGCGCACATGCACCCGGCGTGAGTTTAAGCCACCGGGTCTGGGACTCGAACCTCAGTCGATTACATGGGAGTTCAGTAACATAGCCATTACGCTAACTGCTGGTCCTGATACTTGCTTTCTAAGTTGGCATTCTAGCTCTGGGGCTTATAACCAAGAACCCTGACTACACAGTCTCTATTCCCAAAGGTCAGTCTAGCTTCAGCTCAGCCCCAAGGGTAGAAGTCTGTCTCCAGGAGATAGTTTCTACAAGAAACTTTCTGGATGATTATAAGCTTAATCGAAAGCTGATTCAAACTTCACTTTGGAGGGGTCCATGCCCCACTTGTCCCCTCCCCCACCCTGCACACACGCGCGCACACACAGCTCTCTACGCTATCAATAGTTACCTTTGGGCAATGGGCTAGACACAGTGGGTCTTCCCCAAGCCTTCAAGGCAGCTGCCATTAAGAGAACAGGGTCAGGGAACCAGCAGTTAGTGTAATGGCTATGTTGCTTG
>NW_006206042.1:1337267-1353416 GCF_000334495.1 Tupaia belangeri chinensis | reverse complement strand
AAAAAAAAAAAAGAGAGAGAACAGGGTCAGATGGGACCAGCAGCTAGCGTAATGGCTATGTCTCTGGATTCCCATGTAGTCAACCATGATTTGAGTCCCAGACCCGGTGGCTTAAACTCTCGCCGGGCGCTTGTGTATGCGTGCCCAGGATTCCGAGAGGAGAATGGAGAAGAAGGGATTGCAGCATGGCCATCCCCCCTGGGGGGTGATTTCTCGCTTTCTGTCGCTCTGTCTCTCTCTGTCTTTCTGGCAGGCACACACGCCCTATAGCAAAACCTCTCCAAAATAAAAAGAGAGAGAGAGAACAAGGTCAGAGAAATGGACCACACATTCTAAGTCACTAAACACTGGACCATGGTTTTCCTTTTTTTAAATTACTATTTATTTCATTTTATTTATCATTATTATTTTTTATTTAATTTGCTACAGGGCATGTGCGCTCACCAGGGAGAGACAGAAAAAGAGAAGAAAAGTGAGAAAGCAAACCACCAGATCCAGGACTAGACCCACAGTCGGCCCAGTGGGAGACTAGCACCTCAACCACCTGCCACCTGCTGGCCCTAATATTTTCCGCTTCTAAAATGTATTTATTTATTTAGCTAGTTAATTTTTACTGCAGGGTGCGTGCACTTGCCAGAGAGAGGAAAAAAGTGAGAAATCATCCCCCAGGGAGATGGCCTTCTCCCCCCTTCTCCTTTCAGGATTTTGGGCATTGTCCTGCATGACTTTCAAGCTACTGGGTATAGGACTCGAACCACAAAGCCAGTCATGTGGGATCCAGCACTTTAACCGCCAAACCACCTGCTGGCTCCCATTATGTTTATTTATTTCTCCCATTAGAGAGAGAGACACAAACAGAGAAACAGCGCCCTCAACAGGGTCTTGACACAGTGATCCGCCCCTCAGCCTCAGCCAGCCCCAGAGCATGGGCATGTGTGGACCTAGCATGCTCAGGTCTCCAGACAAGAACCCACAACCTTCCCATGCGGGTCAGCCCCGTACGGCACTGCACCTGACCGCCGCACCACCATCAGCCTGGACAATGTTTCCAAAGCGCTCTCTAATCTACCGTTACTAACCAGACACCTCAGCACCTGCTGCACCTGTGCTGGGTTCTCACACTCGTTTGGACAATTATTCTGCAGCCGGCTCTGTCCACGCAATGGTACTACTGTGTGCACCTTCCTGCTGCCTGGGCACAGCCAGCAAAGGGCAGACAGCGGAGGCCCTGCATGTCCTGTCAGCCCCAAGACGGCTGAGCAGAAAAGCCTAGATTCATTCAAAGGTAGATATAGCAGCCCCCAGGATGCCTAATGACAGCCTCTGTAGGGTTATTATGTGCTGGGTGATGAGAAACTCCCCTTTCTACTGAAAATAGGGTAAGAGGGAATGAATTAAAAACTACTAGGTGAGCTTGAGGCTAAGCACTGGGAATTAGTGGAAAACGTGGAGGACCCGTTAGGTGGCATGGCTGTTAAAGCACTGGACTCCCACATGGTAAAACACAAGTCTCAAACCTGGTGGCTTGCCTTCTTGCTTTCCTCTCTATCTGTCACTCTCTGGTCAAATTAAAATAATAATAGTAATAATAAATAAAATTAAATAGAATAATTCTCTTTTTGGAAAAAAGAAGGTGGAGGGGGACGGTGGAGAGCTTTCCATTGTGAAGGACATAATTAAGGGACAAGATGTAGCGCCTAGATAATGGGAATGCAATGCTATCTGGTGAAAAAAATAAATGACACTGGGCAAGATGGCTTTCCAAGGGACCGCAGGCCGCATGAAGGCGGATGCCTTTGGGAGTACACTTCCCCGACTCCATGCCACTCCACCATCCCATTTTCCACAACACACATGTGGTCTACACTGTGGACAAGAACGTATGTGAAAGGGCTCTTGAATCCAGATGGAAAGTATCGTTATTGTTTTGCATTTGTTTATTTGTTTTCCTGTCTCTCTTCACGGGTTCCTGCAGGATTTCCCACAGGCCTGGCTGCCCACCAGACCACAGCTTCCTCCAAGGCCGAGTCTGCATCTCCGCTTTCCGAGGCCCTCGGTGCACAGGCTAAGAGGAAGTCGCCAAGGAGACGCTCGATGGCCTGAACCTAGAAGCCAGCACAGAGGGAGGGAAATAGATGACCACAGAAAAGCGGTCACTGGGCAGGACAGAGGGAACCTCTCAACTCCAGGGTTGGGTGACTGAGTAAACCTCATTTGAGAAATGCTGACTTGGAAGCCGCAAGCCTTACGCCAGGGTTAGAATGATCAGTTTCGCCAAGAGTAACAAGGATGAGGGCGATCGCTGTGTAAAAGTACTAGAAAAAGTGAAGAACCACGTGGAAATGGAAAGTGCCCTCTGGGTCAGAAGCAGTAGCTAAGAGGTTCTTATAGGAGGCGAAGGGCTGCTTTTATTTCTTGCATGACCAAATAAACATCCCCTGGAAGCACTGTGTAGAGAGGAGCGCCCTCGTTCTGGCAGGGGGAGGCAGCTCTAAAAGGAAAGGTAGCTGTCCTCCACTCCTAAGGGCTGGGGAGGCCGTGAGCCTGGAGAAGGTGCGAGCTGGGGAGAGAGAAAGATGCCAGCCTTGAGTTGATGTTTCCATCTTGGTGAGCCAGCCGACTCCCGCGTATTCATAAACCACAGCACTCACCCCAGTAGCACGAGAATTTGGCCACAGCTATGGGCTCTGAGAGACTCTGATGTAGGAAGATTAGCTGGTCAAATAAATGGTGCTGTTGAATTAGTCCTTGACACACGATGATGTCCCTAACAGATCCTAAGCATTCCTATAAAAATATCTGCACGGAGGGTCTGCACCCAGAATACACTGCTGAAGAGGGTCACAAAAATGCTTACCAAACATGCTCGTGTCCGGTGAGCTTTACTGTCTTAAGATGTTTCTTGTATTGAATAATGTTCTGCAATGACTACGCAGCTATTTTTATGACCAGGAAAAATAATAAAGCCATTTTTACTTGAAAACAAAAACTCAAGAGGCCGGAGAGCGCAGCCCTTAAAAATCACAACACTGTACATTCTAGGATTGAGGATGGTCAGAGCCAGCAAGACAGAGCTGGAACAGGTCGGTGTGGAGTTTCCCTGACGTAACCGCAACACCTGTCAACACCTGTCAAAAGACAAAGGCACGTCCTTTCTTGCTGTCCTCTCCACCCTGGGATCTAGTTCCTCTTTTGCATAGAACGTCACCGCAGGGTGGCAGATTCAGCCCTCAAACACTTCACCCGCTGCTGCTACTTCCCCTTCTGTACACTGCGGTTACCAAGGACATGGGGCTCCCATGCACCCGGCTCCTTGACTGTTACTTGAGGTGATCCATTCAGTTGTCCTCTTTCTTCAAACAGAACCTTGTTGCCTCTTTGTAGGATGCTACCTGAAGATGACATCCTAGTGAGGACCGAGGTCCCTGTCCCTCCTTCTGGAGGAACTGATTCATCATCTTTGTAAGCGTCCTGGAAGCCCTACTTGTGAGTCCCCTACCGCCATCACCACCTCTTCTCACTGCTCCAAACACTCTCAGAACCTGGGCGGGCCAGCTGGGTGGGCCAGCAGCAATGCAGTGCTCACGTGAGGCTGGATCCAGAGATCGTAAGTTTGGTTCCCTGGTTGACTTGTACATGCCAGGCACACGTGCCCATGACTCTGGTGAGGGTGTTTATTGAGATATATTTATTGAGAGTTGAGGTAAACTTAAAAGAATAAAAGAGGAGGAAAAAGGAAGAAAAGAAAAACAGGACCAGCAGGTAATGTGGAGGTTAAGGCAGCTGGACCACATAGCTGACTCTGGTTCAAGCCCCAGACCAGGCTGCTTGAAAAAACATGCCGGGCATATGTGTATGTATGTCCAAAATCCCAAGAAAAAAGCGATGGGATTGTGGCATGGCCCTCCCCACCAAGGGATGATTTCTCACTTTCTCTCTCTCACTCTCTCTCTTTCCTGCAAGCACACACACCCTACAGCAAAAAAAAAAGGGGGGGGGATAAATAAGCCAGTGAATAGCACCATATACACACAAACCTAGCCTGCCAGAGATCGCTAACTTAGACCCACCACTTCTCAAAGGTGTCACGTGCTCACTCCTGCACAAGAGATCTCAGAAAGGCCAGTCAGCTGGCCAGACCCCTCGCGAGTGGCCTTTGGGTGGGGAATCCTGATCTGGGTGCTCTGCAGGACACATCTCTAGCTCAGGTGTAAATTTCTGACTAATGAGGGCTTGGAAATGGGAGCTTTTTACAAGAAAAGAGGGGAACTAGCATTTACCATATGCTCTTTCCTTTTTTGAAAAAAATAACTGTTTAATTTTATTTGTTCAGTCATTTATTGTGTATTCTGACCTGAGAGACACACAGAGAGTGAGAAAGGGAAAGTGAGAAAGCAAACAACCAGGTCTAGGACTCAAACCATGGTTGGCCATGTGGGAGTGTCCAGCACCTTAACCACTACGATACCTGCTGGTCCCTATTTACCCTATGCTCTTAGATGCTTGTTACCAGGCTCGGTCCTCCACACACGTGCTGAGTGGAGGTGAGACATCGAATTAAATGAAACACAAAGGAGAAAGGAGACCCTCATTGCAGCACGGCAGGGAGTCCTCAGATGCTGGGAACTCCTCTTTGTGGAAGCCTTATGTGTTTCCTAATTAACCTAATTAACAAAGCTCTTTTTTTTTTTTTTGAGAGGTTTTCACTATAGGGTGTGTGCTCGCCAGACAGAAAGAGACATAGAGACAGAAAGCGAGAAATCACCCCCCAGGGGGGATGGTCACGCCGCAATCCCTTCTCCTCCATTCTCCTCCTGGGATCCTGGGCATGCATGCACACGTGCCCAGCATGAGTTTTAAGCCACCGGGTCTGGGACGCGAACCGCGGTCAACTACGTGGGAGTCCAGCGACATAGCCATTACGCTAACTGCTGGTTCCCAACAAAGCTCTTTTTTAAACTTTCTTTTGTTAAACATTTTTTTTTAATTTGACAAAGGGCGCAAGTGCTCACAGGAGAAAGAGACAAGAGACAGTGAGAGGAGGAGAAGGAGAAAAGACCCCTCATAGAGCATGATCATGCTGCACTCTCCTCCTCTGCTTCTCCATCCTGCTAGGTTTTAGGGTACGCACACATACCTAGCATGTTTTTCAAGCCAGCAAGAAGAGGATGCGAACCATCTGGTCAGCCATGTAGGATCCACCTGCCTTAACCACCCAATAAAACCCTTCTAAAATCTACTGAACTCCAGAAAAGCAGTGCAGCTCCAAGGCCTGAAATGTGTCTCCAAGTGCTCCCAAGCAGCCACCTCTGTCTCCTAGTGAGTCCCAAACATCCTAAGGTTAGTTCCAACACGCCAGGCTCCAACACCTCGGCCCTGGCCCTCAGGGGCCAACATAACCAAGCCCAGGTAGCCCCTTCAAAGCTCCTCCCACGTAGTGGCCTTTGCAACCTTCATGTCTCAGAAGACTTGACAGCGGGCAGCCCCAGGCTGACCAGCCCATCGGGACCTCTCCCCAGCCTTGCAGACCTGGGACCCTGCTGTTCACTCATTCATTCACAATGTTTATTGAGCATTCGGTGTGTGATCTGGCAGAGAGGAAACTGAGGCTCAGGGACATTATGTGACTTATTCTTGGTCACCCGTGAGTGGCAGAACAGGTACTATAGATCACTGCCCGGTCTCCTCACCTTGGCATTTGTCCCCCCACACCATATCCCACAAGCTCAAGGGAGGCGGCCGCCTGATGGAATGGGGCAAAGAGTGGGGTCTTCCTCTCCCCTCAACTGCCACGCTCTGCACCACTCCGCGTCTTTATCCCTATCCACTCCACCCCTACTTCCTCTTTTGAACCCTCTCCAGACTTCCTTGCTTCTTCCAGGGGTCTTCCCCGCTCCAAGGCCTTCCTGACCCCCAGCCCAGACTCTCCATCTGCTCAGCCCCGGGCCGGCTCCGTTCCCGACTCAGCACCCCAACCATTCAGGACGCACTGGGCCCCACGTCCAAGGTCTCACCATCTCAGCCTAAAACACCGAGGCCAGCCTCCTCCGCCTCTGCTGTCGCCCGCACCGCCACCGAGGCGCCTGGTGTTGATGCGTTACCATGGCAACCACGAGCCCGCCCTGCGGGCCAGGCCCCGCCCCTCCCAGCCCAGCGTGCTGCTAGCTTGAGAAACGAAATCCCGCCCTTCCCGGTTTCCTGCCCGAGCTCCAGCAGACTCCCCGCTCCCAGGGAGCTGTGGGCGGCACCAAGAGCCAGGCTCGAGGTCACGTTGTCCCGGTGCCCACGAGGTGCAAAGCCAAACCTCGAGGAGAGTTTAGCCTATCCGGGATCGGACCAAACAAGTTTCACCGCGGGAGGTCGTCTGGCTAGATGAGATCGTCCAGCCCTGAGGACCGGCCTAAAGCCTCCCTCAGTTCTTTAAAATGTGGGCCTCAGACCAAAGTTCCGAATTACCTGCGGGAGCCGATTTAAATAAAAATGTGGGGGTCAGCAGGTGGCATGGTGGTTAAGGGGCTGACACTCCCACACGGCTGACCACGGTTCGAGTTCCAGACCTGGTGACATGCTTTCTCATTTTCCCTCCTCTCTCTCTCTCTCTGGTCAAAATTAAAATAAGTGAATGAATAAATAAGTAGTTCTTTAGAAAAATAAAAATAAAAATGTGGGTCCAACATTGGACTAAGTCAAAAACTTGTAGAATTGGGTGTGGGGGGACCTGCCTTTTCTAGTTTTGCTACTGGGTGCTTGTGCTCATGGGAGAGACACAGAAGGGGCGAGTGAGAACTCACCGTCCAGGCAGGATGTTCCCTCCACAATCCCTTCTCCAGTTTCCTCTTGGGATCTTGGGCATCCACGTCAATGTGCCCTGTGTGATTTTTCTTTTTCTTTTTTTTCTTTTAGAGGTTTTTGCAGTAGGGCACAAGCACTCGCCAGAAAGACAGAGAGACAGAAAGCGAGAAATCTCCCCTAGGGGGGATGGCCGTGTTGCAATGCCTTCTCCTCCATGCTCTTCTCTGGATCTTGGGCACGCACATGCACCAGGCGTGAGTTTAAGCCACTGGGTCCGGGACTCGAACCGCAGTCGACTACATGGGAGTCCACCGACATAGCCATTACGCTAACTGCTGGTCACACCCTTTGTGATTTTTCAATGTGCTAGGTCTAATAAGATCCAAACTGCATAGTCTGCCATGCGGGAGCTAGCCGCCTTAACCTGCAGGCCTCCTGCTCACCTGGAACCTGCCTTAATTTTAACGCTTTCTAGTTTGAATGCACCGTTCCAGAAAGATCTTTAGGGGTTTACGGTTTTCTCAATTTGGCTGGGGCACAGGGCCCCTGTGACCCTCCAATCCGTAAGGATAGAATTTAATTCCTATGGCTTTCCAGTCTCAAGAAGACTTGCCACCCAACCAAGGACGTTTTCCGTCCTCCTGCAATTCTCCAAGCTACATGACTTCTCCAACTTGGGCTCGGAGGGCTGTGCACAAGCCCCAAGGGAATGGAGGAGCTGAGACAAGGTCACCTCCAGCTTTTAAAAGGACTGTCTCTTCTGAGAGGCTTCGCATTCCTTTCCAAGATTTCCCAGCTCTTATCCTCAAGATGCCCCCAGGAGGTGAGATCAGAGAAGGGGATAGGAAGGCTTCAAGAGAGGAGTGCAGTCTTTGGGGGGGTTGGGAGTGAGGGCGGGGGTTTCCTGCTCCTGGCACCCTTCCTTATCCAGCCTTGGCAGCATAACCCGGTCCTTCCCAGCAGTGGGGAGAGAAGGGGAGATCGTGCCCAGCCTTCTGTGCATCAGACTGTCCCGCAGGGTTTTCACTCGAGTCTCACAGCCACCTCTCTAAGGTAGTCAGCATCTCTGTAACTAAAGAGGAAACTGAGGCCAAGACAGATAACTGTCCAGACGCAAAGTCTATGTTCTTTTCTCACCCTGGGCTGACTCTGGAGGAAGGCACGAAGCTGAGGCAGGGAGGGGAGCATGACAAAACCCCCAGGGTTTTGTCTGAATGTTCTTTTTTCTTTCTTTTTTAAAAATTACTTTATTTAACTTTATTTATTTATTTACTTATTTCAATTTGACCAGAGAGGGCCAGAGTGAGAGCGAGAGAAAGAGGGAAAGCGAGAAAGCAAGCCACCAGATCCAAGTGGACCACGTGGGAGTCCAGTGCCTCCAACCATCAAGTCACCTGCTGACCCCAGGTCTGAATGTTCTTCAAAGCTACCAGTGCCAGGACAGCCCATAAGGCAGTGGTTATGCCCTGCATAAAGGAATCAGGTCCTGCATGGGCTATCTTGATTCAAATCCCACCCAGGCAGTTTGCATACCCAAGACTTAGACAGGAAGGAGGAGTGGAAGAAAAGGATTTTTTTTTGGGGGGGAGGGGGGGAGAGGTTTTTGCTATAGGGCACATGAGCTCGCCAAAAAGACAGAGATACAGAAAGCAAAAAATCACCCCGCAGAGAGGATGGCCACGCCGCAATCCCTTCTCCTCCATTCTCCTCTCGGGATCTTGGGCACGCATGCACACGTGCCCGGCGTGAGTTTAAGCCACCGCATCTGGGACAAGAACCACGGTTGACTACATGGGAGTCCAGCGACATAGCCATTATGCTAAGGGTTGGTCCCAAGAAAAGGAATTTCTAAGTGAGCACAGCCCATGGGGGGAAAAGAGGTGTTCTCTCTCTGGCAAGTGTACGTTCCCTCTGGCAATTAAAAAAAAAGCTATCATTGCCCTGCCTCCAGGCCTCCCATTTACAGGAGCCCCTTTCAAGGCTTCTCATAGAGCCTGAGCAATGTTTCCACTTGGTAATGCAGTTGTGTAAATTTGCAAAAGAAGGTTGAGTTAGGGAAACATGTGCTTCATCACTTGCATGTATGGCTAGGTCACTGCCCACTGTCCCTGAGTAGGAAAGGCTTCCTGGAACACTCCTTCCACAGGCTCACTAGGGCCGACTCACCCAGTGTCCCTTTTCTCCTTGTGAGTCTGTGCTACGATGCCTAACACCAGGAGGATCTGTGAAGTGGACAAAACACGAGATTGGAAATGTACAAAGCCAGAAGAAGCCAGTCTGGGGGAAAAAAAAAAAATTCTTTTAATCATCAGTTGTGGAAAGTCGTAAATGAGGATTCTGTTCTTATCACAGCCTAGTCAAAAGTGAAGTTCTCTCTGGCCAAGAAAAGTCACAGTAACGCAATATATATAATTACAGACACATTACACAGCTCATCAAAGGAAAAGTTGCCTCCAGGGCACCTAACCCATTTTCCAATGCCAATATTTTTTTCTTTTTGCATTTCTCTCATAGAGTATTTTAAATACACATCCCTACTTGACTTTTTAAAAAATGTAACAAGATAGCTTTTCCATTTTAAAACTATTCAAGCCTTGTATATTACTTTTCTACTGTTGTAACCAATTTCCACAGGAGCTTAAAACAATTTTACTTCAGTTCTAGAGTCTGACACGGGTCTCATTGGGTTAAAATTAAGGTGCCAGCAGGGCTGTGTTTCTTCTGGAGGCTTGAGGGCAAATCCACCATTCCAATTTCTACCGGTTGCCCATCTTCTTGGCCTCAGGGATCCCTTCTTTCATCCTCAAAGCCAATAACTGGCATCTCTGTGACCATTCTGTGGTAAGTACATCTTCCTCCACTGGGAAAGGTTCTCTGGTTTTAAGGATTTGTGTGATTAGTTTGAGCCCACCTTGATTAGCCAAGACAATCTCCTTTCTCAGGATCCTTAACGGCATCATATTCTGATGTACAGCAAATCCTCACAGGTTCTGGGGATTAAGAGGTGGACATCCGGGGCCAGCAGGTGGCATGGTGGTTATGTCACTGGACTTCCATATGGTCGAACACAGTTTGAGTCTCAGATCTGGCAGCTTAAAAATCATACTAGGCATGCCCAAAATGTACGTGCGTGCCCCAACTCCCAAGTAGAGAATGGAGGAGAAGGAATTGCGGCATGGCCATCCCCCCCAGGGGGTACTTTCTCTCCCTGTCTTTCTGGTGAGTGCATGCACCATATGGCAAAAACCTTAAAAAAAAATAAAGAGGTGAACATCTGGGTAGGGGCTGGGAGGTGAAATATACATTATTCTGCCTGCTACATCTTTCAAGAAAATAATAACATCTCAAAGACTGTTCCTTGTATACTAAGACTCGGAAGAGAAACATAAACTCAATGCAAAATTTATTGATGAAGTTGATACGACTTGAATATGCCATTGTAAACTGCATTTGGAAAGCCTTGCAAGTGAAATTCAGTGTTTCGATTTGGATATATATCAAGAGTATGTATTTTCCTTTTTTTGTCACCTTTGTGTATTAAAGAACAGAAAGTTCACTAAAAATTAATGACTTAATGAGACAAGTATGATAGAGACAAGTGATGGTAGTAACGAAAAGTTTAGATTGTATTATAAAAGGTAATTCAATGAAAAGAATAGGCAAATTTTCAATGGAATAAATTGGTTATTTTTAGGTATTTGGATTGTTTGGTAATTCAATTAGCAAGAAGGAAATTCTATGAATACATTGGGAAAATATTACATTTCTTTTTTTAATAGAGAGTTTTTTAAAAGAATTATCTTATTTAACTCTATTTATTATTTTAATTTGACCAGAACGAGAGAGAGAGAGAGAGAGAGAAAGAGGAGGTGACAAAGCAAGCCACCAGGTCTGGGACTCAAATCACAGTTAGCCATGTAGGAGTCCAGTGTTCTTAACCACCACACCACCTGCCAGCCCCATTTTTGACAGAGTTTTTTTGCTACAGGGAGCACACACATGCCTGAAAGACAGAGAGACAGAAAGCAAGAGATCATCCCCCGTCCCCAGGGGAAGGGCTACTCCACAATCCCTCCATTCTCCTCTTGGGATTTTGGGCATGCACACACACGCACTCAGCATGAGTTTTAAGCCACTGGATCCAGGACTTGAACCATGGCCGCCTACATGGAAGTCCAGCGACATAACCATTATGCCACCTGCTAGCCCAGAAAATATTAAATGTCTTGTTGATTTGCCATAAAACACTGACTTCTGTTTGTACATGAAAATGGTAAGAGCTATGACAAACTGGTTAATGAGTGCCATTAATTCCAAGAACGATTCACATTAATCACTGAAACCCTAGGACTCATAACAAGAAATTGAGTACAGGGCCAGCATGGTGTACAGTGATGACTTCCAAGTGATACTGGACCCGTGTGGAAGATCACGGGTCTGGTTCCCCCGTTCACCTGTAAATGCCAGGTGCACACCTGTGTTCCTGGCTAGATAGGAAGGCTGGGAGAGGAGGTCATGGTGTGAGACCCTGTCTTAGGTACTCTTCTCTCTTTTGATCTCTCTGTTTCTCACTCTCATAAAGAAATTTTTTTAGAGGTTTTTGCTATAGGGTGCGTGCACTTGCCAGAAAGACAGAGAGAGACAGAGAGACAGAAAATGAGAAATCACCCTCCAAGGGTGATGGCCACACCGCAACCCTTTCTCCTCCATTCTCTTCTTGGGATCTTGGGCACGCATGCACATGTGCCCGGCATGAGTTTAAACCACCAGGTCCGGGACTTGAACCGTGGTTGACTACATGGGAATTCAGCGACATAGCCATTACACCAACTGCTGGTCCCACATAAAGAAAATTTTAAAAAGCACTTTTAGGGCCAGCAGATTGGCATGGAAGTTAAGGCAACTGGATCCCATATCACCACTGTGCAGTTTAAGTCCCAGATTGGGTGGCTTGAAAAATACACTGGGTACTTGTGTGAATGAGCCCAAAATCCCTAGAGGAAAATAGATTGTGGCATGGCCACCCGAGGGGTGCTTTCTCACTTTCCCTTTCTCTCTGTTTCTAACATGTACGTGCACCCTAAAGCAAAAACATTTTTGTAAAAAAAGCACTTTAAACATTTTTGTATATTAGGACTAGCAGATGACATAATAGTTACACTGCTGGACTCCCACATAGCTTAAAACATGCTGGGTGCATGTGTGTGCGTGCCCAAAGTCCCAAGAGGAGAATGGAGGAGAAGAGATTGCGCATAGCCATTCCCCAGCCCCCAGGGAGTGATTTCTCGCTTTCTATCTCTCTGTCTCTCTCTGCTCTCTGGCAAGCACATGTAGTTTATAGCAAAAATCTCTCCCCCAAAAAAGAAAAAAATTATATAAAGAAGGAACATTAGTAGATTTTCCCAAATTTGACAACAATCTTTTTTTAAGAGAGATTTTTTGCTATAGGACGCATGTACTTGCCAGAGAGCGAGAGCGAATCAGAAATCAGACACACACCATTTTTTCACCCCAGAGGGATAGCCACACTGCAATCCCTTCTCTGTTCTCCTCTCAGAATTTTGGGGCACATAAGCATGAGCACCTGGCATGTTTTAAGCTGCTAGGTCCAGGACTCGAGCCACAGTCGACCATGTGGGAGACCAACACTTTAACCACTATGCCACCTGCTGACTCCCTGACAACAGTCTTAAAAATTGATATTTTACCAATGACAAACTGACTTGAAAGAAACATTTTAACTGGGTTTTTTTAGAATTATTTTATTTAACTTCATTTATTTTATTTTACTTTGACCAGAAAGGAACAGAGTGAGAGAGAGAGATAAAAAGCTAGCCACCATGTCCGAGACTTGAACCCCAGTCAGCCCTATGGGAGTCCAGTGCCCTTAACCACTACGCCACCTGCCGGCCCCTGAACTTTTATTATTATCAATAACAGTAAAAATGCTGATCAATCCACGCCAGAAGAAACACTGAATTATCTTTCTAGTCTCTCTATGTGTATCTCTCTCTCTTTCAAGATTTTTGCCATAGGGTGTGTGCAATCTTTGGAGAAAGAGAACGAGAGAAAAACAGGAAAAGAGAAATCTCCCCCCAACACCTCTAGGGAAAATGGCCTGGAATTCCTTCTCCTCCAGTCTCCTCTCAGGATTTTGGCACACATGCACACATGCCTGGCATATTTTTCAAGCCACAGGTCCAGGACACAGGCCACAAGTTTGGCCATGTGAGATCCAGCTGCCTTAACCACTGTTACACCTGCAGGTCCTAATAATAAATAAAAAATAAAAGCATTATCATATGAAGAGATGATTAAAGAACACACAGCCAAGTAGGGGTAGAAACTGTTTTAGAGGTGTTTCAAGGAGTTAATGTAGACAACTCTTCCATTACTCTTCTAGATGTTGTCATGCTTGTTGAGTTTGTCAGGATTTTGAAAAATGTATAATTTGTGGGGCCAGCAGGTGGGGTGGTGGTTAAGGGCGCTGGACTCCCACATGGCCAACCATAGTTCAAGTTCCAGATCTTGCAGCTTGCTTTCTCACTTTTCTTCTCTCTCTCTCTTTCTCTGGACAAATTAAAATAATAATAATAAATAAAGTTAAATAAGATAACAAAAAAATGTATAATTTGTTGTGGTTTATTTTGTTATTCTAAATAAATATTTACATCTGTCATTTCGGAGGAATGATTCTGTATCATCTTTCTCAAAAGAGGCTTCCGAAAGTGTGTAAGCGTCAGGCCTCACAAAACCAGGTCTGCCCCTGATAAGCTGGGAGGTGACCTTTCCCTTCTCAGCAAAACTTGACTGGAAAGCACAAGTGGTATCCAGTTGGGCTGGGTGGGTGCCAGCCCCAGCCAGCTCAGCCCACTCCTCCCTACCCCGCTCTTTTCCATCCTCTCCTTCCTTTTCTTTCTCTCTCTCTTTCTTCCTCCTCCTTTCATTTTCACATTTTTAAATTTATTTATTTACCTATTTGTTTGCTGTGATTTTCAAGTTGCCAGGTCTGGGACTTGAACCGCGGCTGCCATGGGGGAAACCAGGACTTCAACCACCACGCTTCTACCTGTGCATGTTTGGATTCCTTTTCCTCCTACCTGGATTCCCACACTCTCTCTGTGTTCTCCTCCTTGTGCTCTGTTCCATTCTCAACCGGTGCACACTGCCCGGCAAGCCAAGAGGCGAGAACAATGGGAATAGTTTAAGAGGCTAAGAATGTCTGTCCGGATTCCCTGCCCAACCCTAACCCCACCTCCGGCTGCCTGACCCTTTCTATGATGCACTGTTCCTGGAGAAGTCTCAGCATAAAGCCTGGATTGCTGCCAGAGGCCAGAGGCCAGGAGCCGGGAGCCAGGAGAAGAGCTGGGTACCAAAGAGCCAGGAGCAGAGCCCACGGGTCCCGCACTGAGCTTTGTCCTGAAACTTCTTCAACCCTCATGGGACCTCAGAACCTTCCCACGTGCCTGGTCAGTCAGGCACTGGCCCCGACCCTGTGGGAGCTGAAATGCTCCTGGCGCTGGCTGAAGTGGGGGAGAGAGGAGTTTTGACTTTGATGAGTAAGCACATTTGAATGGGAGGATCCTGGAAGACAAGGTCCAGCAGAGCCCTCTGGTTAAAATAAGAAGTCTAGCCTCCCACTAGAGCGTGTCTCCGGTCTAAGAGGAAGGAGAGGCTCTGTGCTGGGGGCTCCCCCTCGCCTCCTCCTCCCTCCTCTAAAATGCGCTCCAGGCAACAGGGACCAGAGATGTTCAAGCTGAGTGTGTAAGAATAGAAAGGAAGAAGGATGGAACTCTTTGTTAATGAGTCTATTTCTTTTCCTTTCTTTTTGTTTGCTACAAGATCCAGGCTCTTGCCAGAGAGAGAGACAGAGACAGACAGAGAGGGAAAGTGAGAAATCGCTCATGTGTTTTTCAAGCTGCTGGTCTGGAATTCCAGCCACATAGTCAGCCACATGGGATCCAGCTGCTTTAACCTCCACGCCACCCGCTGGCCCCAGTGATGGTCTATTTCTCTCATGTGTGCCCTGGACTTTGTTTCATGCACCTGGGAGCTCTCCAGGATGGGGGGTGGGGTCTCCCACTTCCTCTGGACCTGCCCCGCTGCCCTGTACATCCTCTGCTCCCATTTTAGGGATGCCCAAGAGCCTGCGAAGGGAACTCTGGAATACACGGCTGGTCCCCAGTGAAGCCTATTTCCTCTAGGCCCGGTTTCTAGTCTATCACTGAGTCTAGGACTGCCTGGAAGACGCCCTCCCACAGTCTATGTTCCTTGGGAGAGCTCAGTGGAAAAGGAGAGCAGTGATGAATTTGGGAGCCAGACTAGCAGAGCCTGAACCCTGGCTTAGATGTTTGCAGCTAAGAGGCTCTGGGCAACCGCCCTAACCCTGGGCCTGGTTTCCTCGTCTGTGAGGTGGGGTAATAGCCTCAAAGAGAGATGCTGTGAAGATACGCCAGGCTCCAAATTCATCACTGGTCATGTTCTTCCCTTTTCCTCCCCGAGAGCACGAGAATATGGGAGGAAAGCAGGGTCTTTGTCCTTAGTGTAGTATAAACAGCATCAGGAATCGGATCATAAATCCTCCAAGTTGCACAGATGCCTGAGAGGCTATTTCACTCAACCCCTTCTTCCTGAAATAGTTGAACTCTCAGAACTGCCTAAAATTCTTTCTAACTCAAAGTAGGGCTGGAAACATAAATAAATACTTAACTGCATGAATTATTTTACTCAAATTATTTGCTGCTTCTACTTTTGCTTCAAAATTTTCATTTCTGTATTCTTTTTTTCTTTCTTTTTTTTTTTTTTTGGAAAGGTTTTTGCTACAGGGCGCGTGCGCTTGCCAGAAAGACAGAGAGAGACAGAGAGACAGAAAGCAAGAAATCACCCCAGAGGGGATGGCCACACCGCAATCCCTTCTCTTCCATTCTCTTCTTGGGATCCTGGGTATGCATGCTCACGTGCCCAGCATGTGTTTAAGCCACCAGGTCCAGGATTCAAACCACGGTCAACTACATGAGAGTCCAGAGACACAGCCATATGCTAACTGCTGGTCCCATTTCCCCATTCTTAAAGACTTCAGGCCAGGGCTAGCCAGTGGCATGGTGGTTAAGGCAGTTGAATTTCACATGGCCAACTATGAGGTTCAAGTCCTGGGCCTGGTGGCTTGAAAAACATATTGTGTGTGTGTGTGTGTGCGCGCTCAAAATCTGGAGAGGAGAATGAAGGAGAAGGGATCGCAACATGGCCATCCCCCCTGCAGGGGGTGCTTTTTCATTCTCTTTGTCTCTCTCTCTCTCTCTCTGTCACACACTTGCCCTATAGCAAATTAAAAATAAATTTAATTTAATTGAAAAAGAC
>NW_006206042.1:1335831-1337257 GCF_000334495.1 Tupaia belangeri chinensis | reverse complement strand
AGCCTGAGAGACTTGTTCCGAGCAGAGAAGAGGAGTGAGTCTGAAGTGCAGAGAGCTGGAAGCAAGGAGAATAAGCAGGGGTGGGAACACTGCGGGAGACAGGCTGGTGGAGGGGCAAAGGCATCATGATGGCAGTGGAAGCGGTGGCTTCTTGGAGATGCCTGTGACCGGAGGCCCTGGGTCTAGAAAGGGGAGAGAAAAGAGGAGAGGGAGGGAGGGCACAGTGGTATGGGTGCCCCTCTTCCATGGAGGGGGACTCACACCACGGTGAAGAGCTGAAATGTCTGAGCGATCACAGAGAAATCCCCGTGCTGGTCGTCAGCCCCCATCCCACATTCACACCTCCGGCCTTTGCCTGCCCCAAGTCCTTGGGCCAGCGTTGCCCTGGTGTCCTGAACACGCCTCCACACGCCCGGCACTGGCTTCCCCCCTCCTACGTGACCAGCACGGGCCCTGGACTGGGTGGCGGATGCCGAGATAAGGCCAAGAAGGAGAAAACCGCCAAAGCCAGGAAGTTACACAGCCTGTTTCCCCTGGCAACCCAGCCGCAGTCACCAAACAGTGCAGGGCAGGGGTGGGACAGCTTCTGAGCAAGCCCAGGCCAGGGCCCGCAGTCCTCAGTATTCTCAGAGAAACTTCTCTCTGAATGTCTCAGGATAGTGCTGACCAAGGATTATGGGGAAAACCCATTGAATGCGAAATCAGCATACTACCTCCACTACCTCCACTACCCCCACCTCCACCACCATTTTCAGACTGTGGGCCTGACCTGTCTGAGTGGAATCTGCATTTCCTTTTTCGCTTTTTCTTTTTCTTTATTTTATTTTAGGTTTTTGCCATAGGTCACATGAGCTCACCAGAGAGAAATAGAAACCAGAGAGAAACAGAAACAGTGAGAGGGCTGGGACCACCAGTTGGTATAATGGCTATGTCTCTGGACTCCCATGTAGTCGACCACAGTTCTAGTCCTGGACCCGGTGGCTTAAACTCACACCGGGCGCATGTGCCTGTGTGCCCAAGATCCTGAGAGGAGAATGGAGAAGAGACTGTGGCGTGGCCTTCCCCCACTAGGGGGTGATTTCTCGCTTTCTGTTTCTCTCTTGATTTCTCGCTTTCTGTCTCTCTGTCTCTGTCTTTCTGGCGAGCACATGAGCCCTATAGCAAAAACCTCTCTAAAAAAGAAAAGAAAAGAAACAGTGAGAGGGAAAGTGAGAAATCACCCCTCCCGGAGGGGGGGTGTTGGCCACGCCTCAATCCCTTCTTCTTCATCCTCCTCCTAGGAGTTTGGGCACGCATGCACACACATCCCATGTGATTTTCAAGCTGCCGGGTCTAGGACTTGAGCCGCAGTTGGTCATGTGGGAGTTCAGCATCGTTTTTTTGTTTGTTTGTTTGTTTTTGAGAGGTTTTTGCTATAGGGTGCGTG
>NW_006206042.1:1324568-1335816 GCF_000334495.1 Tupaia belangeri chinensis | reverse complement strand
CCAGACAGAGAGAGACAGAGAGACAGAAAGCGAGAAATCACCCCCCAGGGGGGATGGCCACACGGCAATCCCTTCTCCTCCACTCTCCTCTCGTGATCTTGGGCATGCACGCACACGCACCACGGCATGAGTTTTAAGCCACCAGGTCCGGGACGAGAACTGTGGTCAACTACGTGGGAGTCGAGTGACATAGTCATTATGCTAACTGCTGATCCCCTGGGAGTCCAGCATCTTAACCACCACAATTTCTGTTAGTTCCTAAAATCTTCATTTCTTTTTTCTTAAAGAATTATTTTATTAATTGTATTTATTATTATTATTATTATTATTTAATTTGAGCAGAGACAGAAAAAGAAAGAGGAGGAAAAGTGAGAAAGCAAGCTGCCAGGTCCAGGACTTGAACTGCACTTGGCCATGTGGGGAATCCAATGCCCTAACCACCATGCCACCTGCTGGCCCCTGAAATCTGCATTTCTAACCAGCATCCACGCAGAGTCCAATGCCAGCAACCTGAGGTCTTCACTAGAGAACAGAGCTCCTTTCAAGAGACTGGAACTCCTTGTAGCAGGACTAGGAGAAGGTACAGGATGAAACCTGGGGCAGCCCATCATCCTGTGCCCACTGGAGTACACAGCTGGCCCCAATCTCGAGGAAGGCTTAACTTTGGGTATTTTCAACAAGTGAAGCCAGAGACCTGGGTTCAAGCATATGCGGAAACAATTCAAAACCATGAACTTTGGCTGAACTCCTTCTGGGTCCAGAACTATCTGTTCTGATAACCATGAGCCAAATGAAGATATGAGGGAACTTCAAAAAGTTCATGGAAGGCTGACTCTGTATCCTAGTGGTTAAGGGAGCTGGATCTCACCTGATCAGTCATGGTGTGTGTCCCGGCCCTGACAGCTTGAGAAACACCCTGGGTTACGTGCATGCGTGCATGTGTGCGTGCGTGTGTGCGTGTGTGTCTGAAACACCAACAGGATGGAGAGGTGGAGAAGAAGGGATCGTGGGATAAGCATGCTCGATTGTCTCCTATGACAATCTTTTAAAAGCTCATGAAAAAATGAAATAATGTATCAGTATAGATTCAGTTTGGTGCAAAAGGAGTTTGCAATACATGCATAGTTTTTCATAATACACATGTTCCGTGTACTTTCTGAAGACCCTGCATGCATAAGTCATACTTTCTACTCTCAATCATTTTTAAGAGAGATTTTTGTCACAGAGACATGAAAAGACAGAAAGTGAGAAATCACCCCCCCAGGGAGGATGGCCACACCATAATCCCTTCTCCACCAGTTTCCTCTCGAGAGTCTGGACACACACATACACGTGCCTAGCGTGAGTTTTGAGCTACCGGGTCCAATACTTGAATTGCCATCAGCTAAGTGGGAGTCCAGCGCCTTACCCACCACAGCTGGTCCTCTACTCTCAAGAATCTTAAGGCCTGGGAAAATCACTTACAGTCTTTAGGCATCCCGTTTTCTCTCCAAAGTGTATGAAGAAACTAAGACTTTACAAAGAGGTGACAAAATGCCCCAGGAATTAAGAGTTGTGAGTGCCTTGAAAGTGCAACTCTGGTCTTGTCCTCGTGGTGGTGGGAGCTCTAATTGCTGGAGGTAAAAGTTAGGCTGTCTGGCAGGGGGGTGGTCCACGAGGTCACAGAGACTTGAGGACAAAAACCCCACAGAACTAGACTCAGTGCTCTCCACTCGGCCCTGTCTAAAGCTGCCGGAGCTTTGTTTGCCTTGGAGAGGTGGCTGCGGCATATCTGAACTTCCTGCTCCCCTTCCTCGGCCTGGCCTCACCCTTCCTCCACTGCAGCCCTGGCCTGCACTCACAGAGAAACCACAGCTCCAGCCAGCTGCAGACTGAGCCCTGCCCAGGGTCAGCCTCTCCCAGGGGAGTCCCATGGCAGCGAGAGCAGTCGTTTGGACTTCTGCGCCCATAAGTTCAATTTGTCCACTAGCTGAGGCGAACCGACAGCAAGTTACTTGTGCTCAGTTCGCCTCATCAGTCAAATGGGAGAGGGCAATATTTTGTGCTGGTGTCAAGCTCTTTCTCCTGAATTTCCCATCCCAGTGACAGTTAGCATCATTTGCTTAGTTGCTCAAGTTAGAAAGATGCCTTTTTTCTTTCCTTCTCTTTTTCTTTATCTGTTTCTTTCTTTCCTTTTCTCTCTCTGTCTTTCTTCCTTCCTTCCTCCTGTCTTCCTCTTCTTTCTTTTTAAACTTTATTTTGTATTATTGGAACTAGCAGATGGCATGGTGGTTGGGGCGCTGGACTCCCACATGACCAACCATGATTAGACTCCCAGACCTGGCAGTTTGCTTTCTCACTTTCTCTCTGGTGAGTGCATGTGCCTTATAGCAAATTAAATAATAATAATAATAATAATAATAAAAAAATTATATAAAATTAAATAAATAGTTCTTAAAAAAAAACATTAAATTTGGGAGCCAGCAGGTGGCATGGTGGTTAAGGTGTTGGACTTCCACATGGCCAAGTGCAGTTCAACTGGACCTGGTGGCTTGCTTCTCACTTCCCTCTCTCTCGTTCTCTCTTTTTGTCACTGTCAGGTCAAATTAGAGAAGAGGAATGATGATAAATAAAACTAAAATGAAATAATTCTGCTAAAAAAAATCTTTTAAAAAACGCAGTTTTATTTATATTATTGGTCGAGAGAGACACACATGCCCTGGACAGGCTCTCTTCACACTGTGATCCCTTCCCCTAGCCATCTGGTCAGGATCCTGGGCACATGTCTGACATGCAGGCTGACTCAGAATCCCGGCCGAGGTCAGCCACGTGGCTTCCAGCGCTGAGCTCATATCCTACCGCCTGGGCTACACAGCTAGGCCAGGATGCCTTTCTTGACCCCTCTCTCCCTTCTTCTCCTTCTTCATTGCTAGTCAGAGAATACTAAGCAACTTTGAAACACAATATCTGTTTCTACACCTGCTGCTCCTCCCTCAACTCAGGCCACTCTCTCCTCAACCTGGACTACACGATGACTTCCTAAATCTGCCGTCCTCAGACTCCCCTACCCTTAGCCCTTCCTCTAGTCTTCAGTCATGGGGAGCTTCCTGGATGAAAATCCAACTCTCGCAATTCTTTATGGTCCTGCTCAAAATTCTTCCTGTCCTCAACGAGATGTCCAAAAGTGTTAACTAGACCTGGGAGCGCCTTCGATGACCTGGCCCTGACTTCCCTTGGCAATTGCATTTCTCCACACCTCTAGCCCTCCTGTCTCCAAACACAGGCGTTCTGCATTGCACGTCTGCGTCCATACTGTCATCTCCAGCTCGACAGTGTCTGCCCTGCCTAGGACCTCTCCTCGTCACCACTGGCCTCCCCTTCCTTAAGACTTTTGTTTGGACGTCACCATCTTCTAGAGAGCTTGGCTGATGGCCTTCCTCCAAGACGGGATAGGTATCACTCCTGTGGGCCCTCATTACCCTACAGTCCTTCATGGGGGGAGGGCGAGTGCGTGTCATGCTGCATGACAGCTGGCACCTTGCTTTTCCCCATTCTCCCAGGCAAAGGAAACTATGCTTGTCTTGTTAACTGCCACATCCCCCAGCGCCCCGCAGCCTTCCTCACCCTGAGCAGGTGTGCAAGAAATTTTTTTTTTCAAAAAATGAAACAAAAATATGAAATACAATAAAGCGTCTAGCACAGAGACTAGCAGAAAAATGCGAGTGCGTGCCATTATCCCACAATCATCTCCGTTACGGTTCAGTCTTACGCTGTGCCCTGTTTCTCAAATGGAAACCCAGTTCAAGATTCAGGGCATGCCAACAGTGGGGCAAAACCGTGCGACAGCCCCAAGGTTGGGGGTGGGGGGTTCCTATGACCTCCATCCTCTCTGCCCTCAGTAATGTTGATCTATCTCTGCCTGATCCCTGGTGTTCACCTTGACTCAGCCTCTTCGCTGACCTCCCTCCCAGGCAGAAAAGGAATAGCCCCTCATTCGTCACTGAGACTTGACCTGACCACAGAGCTGGTGACTTCTTCTGTCCAGGCTGTAACAGGCTCCCCTACCCCTGGGAAGAGCAGGGGAGATATCCCTGAAGTGCACAGCCTCAGCCCTCATGATGTCACCACCAGTCACCACCCAGGAATTCACGAAGGCTTTGGGAGGTTGGCCCGATTTGCATTTCTCCAAAGACACGTATCAGTGGTTTCCTAAAGGCTCATGGCACTAACCACGTTTTATCTCCCCAATAGAACCACATACTCTTTTTTTTTTAAAGACTCATTTAATTTTTTTTATTCATTTGTTTTTTTTTTTTTTTTTTTTTCTAAATTTGACCATAGAGAGATACAGAGAGAGAGAAAGTGAGAAAGCAAGCCACCAGGTCCGGGACTCGAACCGCAGTCGACCATGTGGGAGTGTCCAGCGCCTTAACCACCACGGCACCTGCCAATCCCCATAGAATCACATACTCTTTGAGCAGAGAGTGTCAATAATCCATTCCCCCTCAAAGGCCTAACATAGAGGAGAACCTCAATAACTGTTGAGTGAGTAAATCTATGAACAAAAAATGAGTGTGCATGTGAGTGTTCCCAGGCGGAACTGCCCATTTTCTACTGTAAGAGGAGATCAGTCCTGTTATTGAAGACATTTCTCCTGATCCTTAAGAGATTCCAGCCGCTAATAACCGTCAGAGTCAAGAGGACCATTTTTCCTTGTCTAACCTAAATTTCTCTAGATGCAACTTCAGTGTGTTTTCTTCTAATCTACTTCCTGGCCACTGGGACTGAAACCCATTTCTTTGCGAGGAGACAGTTACTAATTTACCCTTTTAGCCTTTTCTTCAACAAATTTAATCCCGGGCCCTTTATTGTTCCTTCCCTGGAGTCCTATCTCCCAGCCCTTTCCCTGCTCCGCTGCTCTTTGGGCTTTCTGCCAAGTTCTCAAAGGCCTCCTTCAGCTGTCGAGGCAGGAATGGGACATATTGTTCTCCACGGAGCCATGTACAAACACACAGCTGCCTACGCACACAGGCCCGACACCTCTCTGCACCCATTGCCCCGTCCTTGATAAACACATACACACCGGCAGCCTCCACACGGTCACAGACTCAGCTCCTCTCCCGGCACCCCTCAAGCCCTTGCCCTGGGAATTCTCACACACCTGGATACACACTCGCACGCATATGAATAGGTACAGATCTAGGCTATGTACCCACGCGTGACCTAAAATGGGTGGGGCAGGACAGCAGGTGGCGTGGAGGTTAAGGTGCTAGATCCCACATAGGCGACTGAGGTTTGAATCCTAGATCCAGTGGCTTGATACTCACATGGGGTGTGTGTGCACGCATGTCCCAAATCCCGAGAGGAGAATGGAGGAGAAGGGATTGTAGCATGGCCATCTCCCCTCAGGGGTGAGTTCCAATTTTCTCTCTCTCACTCTCTGTCTCTGTCTGCTGAGAGCACACACTCTATAGCAAAAACTAAAATAAAAGGAAAAGGGTGGGATGTCTGAAACCCTCTTTGGTCCTCTTCCTCCTCCTCTCTGCCTCCCTTCCCATCGGCCACCACAAGCCACGCTTACTTTCTCTCCACCTCCAAGGTGATTTTTCCAGTTTAAGGAGGAAAACAAGATGTCAACGAACGGAAGTTGGCTCCTACTTCTTCCCCCTGCCTCCCTCCCAAACCTTTCCCCCCAACTCCTCTGTGTATCTTCCATTTGCCCGGCACACACACACCACTGTCCATCCTCTTCCCAGCCTCCACTCCACTGGCCAAAGGAAGCATGTTTCTTGGATCTTTATCTAATGAAGATGAACAAGGGGGACGACGCATTGGCTAGATTCCATCTCAGATCTGATGGCAGGCTCGGCTGCTGGGCCCCTGGGCTGGCTGAGCACTGTGTTAGCAGCCAGGGGATTTAGGAGCATGAGGGTGGTGTCATACTCATTCATTCACTCAACAAATATTTACCCAGCACCTGCATGCCGACAGCTACTTTACATGAACAAAATCAACAAAAACCTGCCTTTGCGTAGTATACATTCTATGGGTGGAGACAGAAAATAAGTAAAATATATTGGATGTCAGAGGATGATAAAAGAAAGCAGGAAAAGAGGATGGAACGGAGGCCAGCAGGTAGCGTAGTAAGGTAGCTGGATCCCAGCTGGATCCCACATGGCCACTTGTGCAGTTTGAGTCCTCGACCCAGCAGTTTGAAAATCATGCCAGGCAAGTGTGCATGTATGCTCAAAATCCTGAGAGGAGAATGGAGGAGAAGGGATCGAGGCACGGCCATCCCCCTAAGGGGTGCTATCTCACTTTGTCTCTCTCCCCCTGGCAAGAGCATGTACCCTATAGCAAGTCTTAAAAACAGAAAAAAAGAAAAAAGGGTGAGGTGCAGGGCAAGGGTGGAGTGTGCAATTTTAAATTTGGTGCTGAGGGAAGATAACAGCTGAACAAAGACCTGAAGCAGATCAATGATCCCTGATAAGACTTGGAAGGAGATTGCTCCAGGAACAGCCCTGCGGGCTGTTATAAAACACCTCTGTATACAGCCACGAGAAAGCAGTGCTAGAAGATGAAGGCAGGAGGGGGGAGGGGGGAGGCACCTTGAAGAGGAGCTGTTCCTCTGGATCCCAGAGCTGGAGTTCATTTTGGGCTCCAGGGCCTGTGGGCTGCTAGGAGAGATGAGAGAGGCCAAATGAGGCGTGAAGCTGTGACCTCAAATGGGACGCAATGCTCCAATAAAAAGCCAGCATTTGAGATGCGGTGGAGACCGGTTCTAGAAGGAAGGCACTGAGCCTGTAGGGAGGGATTAAGAGGTGGAGAGCTTCCTCACAGAGCATGGTGGGGGCAGTGCAGCCCTAAGGGAGGTGAACCCCAAGGCTAAGCACCTCCCAAATCTAGTTTGTGCTTTCCTTGAAAAAGTTCTTCCAGGGCTGAGGGGCCTAGGGCCACTCGGAGCATCTTTGACCAGGCTCAGCAGGACTGTGGTGGAAAGCTATGCACTGCTGGGCCTCCTCCCTCTCCCAGCGGTGTCCCCCAGACTCCGCCTTTATGGCCCCACACTTCCATTTCTTTCTTTTTTTTTCCCCAAGAATTATTTTACTTAACTTTATTTATCTGTTTATTTATTTATTTCAATTTTACCAGAGAGGAACAGAAGAGAGAGAGAAAGTATGAAAGCAAGTCACCAGGTCCAGGACCCGAACCGTGGTTGCTCACGTGGGAATCCAGCACCCTCAACCACCATGCCACCTGCCGGCCCCTCCATTCTTTTTTTTTTTTTTTTTTTTTGAGAGAGGTTTTTTGCTATAGGGCGCGTGCGCTCGCCAGACAGACAGAGAGAGACAGAGAGACAGAAAGTGAGAAATCATCACCCAGAGGAGATGGCCACACCGCAATCCTTTCTCTTCCATTCTCCTCTCGGGATCTTGGGCACACACGCACATGCGCCCGGCGTGAGTTTTAAGCCACCGGGTTCGGGAGTCCAGCGACATAGCCATTACGCTAACTGCTGGTCTCCACACTTCCATTTCTTCAACACCTACTATATGCTAGCACTCATTATGCAAAGTGCTTCCCACGTAGGAGGGGGTCTTTCAAAAGTCCATAGGAAATGTGTAATATGAAAAAATCTACATGGATTTAAAAATAAATTATTTGCATCAAAAGAAACTTGTACTTTAATTCCATTTTTATTTTAGATTTATTTATTTATTTATTTTTAATTTGCCACAAGGCATATATGTTCACCAGAGACAAACAGAGAGAGTGAAAAAGTGAGAAAACAAGCCATCAGGTCTAGGATTTAAACCATGGTCATCCACGTGGGAGTCCAGGACCTTAACTATCACTCATTTTTACATGAAACTTTTGAAGTCCCCTCATATGCCTCATATAATCTCCACAACAATCCCATGAGGAGGGAATTATTAACCGTAGTTCACAGATGGGGAGCACCAGCCACATCTACCACCCCCTCCAGCTCCACTGGTGTGTTTTTGTTTTTGTTTTTAGTTTGCTGTAGGGCATATGCACTCACCAGAGACAGAGAAAGTGAGAAATCATTCCCTGCTGGGGGATGGCCATGCTGTAATCCCAGCTCATCCATTCTCGTCTCAGGATTTTGGGCATGCACACTCAGGGGCCTGGCATAGTTTTGAAGCTGCAGGGTCCAGAACACAAACCCAGTCGGCCATGTGGGATCCAGCTGCCTTAACCACCAGGCCCAGCTCCATCTCCTGCTGAGGTCTCAGGGAGGCTGGAGCCCTGGCCCTGCTCCTCCATTTAATTACAACGTAGCCTGGGGCAAGGTTCTTGTTCTTTCAGAGACCCAGTGTCATCTGGGGGACAAAATGGGGGGACCAATGCAGTAATGTCCATGTCATGGATTTCAGTGAAATCAGCCGGGAGAAGGCCGTGGTTCTAGCTTGACTATGTGTCTCCAAATCGTGAGGTATGTGGCCAATTATCTGCAGCTATACATTGTTAAATTGGAAAGTTGGCAAATGGTTTGTTTTTTCAGTATAAATATCAGTGAGTTCAATGTTTTCTCTGCCATGACATCACTCTCCCTTACTGGCATTCCACAAAGCCTTCCTGAATGGGAGATAAAGGGGTGGAGTGACAGCCAGTCCCCTGGGAACCGGTGCATAGGCTGCAGCCTGTCTTATCTGTGCCACGGCTCCTGGGAATGCAGTGAGCTAGCAAGCACATACTATCTCTCCTGTGACAGGCGGGGTGTCGGGATAAGGCTGGGAGCCACTGCGCTGATGACTACTGAGCACTGGCAGGGTGCCTGGCACATAGTAGGTGCTTCTTAGAAGAGGGAGTCACAGTGAGGCAGGGAGCAGGTTGGGGAGGATGGAAGCTCTGGTTACAAAATACATGATCTGTTATGCCTAAGCACAGCATTGTGGCTTTCTCCTTCTAAAAAAGACAGGATTGGGACCAGCAGTTAGCGTAATGGCTATGTCGCTGGACTCCCATGTAGTTGACCGCGGTTCGTGTCCCGGACCCGGTGGCTTAAACTCACGCTGGGTGTGTGTGTGTGCCCAAGATCCCGAGAGGAGAATGAAGAAGGGATTGCGGCGTGGCCATCCCTCCCGGGGGGTGATTTCTCACTTTCTATCTCTCTCGGTCTTGTCTGGCAAGCATGTGCCCTATAGCAAAAACCTCTCCAAAAAAAAAAAGACAGGATACCTTAAAGTAGAAAGGGGAGAAAGGACCAGGACAGGCTGGTGGGGTGGGATCTCCTGTGGAGGCTGGCCTGGGTCTCTCCAGCCCTCCCTGACATGATACCTGGCTGGGTCAGTAACTGTGAGTAGAACAAGCATGTCCAGTCAGGGCTGGGGCTGGAGACTTGGCCCAGAACTGATCACTGGTCCTCGACCCACCCATCCAGATAGGAGGCTCTGCTGCTGGGCCCTCCCCAGCACGCAGCTCACAGGTACTTGGGGTCAACCAATGAAGCTTACTCCCTCTAGCACCCCACTAACTCCCTTCTGCCTGTGCCAGCTGCCCAGATCCCCTCATCACTGCAACCTCCGCCCTCAGCACCACTGAGCAGTTCTGGCCAACTCTGACAAAAGACCTGTGGCCCAAAGTATCCCACCCAAAAGGCCTCTCCCGTCCTGCCAGGCCTCAAAGCTGTGCTAGCAGCTAACCCCAGCTCCTGCAGCGGCTGAGAAGCTGTCCTGGCTGCAGGGTGAGCGCGCCAAGAGCACCAGGCAGGACGTCTGCTTTAAGGGCACCGCCCACGCAGTCTGCATGCGGGCTCCAGGGCAAGGGCAACCAGCCCTTCTCAGTCTCAACCTAGCGGCCCCTAAAACGAGGTGGGCAGGAAAGTGAAGACGGGGTTGGCAGTGCACCCATTCCCCTGTTCTCTTCCCAGCACACTGCCAGGATTCCTCCCTTCCCCACTGCAGGCTCAGGGGCCCCAGACACAGCCAGAGTCCATCCAAAAAAGACTGAGATTCTTTATTCAAATCAGCAAACTCATATTCCTCAAACCCAAACTGGGGTGGGCTGCCCTCCCTCCTCCGTCCCCTCACCCCCACCCTTTAGCCACAGTGAGAGGAATGGAAAATGAGAAGTCAGGAGGGCCTCTGCCAGGGAAGGCCTCCCCATGTGTGGTGAGTGCAGTCCAGCTGTGGCTGGGGTGGCAGCTGCCCAGGCCTCCCCCTATAAATTAAGCCCCTGCAGCCACAGCTGTGGGAGAGGCATGCTTATGGGAAGGCTGGTCCAGCCTGAGGTCAAAGGTGGCACCCTTGATCCCGGCCAAGGAATGGATGGAGGAAGAAGAGCTTGGGGCAGAAGAGGCCTAGGGAAGGAGGGGAGGCATGGCAGGGGCTGGGGTCCTCCAAATTTTGGTCCCAGGGGCAAAGGAGAGGCCAGTTGGTCCAGTTTTGATGGGCGAGGGGAAAGGAATGTATTAGTAAGCACGGGGGTGCTGCCATCAGACACCCGCAGAGGTGTTCAGACGGGCTAGATCCCCACCCAGGGAGAGAGGAGTGTGGGCGCTCTGGGGGCTCTGAGGGGATGTCACTGCTAGAACATATATATATACACATATATATTAACCATTCACAGAGGGCTGGGGCAGGGCCCAGGAGGCATCAGAGGATCTGGCGTGGCATCCCGTAGCCAGTCATGCCTGCCTGGGATGCCCCGCGGTTGGTGCCCATCTGTAACCCGATCACATTCTTGCCCTCTTGCAGCTGGTTGTCTGAGAAGTTCCGAGGGTTCTCCTTGGATTTCCTGGGAGGGAAGGGAGTATGGTTAGAAGGTCAGAGGTTGCCCCAGAAAACCCCTTTCCTGGACAGAGCACGACCCTCTCATCTCTCCAAAGGGGCAGTTACCGGCTCCCAGAGAGAGCTGTGCGGACTAAGCAAGACGAGGTCTGGGACCTTGCTTTGTAAAAAGAGCTGCCTGCTATAGTGACATCAGGTATGTCCTTGGGAGAGGAACAGGCAGGGACACTGTGCCCGCCAGGCCTGGTGGCCGCCCCCAAAACACTTACTTAGGAAACCAGTTGGGATCCCCAGAGAACAGTCCGTCGTCCCGGGCTACGGCCAGCCCACCCAGGTTCATCAGCGTTCTCTGCACACAGGCCATGTTCTTCCCTAAGGAGGAGGAGGGGAATGTGTTGGACTCGGCAGGGCCGCGCTCCTGGGTGCCAGGGTTCCTCCGCTGCCACTAAGTCGTCAGGCCTGGCTTTCCAATCCTTTGCACTCCTTTCACACAATCTTTCCAAGTACAGCCACTA
>NW_006206042.1:1321027-1324528 GCF_000334495.1 Tupaia belangeri chinensis | reverse complement strand
CTTTCCCAGCCCAGACCCTAACATGGCCAACTCCCCCATAAAACACCCCTCCTCACACACACCCCTCCCATCTTTTATTCTCAGAGAGCCAGAAACCGGTCCCTTCTCCCTGGTCAAGATGGCCTAGCCCAATCTCTGGTCTCCTAGGGGACAGCCCCAGCCCAGGCCCTGGCCCACCTTCCCAGAGGTCCACAGTTTGGAAGATGTCAGTGGTGTTGATGCCATAGCGCTCTGCTGCTTGCAAGAACTGGGAGATCTGCTCCATCTGCTTGAAGGCCATGGTGGAGGCCTGGATCTTCTTTACCGGGGCCTGCCCCTCGGGGTACAGCCCATTAATGAGCTCACACAGCACCTGGGTGGGGACAGCAGGCATGCAGGTGAGGACATTCCCACCTTCCTCAACCAGAGGGGCTCCTCTCCTGCCTGAGGACAGCTCAGACTCCTTCACTGGCAGGGAGCAGTCCTACCTGCCCAGCCCTGGCTTCCAAACCCATATCAAAAAGCCAGCATGCGGTCTCTCCTTGCTATGCCAGCATCATGGGCTCCAGTACACCCTCCCATGGTTCTGTCCTCGGTGTCACCTCGGCCCTTTCATGCCGAGGAGGGTGCTGGGTCGGAGGAGGAGGATGTGTGCCCTCCGCCTTCCCTTCTTCCAGACAGCCAGTCCCCAGCTCCAGCCCTGCTCTCCCGGAACTTCTGGTCCACAGGGTTTGGCTCTCACCGTGCCGTCCTTGAGCCAGTTCTGGAAGTTCTCACGCCCGGGCTGGGGCCGGCCCACATCCTTGCGGCACTGAGTGGTGATCCACTGGATCAGGATCTGCTCCAGGTCAGCGTCATACTGCTTCTCGATCTTCTGCTGTACCTCCCGGCTCAGGCCATACGCAGGTCCCCTGTTGGCCATTCTGAAGGGCAGTGGTGGCTGTGGGCAGCTGGGGAGGGGACACACCGGGCCTAGATCAATACTCTGCTGCCCCTAGGGTGGTGAATCCTGCTTACAGGAAACTTGCTATATTCCCCAGCATGGGTCCCAAGGGTGACGACCAGAACGGCTGTCCAATGAGAGAACACTCGCTTTGACCCCTGAACAAGGGCTAGAATAGCAGCTCTCAGAACATGAGGTGTCTCGGGACCACAGGGCCCATCCTGGGTTCTCCCGAACTCCTTCGACAAGAATCCGTACATTATATCGAGCGACTCATTAGATTTATTTGAACAAATGGTTCCACTACTAAAATGATGTTAAAAAAAAAAAAGCCACTGGAGTAGAATATGGGGTGAATGAGGCCAGGACTGGGGACTCAGCTCTTCATGTGGGTAGTCAACTTTGGCAAAGGCAGTCTAGTCATTGTAACCACAACCCTGCTCTCTCTCTTGTTTAGAATTTGCCAGAGGGTTTGTGTGTTTGCAGGGAAGAGGGGGAGAGAAAGTGGAAAAGCATCCCCCAATGGGAATGGTCGCACCACAGTCCCACTCCCTTCTACTCCATCTCTTCCTCGTTTGGGGATTTTGTACACGTACACACACAGTCCAGGCATGTTTCCAAGCCGCCAGGTCCAGGACTCGAACTGTGTAGTTGGCCATGTGGGATCTGACTGCTGTAACCACCATGCCATGGGCTGGCCCACACGACCCTGCTCTTTTTTTTTTTTTTTTTAATAATCAATTTATTTAAGTTTATTAATTTATTTTAATTTGACCAAAGAGGACCAGAGAGAGAGGGAAAGTGAGAGACCAAGCCAGATCCAGGACTTGAACCGTGGTTGGCCATGTGGGAGTCCAGTGCCCTTAACTACGACACCACCTGCTGGCCCCACAACCCTGCTCTTTACAGCCCTAGGAGAGAGGATGATTTGGGAAGAGGAGGAGGAACATGGAAGTGCTTGGGAAACCTATGCCAGGAGCTGGAGGACTGGCTTGATCTACCCTTAATCAACCACTGGGCTTTAATTGGGCACCTGCTATTTGTGCCAGGAATTTTGGGAGAGAGGGGAAAGCCCTTGATCCTAAGACGTGCCCTGGTGCCATCAGGGAGACAAGGTGAGTCCCTCTAAACAGGGAAAGACTGCATACAATGAAGCCAGACAAGGTGAGTCCCTCTAAACAGGGAAAGACTGCATACAATGAAGGCGCACTGCCCAGGCAGGCCAGCAGCTAGATTTTAGCTGGGAGGCGTCTCCCCTGTTGGGGTTTCTAGAACTGTCAGATACTGTATTCGTGTGGCTCTCACTCATTAGTTTTGTAGTCATTTGTTACAGTAAAAATAATTACAGGAACCTCCAGTGGTATTTTCAGGGAAACCAGGAAAGACAGGGAAGGATGGGGAAATACACAGAAGAGTCTTGAATTTCATTCGAGGGCCTTGGTTAGCAAGAACTCGGTGGTTTCCTGAACACTGCTTCCAGGGGCCTGAGCTGTCAGCACCCACCACAGGTAGCCCATCCCCTCCCACCCCTAAGCGCCTGCCCAGCAGGTCCCTGGAATGTGACGATGCCGAGGGGAGCCAGGCACAGAGGAGAGACGGGTCCCCTGTTTCCTGGTCCCCTGTTTCCTGCCCGTTCTCCCTACATGGGCTCTGCTCTCTGCTCCAAAGGAGCTGGCAGTCTAGTATTGTCACTTATAAAAGGGGATCCCCAGGACAGGTACCTGCATTCAAGGACAGGACAGGGAGCTGCCTCTTCTCCCCACCTCTGGCTCCAAGCCACTCAGCTTTAAGGGATGGAGTCGCTCGGGCTCCTGCACCCCAGTGAAACAATCCTGCCACCTCCTCAATGGGCCTCAGGGCTCTGCCTCAAACACCCCCACACCTCTGAGCCCCAGAGCTCCCTCCCCGCACTCCAACATGGCTGCTCCTTTCCACTCCAGCTATTCGAGCTGCACATTTCCGGCAGAGATCCTCCCCATAAATCAGTTATTTTTAAACCTCATTAAGAGTGACCCACCCCCTACTTCCCCCAGCCTGAAAGCTGGGCCAGATAAATGTCTGGGCCGTGACCCACAGCACCAGCCACACACACAACCAGCAGGGGCAGCCGGGAGAGCTGCCCTCCCCTCTCAGCGCAGCCGCCACTGCTCAGCCGCCACTCAGTCTGCAGAAGCCTGGGACCTCTGATGTACAGGGGACAGCTGGGGAACTTGGGAGGAGGGGAGGGGACCCCTTCCAGAGGAGAGGTCTAGAAGTGGAGCTAGGCAAAGGGGTCACCTGGGGCTCAGGGCTGCTTCCAGGGGCCAACTGGCCAGGGGTCACTATGGCAGAATGATTAACCCCGGGCACCAGTGTTAAGACAGGAAGAGACAGGTTACCCCAGGGCAGGACAGACCAGGCCTTCCAGGCCCGCCTCCCTCACTTCGGGGCCTGGACACAGCTGTCAGAGCCAGCCTCCAGCTGCAGTGTCTCTGCTCCACTCAGGGTTATTGCACTAGAGCCCTGGGGTGCCAGAACCACCGGGCAGAGTCTGCAGAAGGGGCAAGGCGCTCACCAGGGCCAGGACTAGCCTGGCCAGC
>NW_006206042.1:1315838-1320954 GCF_000334495.1 Tupaia belangeri chinensis | reverse complement strand
CGTCCCAGGGAGTAGCCTGGCCAGCAGCTGCTTCTCCTCCCCACCCCGCCCCACCCCACCCCCACCCCAGGGCAGGCGGGACCTGATGGGCTGCGGCTGCAGGCTCAGGCCAGGCCCATGGTAGTGGCACCCAGGGGACTTATCCCGGCCCTCCCAGCCTCAAAGGAGGGAGAGGAGCAAGTCGCCGACAGGGTGGGAAAGAGAGGCCAGCCCAGCTGGAAGACAGGTGTGGGAGATCCCCAGAATTGAGATCCCCAGGGAAGATGACAGCTGAGCAAGAGGAGGTGGTGGCAGTGAGTGACCTCACCTCTAATGCGACTACAGCTGTGGGAACTACCCACCCACAGGGCTGCAATAGCTGGGAGAGGGGAGGGGCCTCGGAAGCTCTCCAGTCCTCAGCTCCACCCAGGCCCTGGGCTGGAAGCGAAGCTTACCTCACCCCACCCCAGGCATGGAAGAAGGATAGACTGGGGGGTGGGGGGATTTCAGGGTTCTTGGCTGAAGTGTTGAACAGGGAAGACAAAGAACATCCCCATTCACCATGCAGACTGGACACAAAGGACAGTCCAGACTCACTCTTGGGCCCGGTGCCTTTTCAGAAGCAGCAGGATCCAGCACCAGACCACAGAGCAGGGTGCCCCAGGGAGTGGGCTTGAGTAAGAGTCCAGGAGACCTGGAGAGACCTACAGTGAAGGGGCAGCCCCTCACCACCAAGAGTCCTGAGCAGAAGAGAAAGCTGAAGCTTCACAAACAGGAAGCCAAGGGCCTGTGAGGAGGAGGGGAAGAGGGGATGGGGGGGAGGAGGCGTTACCATGACTTCTGTGTACCAAACACAGGCCAAGGCACCCGGCAAGCACTCAACCCGGATAGGCATGAGCAGGCTTAGAGCATAGGCAGGTGCCAGGAAGTCCTGGAAGGGGCAGCTGCAGAGAACGAGAGCCTTGGGAGGAGATGGAAGTTGGGGTGGAGAAGCAGGCTCCAGGAAGTAGTGCAGGACAAGAAATGCCCTGGGAAGGGAAGGCGACGAGTTCTGAAGGAGGGAGCCCACACCTGGCGATCCAGGAGGGAGCAGGGAAGGAGTGCAGAAAGGATAGAGGCCAAACCCCAGGGGGCAGAGATGTGGAGGGAGGGAGGGGGGTCGAAGTTGGACAAAGACTACTTGTTGGTTCTGGAATGGTTGAGTCTGCTGGTCCCGCCCAACCCTGGCCTCCACTGCAGCGTTAGGTCTGCCCTGGGGAGCGGGAAGGAGAAACTGGGAGGGAGTTGGAGATGGGAGCTGTCCCTGTCTGGGGGAGCCCGTCCACGCCACTGGCCTCCTCCTACATCGGATCTTCACACCCCATCCCCACTCGCATCCCGTTTCCTATTGCCCGATAGCTACCAAGCGCCCTGTAATCTTCCCGGTACAGGCTTCAGTTCCCAGCAGCAGGGGGCACCGGGAGGGGACGGCGAGGCTTGGGTATGAGTAGGAGCGCCTGGAAAGCAGCTACCCCCTCCCACTCTCCGTGCCCCCGCGACTTCACACCGACAGGGGCACCCCGGAGCGCAGTCGAGGCAGCAGCCCGCCATGCCTGAGGTCGGGGAACAACCCGGAGACTGGCGCTACAGAGAAGGCAAGACCACCGTGGGGCCCGTGCACGCAACCACTTAGTCCAGCCCATGACCTCAAGTGCCCAGAAACGCGATCTGGCAGGAGATGGCACAGAAAGGGCGGCCTCAGGGACGTGGAGGGCAGGCAGTGCCCACACGTGCACCTGGAACCAGGAAGTGAAGGGTCGCGTGGGAAGCTCCGGGAGCGCGGAGCTGGGCCAGGGCCGGCGACAGGACCGTACGCGCCGTCACTCTGGGCCCGCCAGCTAATGCCCGCGCCCTCCTTTCTTCTCCCCTAGGAAGACTCCGCGCTGGAGCCCCCGGGTGGGGCTCAGAAACTGAGCTCTGGACGGACGCGCCCACCCTGACTCCTAGTCTGTGCACGGGCAAACCTCGCCTGACCTCATCACCCAACAATGCCGGGTCAGGGCTTGGGGACAGGACCTGACAACACCGGGCGGAGCAGAGCGGTCATCGGATCGTTGCCTGGTGCGGGGGCTTAAGCCTCACGCTCGCTGTAGCCCTGGCCTCTACCTTTCTGCGGGCCGTGCATAGTCCCCACCGCCCAGCCTTGGTCCCTCGGTCCTGCTCACCGTACACGCGGCCTGGATAGCTGCGCACTCGAGGCAGGGGCTGCGGCTGCAAGTGGTGCGTCCAGGCGGACCCGGGGGTTTTCAGAGGGTCCCGCCTCAGACGGGGCGGACCTGGGGCGGGGCAAGGGCCAACACGGTTTAAAGGCGCCGCAGCTCTAAAGGTGGGAGGGGCAGTGGGCGAGTATGAGGGTTACAGGGTCTAGAGAGTCTGAGCCGAGAAGGCACCTGCAGTGGTCTCCACCCACGAGAACCTCAACTTCCACCCAGGAGCCCGCAGAGTCGTGGACCCGTGGGAAACTTTCTAGAAGCCTGGCTCAAGACGGTGGGCCTCCTGGTTCAGAAAGGCTGGCTAGGTAAACGGAGCCCCAGGAAGACTCTCCCCTTCCCACTCCCCCCAGCTGACTGGCATGTAGCAGGACCAAGGCTCGCAGGCCAGGACAGCACCCCTGCGAAGTCTTGCTCACCACCTACTTCAAGTCTGGGCAGCGACTAAGTGAGGTCACTCTGCCTGCGGGCCAAGGGGCGTGGTCAGTGCTGGGACCCAGGATTCAGACTTGACTTCTCTTCCCCTTTCTTCTCCTCTGTGACCTGGTGTCTCTTCTTAAATCCTGGAGGGACCAGAAGGGGAGCTCTCAGTGAAGGAGGCTGGCAGAGGGCAACTTAGCTGAGGGGTCCAAGCTGACCTCCCACATTTCAGGGTTCAGTTGAGCCTGGGGTGGGGCCCCCACCTACATCCCTCAGTAGAGTTCCCCACATGTGATAGAGTCCCCATTGAGCCTGATATTCAAGGATGTTGACAACCAGCCCCCTTTGACCTGTCCATCTTCTCCCCTCCACACCCCTGCCCAGCCCTATAGAATCAAGTGTTCCTCTGTGCCTTTACATCTGGCTGGGATGCATTCCCTTCCTGCACTGGCTTCTCACCTGGTCTACCCTTTTCCTGTAGCGTGACTTCTGGGCAAATGACTAAAACATTCTATGCTTTTGTCCCTAGTCTATAGAAGAGCTTTCAAAAAAGAGTGATAAAATATTAAGATCCGAGTTTATTCTGGAGCAAATTTTTTGAAATCCATGCATAGTTATTTTTTTTCCTTTTTTTTTCCACAAGCCACTGGGTCCAGGACTCAAACAACTCAGCCATATGGGATTCAGCCGCCTTAATGACCATGACTAACCCCATAGTTTTTCTTTCTTTTTCTTTTTTGAGAGGTTTTTGCTATAGGGCGCGCTGCCACTCGCCAAAAAGACAGAGACAGAGAGACAGAAAGCGAGAAATCACCCCTCAGCAGGGATGGCCACACCACAATCTCTTCTCCATTCTCCTCTCAGGATCTTGGGCATGCACACACATTCTCCCGGCGTGAGTTTAAGCCACCGGGTCTGGGACTTGAACCATGATCAACTACATGGAAGTCAGCAACATAGCCATATGCCAACTGCTGGTCCCATAGTTTTTCATCGCACACATTTTCTATGAACTTTTTTGAAGCCCCCAGTACTGCCTGAATCATAGCGCTGCCGAGAACTAAAGAGTACATTGAAAGAACTTGGAGCACTGCCTGGCACACTCGGAGTTACCAGGACAGTATTATCACCGTCTACGAGGATCCCAAGGACTGTGCATATGCAACATTTGTCCCAGCGCATGCTATACGCATTAACTAAGGTTTGTTGATGTGAACTGAACCTCCTTTGTGCTACCATAGCCAACACACCGCCTTATCACAGAGCTTATCACATCGTACCGTAACTATTTATTTGCTTGTCTGCCACACTGAATAGAAAGAACTCAAGGGTGAAGGGATGTCTTAGTGAACTTCGCATTTTCTCAGCTTCCAGCTCTATGGCTGGTCTTTGGGAGCTGCTCTCGTGGGCACTCAATAAATGCTTTTTGAATAACTGCTCTGTATCCCCATCCGTTTGGAAAGATTCCTCTCTATTTAAAGGATCCAGGGATTCCCCCCATCTCTTTCAGAGCCAGAGAACACACAGAAACGTTTTCAGACTCTTTATTCACCTGTATAAAACTTCACCCATACCACAAACACCGCACGCACGCACACACACACACAGAAGGCAGACCTATGGTCCTCTTCCAATCCCCAGGCTCACCCAGGGGTCAGCACACCATCTCAGCACAAGCTCATCCAAGCCCACTATCAGGGTCTGCCTGGGAACCACAGGGACAGGGGCAGTGCCCTACGTTAGAGCTAGATCTTTGCGGGGGTCCCCTTTGTGGGTCCATATGCCTTTGCCAGACTCCCTAATATTAGAGGTGTTCACAGCAGAGTGGCCTGTTCAGGGTGGGGCACTGGCTGTCGATAGGCTGGTAGCCGCGCCCTAGTGGCATCTCGGCGGCGGCGGAAGGCCAGGAATTCCTCCCGAAGAGCGGCACAGCGGGCCTCAGGGCCAGGAGCATGGGCAGTGTCCAGGAGGGAGCCCTCCTCTGGAGTCTTCGCACCTGCAAGGGGAGGGCAGGATGAGAGAAGCCTTGAGGTTTGCCAGGCAGAGCTTACACGTGAAGCTCCCTAGGGCCTCCCAGCACAGGTGAGCCTGAGAGTAAGGTGCAGAAGAGCCGGAGGCACTGGGCCTCCAAGGTGGCAGGGGATGTGGCACAGCGCAGCCAGGTGCCTGCCTTCTGGAGGTCTCACACACCTAGCTGTGGCTCAGCTTCAGGTGGGAGCCGGGAGCCAGCCAAACCCAGGGGCAAAGTCTCCAGCAATTCCATGTCTCCAGGGAATTCCGAGTCCCATTCGTAGTTCTCATCCACCGATGTGTTTCTCCTGTTCAGAGACAGATGCGTGGTGTGGGTGGTAGAACAGAGGGTGTCCAGAAAAATCTGGACCTGCAGTCCCCAAACTCAAGTTGGGTCATGGGCTTCTTCTAAACATCCCCAGATCTCAGCAGGCATTTGCACAAGGGGAGACACTAAT